>NC_052162.1:37916183-38222540 GCF_902713615.1 Scyliorhinus canicula | reverse complement strand
CTCCCCCCCCCCCCAACCACTGGCACCCACACTCTGTGATCTCCCCCCCCCCCCCAACCACCGGCACCCGCACTCTGTTCTCTCCCCCCCCCCCAACCCACTGGCACCCTCAATCTGTTGATCTCCCCCCCCCAACCCACCGGCACCCGCACTCTGTGATCTCCCTCCCCCACAACCCACCGGCACCCGCACTCTGATGATCTCTCCCCCCCCCCCCAACCCACGGCACACGCACTTCTGTGAATCTCTCCCCCCCCCCCCTCCCCCCAACCCACCGGCCACCGCCACTCTGTGATCTCTCCCCCCCCCCAACCCACCGGCACCCGCACTCTGTGATCTCTCCCCCCCCAACCCACCGGCATCCGCACTCTGTGATCTTTCCCCCCCCCCCCCCCCCCCCCCCCCAAACACTGGCACCCGCACTCTGTGATCTCTCCCCCCCCCAAACCCACCGGCACCCGCACTCTGTGATCCTCTCCCCCCCCCCCCCCCTCCCCCCCAACCCACTGGCACCCGCACTCTGTGATCTCTCCCCCCCCCAACCCCACTGGCACCCGCACTCTGTGATCTCTCCGCCCCCCCCCCCCAACCCACCGGCACCCGCACTCTGTGATCTCCCCCCCCCCCCCCCCCCCCCACCCCACCGGCACCCGCACTCTGTGATCTCTCCCCCCCCCCCCCCCCCACAACCCACCGGCACCCGCACTCTGTGATCTCTCCCCACCCCCCCCAACCCACCGGCACCCGCACTCTGTGATCTCCCCCTCCTCCCCAACCCACCGGCACCCGCACTCTGTGATCTCTCCCCCCCCCAACCCACTGGCACCCGCACTCTGTGATCTCTCCCCCCCCCAACCCACCGGCACCCGCAATCTGTGACCTCTCCCCCCCCCCCCCCCCCCCAACCCCACCAGCACCCGCACTCTGTGATCTCTCCCCCCCCCCCCCAACCCACCGGCACCCACACTCTGTGATCTCTCCCCCCCCCAACCCACCGGCACCCGCACTCTGTGATCTCTCCCCACCCCCCCCAACCCACCGGCACCCGCACTCTGTGATCTCTCCCCCCCCCCAACCCACCGGCACCCGCACTCTGTGATTACTACCCCCCCCCTCCCACCTCCACGATGAACGGCGTCAACCATCAGCACTGGTTGATGCCGTTAAATACCTGTTGTGATTAATGCCGACGTGACCCATGGCCACGTCGGCGGGACTTCGGCCCATGCAGGCCGGAGAATAACGGCAGCACAGAAACCCGTAGCCTCCCGTTGGCCCCCACCATTCTCCGAGGCGGGTGGCGGGATTGGTGGCACGCCAACTTCTTGCGGGTGGGAGAATTATGGACATGGCGGGGCAGGATTTTCGGCGGCCCCGGGCGATTCTCCGACCCTGCTGGGGGTCGGAGAATTTCGACCCTTGTTAGTGAAACCCACATCCCGAGAAAAATACAAACATTCAAAAAGAATATGGGATGGGCTTAGCACTGAAGAATTTTGGTGTTGGTTCAGGATTCAGGTGAATATTTGCTCTTTCAGAAACTCAGTGAGACGTGATGGGTTGAATGGCCTCCTTCCGCACTGAAGGTATTACCATGATACCTAAAGTCTTTCATGTTTCCTCTGTTTACATTGCCAACTTTGCTTAGCAATGTAAACTTAGGCTCAGGACTGGGACCATCCTCGAAGATACTTGTAGCTTTTTTCACCTATCACTGTGGTTGTTGTCCCTGCGTCAACCTTCATTCTCAATGGTCGCCTGTTGACCCTAAGGACTATTTCTATTGGAACCTCTAGCTTACTTTAACCATAGTTAACCTGTAATCCCAAATTCTTCTTCAAGACCTTCTCTACTTTATGTAATGGAGTCATGTGTTTCCTTTGAAAACTGGCTGAGTCCCGTCTGGCGCAGAAACCTGTCTGAATGTGGTCCTTCCTATTGCACTTGAAGCACACAAAAAATCTCTGCAATGGATGTTATGCTCACACTGAACACGGGTGAAAAATTAGCCCCACCGGTAAGCTTAAACTGCAGTTATTTATGGGAGTCTTGGGTGAAAGAATAATTAGATGGGAAACATTGACTGACTTCTCACGAATTCACCATATGAAAAATGTTTGCATATGTGCTAGCCCCAAGCAAAGTGCCTTGTGTCAAGCTAACGGTTTGGTTAGTGTGTCTTTAAAAATATTGCTGGATAAAATAATATTGTGAAATTGAATCATCTTCATGTATTTGTATTGAGATCTTTCTAATCTTTTGTCTGGTGTAATCTAGTTCTTTTGTGATTGCTTTAATAAATCTTTTATTCTTTGCATTAAAAGTCCATTGGCAGATTCCTGTGAATTTATTCAGTAACTCTCTTCCACGGTTTCTAAACAAAAACCATTTAGGATCTATTAAGCCAGGTTTCACTCTGGGATCTTAATCGTCCAGTATTAATAACAGTTAGGATTGTAACATTTCCTGTTTCAGTGATGAGAGGTGCTCGGCAGCACTTGGACCATGAGCCATTCTGAGGGGTGTGTGAGTGATATGTGCATGCAACACTCCCATATTCAGGAATAGAATGCACCGTGAGGGAGCTCACGTATTCTGTCTGCTTAAAGGTGCACACTCAGAGGCCGTCCTGAGGGTTAAGGTGTTGCACACACTTCTCCAAAGCATATGAAGTTGTTGAACCTTTTGCAGCACAAAAGCATAGAATCTGCTGATGATGCTGCTGCTGCTGACAATGTCGCTATTTGGACCAGGGCTGATTTATTTCTATCGGAGATCTCCACTCGCCACCTTTGGGAGGAGAACCTTCCTTCTCTCACTCTCTGACGCCTCTAGCATCACCTTGAGTTCATAATTGTCTGAGGAATGCGGGCTGCCTTGGTTCCAGTGCCTGGCCTTATCCAGAGACAGCTAGTGACACTGAAATCCCATCAAGGCTTCAAGGTAAGCTACAGCTTGCTCCCTCAACACTCACAGTAATGGCTGCCGTGGGAACTTACATCTGACCCACACTTCATCTGTCCAGTCTTTGTTCCTGACCCTGTGACCTCTCGCTGACCACTGAACCTGAGATCTGCTTCAGGGGTTGCCCCTGTGAAAATTGTGTGTTATTTCTGCTTCCCCCCTTAGCCCCGCAGTGTGGATTTGGAACCCAGAAATACTCTCCAGCTCCCATTTTCTATTCCTCACATGAATATTCAACCTATTGTGTGAACCACTTGAAACATTTCCTCATGTCTGGCGCTTTATAAATTCAGATTGATGTAGATTAATGGCACAGTGCATCGATGCTCTTCGCCTTTTTATTTTTATTGATAATCTACATAATTTTGGGAATGTAGCATCTTTTGTTTCTGTTTCTACATGTCGTTTGAGTGTGCGATGGTGTAAACATTAGAAGCTTATTGTAAAAAATTGATAATGGTGACAATGGATATAATTACATTTCTTTCATTCATCTGGGCCTTTCTTGTTCAAGTTTTTTTTTACTCTGATAGTTACTCTGCGCTCAAGGTTCAGTGGCATTGTGAAAGATTTACCAGGATCATATTTTACGAATTCCTATTTAGAGCTCACCAAGATGACCTTGCAGTCTTTCTTCCAAAGAAAATAAGGACCAGGTGATGAAGAAATGAATCCTCTTGTATGCAGCCCCTTTGACCAAGCTAAAATGTATTGGAAAGAAATTTTTAAAAAAGTTTCTTTCATCGCTTAATTATGGCAAGCAATTACTGCCATCTGTAGTTAGCATGAATAACAAGAATGAGTTCATTTTCTTTGGACAGAGATAAATGTTACCTAACAGTACTCATTTATTTAATATTGTCAATGTGAGGTACCAGTTCTAAAGTTACAAATACCACAGTATACAGATAGCAGTAATTGACTGCTTAATATGACATAAATCATGGCCACCTTCTTAATGTCTACAATGAAATGGTGCTTCATTTGGAATTCAGTGGGAGGCAAACAGGCTTGTGTTTTAAGTGAAACCTCATAGAAGAATTTTAGCTGAATTACTTTTTTAGATCATAATGTTCATCTTCAGCCCTGTCATATCATTTATATAGTCTGGCCAACAGAATTCAAGATGGAATTGCGATCTAAGATATATTTCTTGTGCTCTTGGTTCTCATTCAATTCTCCAGTACCCTTTAGATGATTTTTTGAGAATTGTACCAACAGCATCCGGACTGTATCCATGCAGTATGATTAGTAAGGAAGAAATAACCTTTGACTCTCCCTCCTTTCCCTACCCTGCACCTCTGTCTTTCAGAATTAGTGGGAAGATATGAGCATATGTGGTGTTTTAGATAGATATTTTTAACAGTCTCAGTCTTGCAATCTCCCATATATCCTGGATTGCTTCAGCTGTCACATTAAACAGAATTCTTCTGCTATGATTTACACCCAACCATAAAACATGTTATTTTATGTTTCTCAAACATAGTATTAATGTGTATGCAATATATTCTAAAATATCTAAGGGGACATTCAACAATTGTGTCACTCCCAGAAGGGCATTTTCCTCAGTAAGCAAGGTTCAGAGAATCAGCACTACAGTGTCGTTGCCCTATATGGGTTTCCTTTGCTATGTAGTTTAACATTGGAAGCAACGCAGTGATAGATTTGCGACATATGGAAATGCAAAAATAGGTTTCTCTTCCTGCCAACTGTCAAGGATTCTAACATTTGGTCATCTGACCGAATATCTTCATACGTAGCTTAGTGCCATGTTATTGTTTTATAATGTTCCTATGGAGAATCTTGAGATGTTTTATTACACTAAAAGGACTACATAAACAGAAGTTGCTGTTGTTGAAATAAGATCCAATGGATTATTGTCCAATTCCATCCAGATCCTTTTCCTCAGGACAGCTGCTATGATTCAGTATTAAAAATAAACAGTCTTTCACGAAATAACCCACTAGCTCCACTGGATAGTACACAGTAGCCTAAATACTGCCAACCTAGAAAGGAAACACAATGATGTCCATTTCTTGGAAGCACCAAGACGTATTTTTGGTTGTTCCCACCGCTGGGAACTATTGAGCACTTGGGTGGAGTTTGCCACATCAACAGATTGGGTACAGTCATAGAGTCATAAAAGCACAGAAAAGGCTATTCGGCCCATCAAGACTGCATCGGTCAAAAACAAACATCTAACTATTCTAATCCCATTTCCCAGCACTTGCTCATAGCCTTGTATGTCTTGGGATTGCAATCTAAATACTTCTTAAATGTTATGAGGGTCTCTGCCTCCATCACCCGCCACATGGCACAATGGTTAGCATTGCAGCTTCACAGTACCAGGGATCCAGGTTTGATTCTGACCTCAGGTGACTGTACGGAGTTTGCACTTTCTCCCCGTGCCTGCATGGGTTTCCACCGGGTGCTCCGGTTTCCTCCCACAGTCCAAAGATATGCAGCTTAGGTGAATTGGCCATGCTATTATTGCTGAAAAGGTTAGGTGGGGTTACGTGGATAGGAGCGGGGGATAGGTAGTGTGCTCTATCAGAGCAAGGCCTGGTGCATACTCGATGGGCCAAATAATCTCCTTCTGCACTGTAGGGAATCTGTGATTCACCCTTTCAGGCAGCGAGTTGCAACCTCCCACCACTCTCTAGGTGAAAAGGTTGTTCTTCACCTCCCCTTTAAACTTCCTGACCTTTACCTTAAATCTATGCCCCCTGATCAGACATCAGGAAAGATCCAGCCTGATTTCCAATCATTAATCATAGAATTTACAGTGCAAAAGGAGGCCATTCAGCCCATCGTGTCTGCACCGGCCCCTGGAAAGAGAACTCTTCCTAAGCCGACACCGCCGCCCTATCCCCGTAACCCAGTAACCCCACCCCTGTTTAGACACTAAGGGCAATTTAGCATGTCCAATCCACCTAACCTGCACATCTTTGGACTGTGGGAAGAAACCGGAGCACCCGGAGGAAACCCACTCAGACACGGGGACAATGTGCAGACTCCGCACAGACAGTGACCCAAGCCAGGAATCAAACCTGGGACTCTGGAGCTGTGAAGCAACTGTGCTAACCACTGTGCTACCGTGCTGCCACCTAATGTACATGTAGAGCATTTCTGCTCCTTTGGGGTGATTGTAGATGCATACTTAACCATTCTTGATAACAAGAAAATTGAATTCAGAAACTGGCTCACTTTTGACAGACATGAGGCAGATTCTCCAATTCAGGGATTATGTCCCACACGTCGGCATGGGAACGGTGGTGTTTTACGCCAGGAAGACTGGCCCAAAACAGCCACCAATTCCCCGTTTTGCTGGAGCATCCGGCTGCAGCTGCCGATACGGCCCGGAGAATTACCAGATCCGTGATCGCGCCTGCGCATGACGGCAGCCTGCAGTGGCCGCGGCATGCATTATGGCGGACGCAGCCCCCGGATTTGGCCCGCAAAATAGTGCCCCCCCCCCCAATGCCCTCAGCCCCAAATAATGTCCCCCCTGCCCGTGGATCCAGCCCATGGTTTTTGTGGGTTATGTGATCACACATAACTATTGTAGAAAGTTGAAAAGGCATATTGGAACAATCATAGAACCCTCTTGTAATTCGTTATTTGGTTTGTGGATGTGGTTCACAGAAGGCTTCTTCTAAACAGTATGAGATTGATGTTAACATTACTGACAAAGGAGGAACCTATTTTCTTTTATCGAGTTCTTGTAATGTGGATAATAGTCATGAGACCGCATTTATTACTCATTCCTAATTGTTTAAGAAGTTGATGCTGGGCATTCCTGAACTGCTGCTGTCCCCATAGTGACTGTAGTCCCATATTAGGGAATGCCAGGATATTCACCCAGCAAAGATGAAAAATCAATAATATATGTCCAAATTGGGTTTGTGTATTCAATTATTGTTGCTTCTTGTGTCCTTTTGGGTTATAAGAGTTGGAGCTGCTGTCAAAATTACCTTGTTGAGTTGCTGACATTTGTAGCTATAGTGTCAGTGGTAGTGCACAGTAATCCTGCACATGGGATAGATATTGGATTAAGTAGTAAGCGCATAGAGCAAATAAACTTCTTTGTTGTAAATACTGTTCAGCTTTCTCAGTGTTATTGTGGCAGAATCTATCCAAGCTAGTGTTGAATATTTTATCACACATCTGATTTGAGCTTTGTTCAGGGTAGGAAGGCGATGCATCACAGAGTATCTGGCCTCTATCTTACTCTTGGAGCTATATTATTTATTATAGCTCATCAAGTCAAATCGTCTGGTCAGTGTTGTCCTTCAAGATGGCAAGTGTGCTGCCAAAGGTTAATGTGAAATGGTTGGCATTTCTGTCTGGAGATTATAATCTTTTGATGTATGGTGTGAATATCCCTTCCAATTATCGCTCCAAGCCTCTGTTGTTGTAGGTCAGCATTGCCAACTTCATTATTGCTCAGTTGTGAACACAGTTGAACATTTGAGGATAAATCATCAGTGAACAGCTCTATGTTTGACCTTATAATAGAGGGAATGTCATTGGTGAAGCAACTGGAGATGGCTAGGGTGAGGATACTCCCCTGAGAAACTCCTGCAATATTATGTCCTGGGACTTAATGATTTGTCCCAGACGATACACCTTCCTGTGTATCAAGTATGATTGCAACGACAAGCACATTTTCCTAATGGCCCCTGTTGATGTCCATTTTGCCAGGACTTTTGTAATGCTATATTCAGTTGAATGCCACCTTGTTGCTAAGGGCAGAAACTCAAGTCTCTTCTCTGGAACTTATTTATTTCTCCCACATCTATGATGGCTGTGATGGGGTCTGGCCCAAATATTTCCAGCAGAATTGCAACTGAGAATCTGTGGAGGTTATTAGTAAGTGGATACCTCTCATCATTGCCTTGCTAATGATGGAAAGGAAGCTGTACTCAAATAGACAAATCATACATGATGAAAATAATCCATTTTGTGACAACAGCTGGAAAATGAAAATGTTTGGATGCTAATTTACTAGGTTGGATTTACCTTGGTTATAATCGATAGAAGATACCAAGGGAATGTTCCCGATTGCCAGGTAAATGCTCCATATTATAGCTCTGCTCTTTTATTCTTCATAATGGGTACTCTCCATTTGGAATATGAAAAAAATGGGAGACTAGATCACCAAAATAGTCACTTCTACCTAAATACTACCGAGGGAACAGTACATTAAATTGCAAACCTCTCCTCTTCATGATCTTCATTTACATTTTAAAAAATGAAAAGAGTGGATAGAAAGGATCCAAATGGTCTCTGATGATAGTTTCTCATTTCTGTATGGGCGGAATAACTCTTCACTTTTGAACATAATTACAGTTTCGAGTTATAGTCTTTCATAGTTATATCAACAGCATTATACATCATCCTGTACTCAGATAAACAAATAAGACCTAACACAAATGACTGGTTACTTGACAACAGCTGGGAAAGGAAAATGTTATTGCGTTGTCTTCTTCTGAGGAGGGAGAGATAGATGACACTCATCAGCAAGCTTCAGAATACAAAATTTATTCCATGGTGGAGAAAATCAGATAAACCACAAATGATGCGTTAAGATTCGCCTCATCACAAATCTGCCCTCTGCTCTGCAATTCTGTTTTACGTAATGGAGCAGGGAACGTAGTGAAAAATATCAAAATATAGATTATTTTCCCTGCCAATTTCTCCTCTCCTCTACTAGTATTCAGTGACCTGTCTAGGAAATTATTAGTAATGGGTAGGCCAACCCAATTAGTGTCGGCAGGCTATTGAACCATGAAGGACATCCCTGGAAAGTGATCAGATGCAGAAACTGTGATTGCATTTCCACTCCTTAACCCAGAGGCATTGATACCCATTATCATACCCTCTACTACTGCTCCAGTTTAGATGATCTACCTGAGTACAGACTGAAAGATGAACTTGAAAACCTTCCCGATCCCTATAGCTCTGCTACTTGCTGTGCCAAGTTGTTTAGTTAGGAGGATTTTTGAAAAATTAGTTTACAATAAGAATGATGACAATCATGTGGGGAAACAATTTTATACTCCTCTGAAGAGTGCAAGGAGCTCCTCTGTACTTCTCTTCAGTAATGAACAATCCATCTTCTTCATTTGTGTCATTCAAGGCATCTTGCAAAGATGGATTATCACATTCAAAAAGCTGACAACGTAAAAGGTCCATAATATCATATAATTATACTGAAAATACAGTGGGACCTGGCCTTGTCATAATTTAAACTGCCTACAGGTTACATTGAACAGGACAAATCTGCACTTTTAATCAGACGGCAAGGCAGCATCTGTAGTTATGGGTTGCAGGCTTGTAATCTTCCACCCTGCGCTGCTCGTGAGCATCTTTTCTGGTTGGGAACACAGGAACGGAGAATTAGCCCTCAATATTTCTGTATCCTTTGACATAGATGACCACAAAATCTTCCTCTAACTCCTGCCTTCCATTGTCCAGTTTTCTGCAAGTGACCTCACTTGGTTGTGCTCTTATTTGATTGTAGCCAGGGCATTTCTAGCAACAATGCCTCTTCGTATTCTCATGCTGTCATATTGAGAGTTCCCTGAAGAATCTAAGTGAACTCCTCTCTTCCTCAGCAACAAATACATAGGGCTGGATTTTATCCAACTGGCATGGGAAGGGGGGAGGCGTTACATGTAATGCCACATGTGGCTTTCCTGCCGTTCACCCCAAACTGTCTTTCACTTTAAGATGGAAGCAATAGGTAGCCCATCTACCCTTGTGCCTACAGGGGCCTTTAAGTATTCAGTTATGTGCATTATCAATCAGATCTAAGTTGTGGAGCCCTTTCTATTTCTATACTTTATTTTTGTGTATAGATACACAACTACCCTCCTACCCACACTTTCTCACCAGGATGTCGTATTTTCAAATCTCATGCTCTGTACCTGAAGTTGAAATTGTGAGTTTGACTGTCTCTTTGTTGCTCCTGTCACATTGGGGTGACTTGAGCATGGTTGATACATAGATATATAGTACATACAGTGCAGAAGGAAGCCATTCGGCCCATTGAGTCAGCACCGACCCACTTAAACCCTCACTTCCACCCTATCCCCATAACCCAATAATCCTTCCTAATCTTTTTGGTCACTAAGGGCAATTTAGCATGGCCAATCCACCTTACCTGCTTGTCTTTGGACTGTGGGAGGAACCCGGGGCACCCAGAGGAAACCCACGCAGACACGGGGAGAACGTGACCTACTGGGTCACTGCAAATTTATTCAAGAAAGGTTATCAATAACATTATTACATTTTGTACAAAAGGTGAAGTCACATGGGATCAGAGGTGAGCTGGCAAGATGGATACAGAACGGGCTAGGTCATAGAAGGTAGAGAGTAGCAACGGAAGGGTGCTTTTCTGATTGGAGGGCTGTGACTAGTGGTGTTCCACAGGGACCAGTGCTGGAACTTTGCTGTTCATAATATATATATAAATGATTTGGAGGAAAATGTAACTGGTCTGATGAGTACGCTTGCGGACGACACAAAGGTTGGTGGAATTGCAGACAGTGATGAGGACTGTCAGAGGATGCAGCAAGATTTAGATCATTTGGAGACTTGGGCAGAGAGATGGCAGATGGAGTTTAATCCGGACAAATGTGAGTTAATGCATTTTGGAAGGTCTAATACAGGTAAGGAATATACAGTGAATGGTAGAACCCTCAAGAGCATTGACAGTCAGAGAGATTTAGGTGTACAGGTCCATAGGTCACTGAAAGGGGCAACACAGGTGGAGAAGGTAGCCAAGAAGGCATGCGGCATGCTTGCCTTCATTAGCCGGGGCATTGAGTATAAAAATTGGCAAGTCATGTTGCAGCTATATAGAGCCTTAGTTCGGCCACACTTGGAGTATAGTGTTCAATTCTGGTTGCCACACTACCAGAAAGATGTGGAGGCTTTAGAGAGGGTGCAGAAGAGATTTACTAGGATGTTGCCTGGCATGGAGGGCATTAGCTATGTGGAGAGGTTGAATAAACTTGGTTTGTTCTCACTGGAACGAAGGAGATTGAGGGGCGACTTAACAGAGGTCTACAAAATTATGAGGGGCATAAACAGAGTGGATAGTCAGAGACTTTTTCCCATGGTAGAGGAGTCAATTACTAAGGAGCATAGGTTTAAGGTGCGAGGGGCAAGGTTTAGAGGAGATGTATGAGGTAAGTTTTTTACACAGAGGGTAGTGGGTCCCTGGAACTCGCTGCTGGAGGAGGTGGTGGAAGTAGGGACGATAGTGACGTTTAAGGGACACCTTGACAATACATGAATAGGTTGGGAATAGAGAGATACGGATCCCAGAAGTGTAGAAGATTTTAGTTTAGTCGGGCAGCATGGTCGGCGCAGGGTTGGAGGGCTGAAGGGCCTGTTCCTGTGTTGTACTTTTCTTTGTTCTTTGTTTGTTATTGTTATGACTAAGAGAAACGATAAGACCATAAGACATAGGAGCATAATTAAGCAGACAGTGACCCAGCGGGGAATCAAACCTGGGACCCTGGCGCTGGGAAGCCACAGTGCTAGCCACGTGTGCTACCGTGCTGCCCAGATATCAATCTGTAATTTCATTGATTGATTACACATATATTGAACTTTTTAAAAGGGCTTTTCAAAAGCAAGAAAAGGCACTGACATAAGATTGCTGGAACAGGTCACCTGATATCTGGTATAGCAAGTTCACCTGCCTCCGAAAAGTTCTTAAGCGAGTTACAATTTAAGCATGCCACAACATCCTTCTACAGAATTTCATGGCTGCTGATGGTAAGAACTACGTCAAACATTTTCCTGAAAACTGCACTGGAACTCATATTTGCATTTCTGTAAGGATGTCTCTCAAGTGCTACATGAAAGATATTTTTCATATCTTGTCAAGATGGGTAATAAATTATTCTGAACCCAATGGATGGGACATTAAAGGTCATAGGACAATTGTTGATTCAGACACCAGCTGAGCAAATACCTTCTGAAATCATTATGGGGAGAGAGATCATGCGATTAGAGTACTCATTTTTGAAATGTCTTTAATACTCCATGCAAGCTTCTGAACAGGAGTCTGGGAAGGATGCTAATGAAGCATTAATGGGCTCCCTTCCCTTCCCTTCTCCCTAAAGCCAAAGATTTTGTCTTTTACAGTTTAAAAAACCGACACAAAGGCAGTGAGCATGATTCAGCAGCCTTGTTCTGCATGACTTGAAGTTGGGACAAAGCCTTTGAATCATGTGAGAGGCCTCTTACAAGATTTGCGGCGGTCGAAACGTTTGAATCTCGCGAGGCTTCGCAACCTAGATTTTGTTCTCACTGGGTGAAATCCAGGCGCGCATGTTTAAATTAACCATTAAGCTCATTTGAATATGCGCTTGCCAAATTCACTCAGGCCCGGGATTCACCAGCCTTGCCAGCGAGGCCTCAACCTGGCACCATTCGTTACTGGTTCACAAAGTCATGGACCAGTCGTGATAGCACCTAGGAAGGGGTCTCGCTGGGGAGATGAGGTGCCCGGGTGGTCAGGGACAGGGCAGACTGGTACCCTGGTACTCTCCCTGGCACCTGGGAACTTTGGCACTGCTAGCCTCATACCTTGGCACTGTCAGCCACACACTATGGTACTGCCATCCTGGCACTATTAATCTTTATTATTATTGTCACAAGTAGGCCTACATTAACACTGCAATTAAGTTACTGTGAAAAAACCCTAGTTCCTGGCGCTATGAAGCAACAGTGCTAACCATTGTGCTACTGGGCCTCCCCTTCAGGGTTGTGAGGGCTACAGTACAAGAGCAGGGTTGTACTTCTGAGCTGTATAAGGCTCTGGTAAGACCCCATTTGGAGTATTGTGAGTAGTTTTGGGCCCCGTTTCCAAGGAAGGATGTGCTGGCCTTGGAAAGGGTCCAGAGGAGGTTCACAATAGAAGACTGTGAAGGCCAAATCATTGAGTGATTTAAGACAGAGATAGATAGGTTCTTGATTAATAAGGGGATCAGGGGTTATGGGAAAAGGCAGGAGAATGGGGAAGAGAAATATCTCAGCCAGGATTGAATGGCAGAGCAGACTTGATGGGCCAAATGGCTTAATTATGCTCCTATGTCTTCTCATTTATTTTAGCCATAACAATAACGTTAACAAAATGTAACAATGTCATTGATAATCTTTCTTAATAAATTTGCATACCTATTTAGATTATGAAAATAAGAGTGCCCAGGTGGCACTGCCAGGCTGGCAGGGGCACTGGCAGGATGCCAGGCTGGCAGTGCCAAGATGCCATGCTGCCCATGCCGAGGGATCAGGCTGGGGGTGAGGCTTGCCCCATATGAGGTGAGGTGAGGAAGGGGATCAAAGATCCCAGAGAGATAGGTTTGGTGGAGTGGGGTTCCTGAGGCAATTGTGGGGAACTGAGGGCTGTTGATAAATCAGAGCAGCCTTTAAAAAGGCAGCTAATCCACGAGTAGTCTTCCTGCGAGCGAACTTTCCAGTGCAGTTAATTACTAAAGAGTGGCCTCGCCAAGGCCAAAAAAACCCTCCAAAGTTCCATTGTACAGCAGAGTCTTTCTGTGCACTGCAAGCCCCGAGGAACATCCCGCTAAAAATGCCATTCAGTGGACTTTAAGTCAAATCCGCTACGTCACACCCCGTGAATTTCCATTGAAAGAAAACTCAGGTACTAAAATCATCAACTTTTTTGGAAAAGACGGATTACATTTTAAAAAGAGGTGGTAACTCTACGCAGTCGGGGCTATTGCAGATGGTTTATCGGTATTCTCCACAAGGTTGTACTTCTGCTTCCCTCCAGATCTCAGTTACTTAATTATGTCATGATGTGGAGATGCCGGCGTTGGACTGGGGTGAGCACAGTAAGAAGTCTTACAACACCAGGTTAAAGTCCAACAGGTTTGATTCAAACACGAGCTTTCGGAGCGCAGCTCCTTCCTCAGGTGATCCTGAGGGAGGAGCAGTGCTCCGAAAGCTCGTGTTTGAATCAAACCTGTTGGACTTTAACCTGGTGTTGTAAGACTTCTTACTTAATTATATATCATAGTTACATCAGTAGTTATATCAATAACAGCTGCTTCTGATGTTAACCCTTTACATTACATCAAGTTTTTATCCCAACTATAGAACATACGGTGCAGAAGAAGGCCATTCGGCCCTTCGTGTCTCCACCGACCCATTTAAGCCCTCCCTTCCATTCCCGTAACCCAATAACCTCTCCTAACCTTTTTTGGTCACTAAGGGCAATTTATCATGGCCAATCCACCTAACCTGCACATCTTTGGACTGTGGGAGGAAACCGGAGCACCTGGAGGAAACCACGCAGTCACAGGGAGAGCGTGCAAACTCCGCACAGGCAGTGACCCAGCAGGGAATCAAACCTGGGACCCTGGCACTGTGAAGCCACAGTGCTATCCACTTGTGCTACCATGCTGCCCTATATGAAGTAAAAAGTAAGTATAGCCGTCATAGTCCCAAATGACCAGAGGCTGTTTTTCCTCCTGAGGGGGAGAGCTGACTGGTGGTGATTTGACTTGAGGATCGCCACACCTCAGGTGAGGGGGCAAGGTTGAGAAGGCAGGACCTTCCTGAATTACCTCAACCGATATGAGAGTTGAGCTCGCACTGCATCACGAACCAGCTGTCCAGCCTACTGAGCTCAATTGGTTCCAATTGTATATATCCTCCTGCATTGATGTGTGATAAATGGCACTGAGGAAATGAGGACAATAGCATTGCAAAGTGTGCCAGTAGCAGTCGCAAAGTGGAATCTGTTACTGTGAGTGGAGAAAAGTGATGAGAAGCATAAAATGATATGCTTTCAGAGAAGTGGGGTGGTTGGAAGAAAAGACTTGAATGTTGCTGTACCTAGTGCAAAATTAAGGGAGTAATAGAGATGTGAGTATAAATTGTACCTTCGAAGTTCAACTGAAATCATTCAATTTGTTTTCTGGAACTGCAGCCAGGATGTTGTACTCTATGTGTTAACTCTCTCCTGTCTGTCCACTGAAAGCAAGCATGTTGTTTGCAAGGCTACAGGTGGCTTTCATTGTTCGTGAGTTGGGATAAAAACTTGATGTAATGTAAAGGGTTAACATCAGAAGCAGCTGATATTGATATAACTATGATACATAATTAAGTAACTGAGATCTGATGGGAAGCAGAAGTACAACCTTGATTAGTTGATGATTTTAGTACCTGAAGTTTCTTTCAATGGAAATTCACGGGGTGTGATTTAGCGGACTTGAGTACAGGAGCAAGGATGTCTTACTGCAGCTGTACAGGGCCCTGATGAGCCCATGTGTTGATGCTCGGTGCCAGATTGGCTCGGGGTCGGGCTTGGGGGGAGGGCGCCTTGCCAGGTAGAGGAGTGAGGGGATTTCCCGGAGCCTCCCTGAGGGTGAGGGCGAGTCAAAAGTGTGTAGCGGAACTGAAAGGGCGAGGGGTGGGGGGGAAGATCAGAGCTGCCCAACAAAATGGTGCCCTGGTCTGTGTGGAGCCTTTCCTGCTAGCAAGCATCAGCACTGCAACTGATAAACGCAAGGCTCAGCGGATTTTAACTCAGTTAAACCCACAGGCTGCCTTTAACTGACAGTAACACAATTTCCCATCCTGCAGGCAAATAACCTTCCGAAGAATAAGGTAGGCACCACTAACAACATAAATCACATGGAAAAGAACAATGCACTGCAATTTCATGTGTGTCTCTCACTAACATCATCGATCAGGCACTCATTCTAAACATGTGCATATTTCTGACTATACTCAAATTTTTAAGCACATAATTTCCTAACAAGTGTTGTTCTTAACCATATAGACATTTGACATTTGTAATCATTGGGCCAGAACCTGTGCATTATTCACTCAACATTTCAGTCTGAATTAAAAACAACTAACAACAATTAATAAAAAATGAATTTTTCCAAACAGCATTCTGATTTCAAAAAGAGTATGGGTGCAGGTGAAATTTGTTAGTGATTCGGCTGTATTTAGTGTGGTGCGCATTAAAAACTTGTAGAAAGTTTTATGTAATAAACAGCTCTTTGTATGTAAATGTTTGACTAAGAAGAGGGTATTTATGTTGTGAAAGAGAATGGGAAATGGTGTTCTCAAATTACTTTGAGAAGAAGTACTCCAAATGAAGCACAACAACCATTCACAACAAAGAACCGCAGATTGCATTTTTTACGTGCCATGAAAACCAAATTGTTGATTGCAAAATAACCGTGAACAAGTTCCCTGCATTTTTAATAGCATCTCCCATTGTGATTCCAGCTGTTAACAATTCAAGTTCTGACGAGGAAAGGTTAAGGAAGCTGGCCTTTTTTTGATAAACAGGAGACATTTGCAGTGCGTCATTATGTTTTTTGAGATTGTGAAGAGACTAACCTAATTCCAAAAGATTATTCATGATGGATAAAGTTCAAAACTGTAAGATAGAAACAGAGATGTTCGGATAACAAAAGGAAGTCAGGCAGGTTTTTTTCTTTACCCAAATGGTAATTTGAGTTACAGATTTAATTAACAGGAAAGACGATTGAATCAAAGTATGAATTGGTTTAACAGACAACTGGATGCATTTCTAGAGAAAGAAGGAGTTGGGGATCTGATATGAAGGATGAAAAGTGAGATTGATCCCGAAGAAATTGATAGGCGTATTAGGCCGAATGGGAATATCCCATCAAAAAACATTATTATGGGCAGGGCTTTTCAGATGGCATGGTTCTCTGCCAACCACTAAAAATGTCGGCAGGGTTCCTGCTGATCGTGGCTGCCCTGCAGCCATTTAATGCTTCATGGAGCACTCGTAGGCTAGAGGCGGGACTTTCACCCCTCACTTGGGAGGATGTCATGCCTCAGAGAGTTGTCAGCCAATTTAACTTGCTGGCAGCTCTGTCGCCTAGCAGTGCCATGGGGAGCGGCAATCATTGCTGAGACTACAAGCAGTCTCACTAGTCTAAGTGCTGGAGCACTAGGTAAACACAAGGTCTTGCATAAGGGATGGGACAATGGTTGGAGGAGAGGGAGGTGGGGGCCTTGATGCCAAGGCTAGGTGGGAGCACCTGAAGATGTGGAGGGGGGGGGGGAGAAGACCATCAGGGAGGTGTCTCAATCTGTAAAGGGGGCCAGAGGTGGTCCCTCTCTCCCCATTACCTCTCCTGCCCCAGGACCGAGCAGTTTGGCCTGTCAGGCTCCTCCCATCCATCCTCCTCCTGGCCTCATAATTGGCTACTTAAGAGATTCAACTGTGGCAAGGGCAGGCAGGCTGCAGTTGCTGGGCTGAGAGGCAATGTATTTTGAGATTCATTCATTTAAGGATTGATTTTATATGGGGTATGTTTTGCTGCACCTAGAACTTGGTTTCTAGTTATAGCAAAGAAGAAAAGGGTGTTGCGATATGTTGTTCCAGACCTTCATCCTCAAAAAATACATTAAGGTATCCGAAGGATAGAAATGTCCTTAGATTGAAATTCATGCAGGTCCAGCAATTGACATGCATTCATGAAAGGTGAGGATCTTTCCAGTTCCTTCCTTTCCTTTCAGTTCAGTGTATGTTACACAATCAGAGAAGACTCTACAAGTCTCATGGTAGGTTTTGCAGAACGACCTTTGCAGAAAAAATAATCTGTAGTGGTTCTGGGAGCACCCTCAAGCTGAGTGGGCTAGGGAGTAACAATAATGCTTCCAGCCAATGATGGACAACCTTTCTGTCAGCAACTGGAGAGAGCAGCTGCAGGCCTTCCAAGCCCGGAACTATGATTTATTCCATCCTTAATCCAGTCACAAACCTCTGCCAGGTGGTGCATGCTGCCCAGAAGAAGATCTACCTAGGGTAGAAAATTTGGGTGTCCACTGCTTTCTTCATATCTTCGGCATAATTTGTTCCACAAGGATAGCTACACTTTGCTGTATTACTCACTACCTGGATTAGCCATTTTATTTCTCCAACTGTCAGGTTACCGATGGAAATTCCATCTGCTTAGACTCCATCACCAAAAGCTCATATCCTTTGAGGACATTGCAAATGCATACCAATCTACCAAGCTCCGAAATAGTTCGGAAGACAAACGAGTCCTAGGCAAGTGACTGGCCCCTTTCAATGGAAAATTGAGACTGTGGATCTAGGATCTTTGGAAGACTGATGGTGTATCTTTCCTCTGACTGATTTTTTATTAAAAGCTGCTTGAGGAAAACTAAACATTTTAGCTTTATGATACTTGAATCAATTTTTGTCTGTAACACAAATAGGTAGGAAATAACCTTGGCGGGTGAATTACTTGGACGCAGACTGGAGCCCATGGTTTCCATTCTTAAAGAAGTCAAATTATGTTTGTCTCTGCAAGAAATTCTGCGGATTTTTAATGGTTGTTTTGAGGAATGCAATCTGTTATCCTGTGAAAGCAACCAAAAATTAAACGTAGTTAGGAAGGATAGATTTTGAATTCTAAGTACTAAGAGAAAATTAGAAGACGCCACTGAGATATTTATTCAGGGGCTCACATTGTAATAAAAACAGAAAATACTGCACATTCTCAAAAGGTCTGAAAGCATCTGTGGAGAGAGAAGGGAGCTAACATTTCATGTCTGGATGACTATTTTTGATTCATATTCCAGCATCCACAGTAATTTGCTTTTATGTTATTGACATTGTAATGTCACTGCTGCCTCACAGTGCCAGGGACCCAGGTTCAATTCCAGCCTTGTGTGACTGTGTGTGTGGAGTTTGCACTTTTCCCCCGTCTCTGTGTGGATTGCCTCTGGGGGTTCCGGTTTCCTCCCACAGTCCAAAGGTGTGCAGGCCAGGTGGATTGGCCATGATAAATTGGCTCTTAGTCTCCAATTATGGGTAGGATAGATGGGATTACTGGGATCTGGCAGGGGAGTGGGCCTTGGTAGGATGCTCTTTCTGAGGTCAGTACAGACTTGATGGGCCGAATGGCCTCCTTCTATGATTCTATTTTTAAAAATCTTTGATTTTTGATTCCAAATCATCATGATTAAATTCCTCCCACAGTCCAAAGATGTGCAGGTTAGGTGGATTGGACATGCTAAATTGCCCTATTGTCCAAAAAAGGTGGGGTAGAGTTACTGGGTTCCTGGGTTACAGAGATAGGGTGGAGGAGTGCGCTTGGGTAGGGTGCTCTTTCCAAAGGCCGGTGCAGACTCAATGGGCCGAATGGCCTCCTTCTGCTCTATAAATTCTATGATTCTATGAAAACTCAGGAGAGTGGGCAATGAAGTGGCAAATGAAATACAATGTGGAAAAGTGTGAGTTTCTGCACTTTGGAAGGAATAATTTAGGCATAGACTATTTTCTAAATAGGGAAATGTTTAGGAAATCAGAAGCACAAAGGGACTTGGGAGTCCTTGTTCATGATTCTCTTAAGGTTAATGTGCAGGTTCAGTCGGCAGTTAAGAAGGCAAATACAATGTTAGCATTCATGTCAAGAGGGCTAGAATACAGGACCAGGGATGTACTCTGAGGCTGTATTAGGCTCTGGTCAGACCCCATTTGGAGTATTGTGAGCAGTTTTGGGCCCCATATCTAAGGAGGGATGAAATTTCATTTTCATGTGCTAGCCTTGGAAAGGGTCCAGAGGAGGTTCACAAGAATGATCCCTGGAATGAAGAACTTGTCATATGAGGAACGGTTGAGGACTCTGGGTCTGCACTCTTTGGAGTTTAGAAGGATGAGGGGGATGTTATTGAAACTTAAGGATACTGCGAGGCCTGGATAGAGTGGACGTGGAGAGGATGTTTCCACTTGTAGGAAAAACTGGAACCAGAGGACACCATCTCAGACTAAAGGGACGATCCTTTGAAACTGAGATGAGGAAAAATGTCTTCAGCCAGAGGGTGGTGAATCTGTGGAACTCTTTACAGCAGAAGGCTGTAGAGGCCAAATCATTGAGTGTCTAAGACAGAGCTAGATAGGTTCTTGATTAATAAGAGGATCAGGGGTTATGGGGAGAAAGCAGGAGAATGGGAATGAGAAAATATCAGCCATGATTGAATGGCGGAGCAGACCCGATGGGCCGAGTGGCCTAATTCTGCTCCTATGTCTTATGGTCTTATGGTCTTCTACCATACCTGTAGAATTAGCAGAAAAAAATCCCACTTAAGACTATTTTAATGAGCAATGTAGAGGAGTGGAAGCTTTTCCATCAAAGAATATCTTTGATGGAAAATTTCATTTTCATGTTGTCATATTTCATGATCTTAAAATTACCCTTTGTAAATGGTAGAGTACAAATATTTAAATATATTCAGAGTTAGGTATTTGCAATGTTGGTGAAGGTGGTAACCTGTTTATAGTAAATGGCTTATTGCTCTATTAAAATAATGAACCAAGACTTTCATACAAAAGCCTTCAGCGTCTTCCGCTAATATTCATACAATGTAATTTCTAGGTCCATGTAAAATCCCCAAATGAAAGAGCTTATTGAACTTGCTAAATGTCAGCACATTTCACAAATCTCTGAATTAAGCAAACATAATAACATATTCAAAACAGAACAAGCCATAATTCCATTTCAGTTTTATTTCAGAAAATATTACTCACTTTGAACTATCTAAAGTACTGTTCATAACACTTGTATTTGTAAACAAAACATTGGGCTGATTTTAGATTTCTGAAGTCCATTGTAAAATCATAGAATCTCGACAGTGCAGGGGGAGGCCATTCGGCATATCGAGCCTGCACCGACCCTTGTAAACAGTACCCTACCTAACCATTTGGACACAAAGGGGAAATTTAGCATGGCCAATCCACCTAACCTGCACACCTTTAGACTGTGGGAGGAAACCGGAGCACCCGGATGAAACTCACGCATACAGGGGGAGAAAGTGCAGACTCTGTACAATCACCTGAGGCTGGAATTGAACCAGGGTCCCTGGCGCTGTGAGGCAGCAGTGCTAACTACTGTGCTATCGTGCCCGCTCAAATATTTGAAGCAATCTTCAGTTATACCAAATGATCAAGGTGGTTGCTGAATTGAATTTGCGATAAACCCATGATTTATTAATAAATGTATGCTCTTGGGCAGTATGGTGGCACAGTGGGTTAGCCCTGCAGCCTCACGGTGCCCAGGTTCGATCCCGGCTCTGGGTCACTGTCCGTGTGGAGTTTTCACATTCTCCCCGTATTTGCGTGGGTTTCGCCCCCACAACCCAAAGATGTGCAGGCTAGGTGGATTGGCCACACTAAATTGTCCCTTAATTGGAAAAAATAAATTGGGTACTCTAAAATTAATTAATTAAATAAATAAATGTATGCTCTGCCAAAATGAGAGACAATTAGAAATGATTGTGAACTAACATGAAACAAGTTCTACTTTAAAAAAATAAGGAGAATGTAAAATCAGACTTCCACCAATGTATAAAAAACTTGAAACCACTTTCGGTAGATCTGGAAAACATTTATTGTCCATTTATCCAGGTTAGAGGAAGAATCTTGAAAATCCTGTCTGGCAGTGATAATAAAAAGTAACTAACTCAGGAGTTAGTTTTCAGGCCTTAAGGAAAAGGGATCATTTATTGTTCAATTAAATTGTGAGACTGGAAAAACCCCTTCCACTCAGATGTAATGGGTTTGAGCACTTTGTTGTGGTGCTTGGAAAAGATTTACAAAGTTAACTCAATGAATACTGAACATTCTTGACAAATGTTTACTTTAGGTTTATTTTATGCTGCGCAGCACCTGCGAGATACCTTCCCATTTTTTCCTCTTGTTGATAATTTTCTCTTATCTTTTGAAGGATTAGGCTGGTGTTCCAATTGCATTGTGGCAGTTAACTTCTGACGACTCGTCTGAGCGATTATTCTTGTGAGAATTTGGCAGGGGATTTCAGCAGCTCGGCTACAATTACTGTGAGGGGCTTCAAATCCAGTCCCTTCCAGGTGCTCATAATGCATTTTTACCAACTATAACAGATTCAGGGTTGCCATAGATACCTCTTGAGTTTAGTGGCTTCACTGGTCCCTGTAAGCAGTCTGATTGCCCTATTTTTACAGGAGCAGGCTCACTATTTGTTTTGCGCAATAGCATAACCAAGAAAAATATATAACAATCGCATCCCTTTCAAGTCAGGGTCTTTTACACATGGGTTTCTTCGCTGAAGGCGGGCTGAGCAAACAGAGGATGAGATAAGGCCACTAGTACCATAAATTGGTTTTATTTCACAGGAAGGTGAGAATATAGAACAATAGTTATGATCGGAGACACTTTAATCTGTACACCATATCCTACAATAACAATGGCATGCATTTGTATAGCTCATTTAGTGTAGTTACAACTGCTGTAAATCAAACAAAAGACAGCAAGCAGTTGTCGTCCTGATATTCCATTCGAGATGCTTCAAAGCTATTTTTAAATTTGTGTACTCCTCTCAGAAGAAAATGATTTATCTGTATGACTGTTTAGCAGAGTTTTTCTGCAAGGTCAGAAAACAGACATGCACAGAACATGGAATGGCACCATGATGCTTCACAGAAGCAATAATGCAGCACCATTTAGTGGTCTGGCAAGAGCCACCATAACTAAAATATTAAAGGGAAGTTTTGTAGCCCACAAACATGTCAGAAACAAAATGGTTGAAAGAAAACTTGGTTCATTGGAAAGCAATTATATTTGCAATATACATCAGATCCCAGCCGGGTCTGCTCTGTCGGTTCCATACCTTCACACTGATCTCAATCATGAACGTCCTCGGGCTCCCCACATCCTTAATGGTGTTATGGGCCAGGGTTTAGAGAACCCCAAAGTGTTCAGTTTTGGTCTCCTTACTTGAGAAAGGACGGAGAAAGGGTGTGCAGAGGAGATTCACTAGGTTAATCCCAGAGTTGAAGGGGTTGGATTATGAGGAGAGGTTGAGTAGACTGGGACTGTGCTCATTGGAATTTAGAAGGATGAGGGGGGATCTTATAGAAACATTTAAAATTATGAAGGGAATAGATAGGAGAGATACGGGCAGGTTGTTTCCACTGGCGGGTGAAAGCAGAACTAGGGGACCTAGCCTCAAAATAAGGGGAAGTAGATTTAGGACTGAGATTAGGAGGAACTTCTTCACCCAAAGGGTTGTGAATCTATGGAATTCCTTGCCCAGTGAAGCAGTTGAGGCTCCTTCATTACATGTTTTTAAGGTAAAGATAGATAGTTTTTTGAAGAATAAAGGGATTAAGGGTTATGGTGTTCGGGCCGGAAAGTGGAGCTGAGTCCACAAAAGATCAGCCATGATCTCATTAAATGGCGGAGCAGGCTCGAGGGTCCAGATGGCCTACTCCTGCTCCTAGTTCTTATGTTCTTATGTTCTTATGTATCATGGAGTTCACCTGACCCACAGCTTTTAATACATTGTGGTACAGGGAGCACACGGCCCAATCAACAGGTGTGGTACAGCAGAAATAGAACAAAGAAAAGTACAGCACAGGAACAGGCCCTTCGGTCCTCCAAGCCCGTGCCGACCAGGCTGCCCGACTAAACTACAATCTTCTGCACTTCCTGGTTCTAGGCACCCACTACTCTCTATGTAAAAAAAAACTTGCCCCGTACATCTCCTCTAAACATTGCCCCTCGCACCTTAAACCTATGCCCCTAGTAATTGACCCCTCTACCCTGGGGAAAAGCCTGACTATCCACTCTGTCTATGCCCCTCATAATTTTTTAGACTAATGCTGTCTCTGGAATGTTCTTTGGTGAGACCAGGGCCGGGATTCTCCCCTACCCGGCGGGGTGGGGGGTCCTGGTGGGACGGAGTGGCGTGAACCAGTCCGGCGTCGGGCCTCCCCAAAGGTGCGGAATTCTCCGCAACTTTAGGGGCCAAGCCCTCACATTGAGGGGCTAGGCCCGCGCCGGAGTGGCTCCCGCTCTGCTGGCCAGCGTGAACGGCCTTTGGCACCCCGCCAGCCGGGGCCAAAAGGCCTTCGCTGGCTGGCAGAAGTCTGCGCATGCGCCGGTGCATCAGCGGCTTCTGACGTCATACCGGCACATGCGCGGGGGAGGGGAGAATTCTGTCCCAGGTCCTTTACTTAGTTTTTGGCTTAGAAACATGGAAGGAGGCAGTCTAAACCTCTCTCTCTCTCTCTCTCTCTCTCAACTATGGAAAAATATTTTTTAAAGCAAAACAATGTTTATTCTATGAACTCAAGTTAACCTTTTTAAAACATACCATGAACATCTTAATTCAAATACAACCCCCAAAGAATACAACAGAGTCATCCTTTAAGCTTTCCTTTTAACATCCATAAGACTTAAAACACCTTTTACCAGAAGCATATCAGGTTAAAGTCACTACTGTCATTAGTTTTAAATCACCAGGATCGATTTACAGTCTTTAGATTACGGAGAGAGACTCTAATACAGCTTCTGACTGTGACTACAGCTATCCAGCTCTGAAAATGAAACAAAACATATCCTGCAGCAAACAGCCTAAAACAAAAGTAAAAAGCTGACAGACAGCACAGCTCCACCCACTCTCTGACATCACTGCAGTTATAAACAGCTATTTCTTAAAGGTACTCTCACTACAGATATTTATGTACATACCCATTTATAAACACCCATTTCTTAAAGGTACTCTCACATAACACCTCCCCCCAAGAAAAAAAATATAAACCATCCACTTTCATTTTTCACCTTTCCACTATCCTTTAAGAAATTTACACAGTAAATATACTTTATCGTTTTAAAAAACAACACACGCAAACAGGTATAATAATACAATTCATTTTTTCCTGTTCTTCAAAAAGCTCTCTGCACGATCCGTCCATTACTCTACGCCTCGGCATTTCTCTTTAAAGTCAGATACTTCAGTTCAATCTGATCACAGAGTCCCTTGCAATGCTCCAACACAGGAGCATTGGTTACCACAGCTTTCAGGCAGTCAAATGCCTGTTAAAAGTCCGCTGCCCATTGAAATTTTCAACGTTTCTTCAGCAAGTCCATCAGTGGAGCAATCACGCTACAAAACGTTTGCTCAAATGTTCGATCAAATCCACTCATGCCAAGAAATCGCATTATTTCCCTTTGTCTCGAGGGTATTGAAAACTCCTCAATAACTGTTGGTTTCACATCCTGTGTTACCATTCAACCCCATCTGATTGTATGGCCAAGGAAAGTGACTTGGGCTTTTCCAAATTCACTTTTGGCTAGGTTTACCACCAAACCCACCTCCTGAAGTCGATCAAGTAACTCCATCAGATGTTTGAAATGTTCTTTCCATGTCTGGCTGAAAATTACCAGATTGTCGATGTATACCGCACAGTTGGGTAATCCTGAAACGACTTTGTTAGTTAACTGTTCAAATGTGGCTAGGGTGTTTTTCATGCCAAATGGCATAACTTTGAATTGGTATATACCATCTGGAGTCACAAAAGCTGAAATCTCCTTTGCCCTTTTGGATAAAGGTACCTGCCAGTAACCTTTAAGTAAATCCAGTTTGGAAATAAAAACTGATTGTCCCACTTTCTCAATGCAACCCTCCAAATATGGGATAGGATAAGAGTCTGTTCTTGCAACTGCATTAACCTTTCTATAGTCCACACACAACCGTTGGGTACCATCTGGTTTAGGTACCATCACTATGGGTGAGCTCCATTGGCTGCAACCCACTTCAATTATGACATTTTAAAGCATACTCTCAATCTCTTTGTTAACCTGTGCCAATTTCAAAGGGTTAAGTCTGTATGGATATTGTTTGATTGGAACAGCATTTCCCACATCTACATTATGAAGAGCCATTTTAGTACTTCCCAATTTATCTCTACAAACTTGCCCATGTGATATCAATAATTCTTTCAGGTCAGTCTGTTTTTCCTCTTGGAGGTAACTCAACAATTTATCCCAATATTTAAGAATATCCTCGTTTTCCAATTTAATTTGAGGTATGTCAAATTCACAGTCATCTGGATTTGGTTTGTCACTTTGAGTTAGAATCAGTAAAACCTCCTCCTTTTTCTCTCCTTCCTTTTTAAGTACCTTTTAAGCATATTCACATGACACACACAGTGAGTTTTCCTTCTATCTGACGTTCTTAACACATAATTCACCTCACTTAATTTCCTTTCAATCTGATAAGGTCCACAAAACCGAGCTTTTAAAGGTTCACCTACCACTGGTAACAACACTAAAACTTTATCTCCAATGGCAAAACTATGAACTTTGGATTTCTTGTCCGCTACCCGTTTCATCACATTTTGTGCAACTTTTAAATGTTGTCTAGCCAATTCACCTGCTCAATTTAATCGTTCCCTAAAATTTGACACATAATCCAATAATGTAATTTCCGATTTCTCACTCACCAATTTTTTCCTTAATCAATTTAAGTGGTCCTCTTACCTCATGACCAAAAATTAGTTGAAAAGGACTGAATTTGGTTGATTCATTAGGCGCATCCCTAATTGCAAACAATATGAATGGAATTCCTTTACCCAATCCTCCGGATAATCTTGACAACATTGTCTTTAATGTCTGATGCCACCTACTTGATGAGCTTCTGCCCACTTTTCATCTGCCTGCATATGTAAAGGTCTCCATTTGCTCACCAAGACATCACTTTTACGGTAATAACACTCTGGTATACACTCAGATTCCTCTTCCGTGTATGCTTTCTGCTCCATCCATTTTATTTCTACATCTTTCTGTTGTCACTCCGCCAATTCTCCTGAACTAAAAATATCCGCCTCATCCTCCACCTGTTCTTGTTCTTTTTCAACCATCTGATCAAAAATCGTTTCTGATAATTGCACTTCTACTTCATCTTCCATCTTTGATTTCTCCTCTTGTCTTAACCTGTGACTTTGCGACCTTGTTACTACACAATCTGGAAAAATCCCAGGATATACGTCCTTCAACACTTCAGTTGTCTGATTCTACACTGGCTTATCAACCACAGTAGGCATCACTCTCACCTGCGATCCTGCTATATCATTACCCAAGATAAACTGTATTCCTGGACAAGATAGTTTCTCTTTTACTCCAACTACCACTTCACTACTCTTCACTGGACTTTCCAACCTTACCTTATATAATTGAACACTACTCCTCTCACACCCTGAATTCCACATATTATCACCTTTTCTGGCAACATTCTTCCCAAACTACATAACTCCTCATCTCTTACCATTAAAGATTGACCAGCTGCCATGTCTCTTAAAATTGTGACTTCTTTACCTGCTCCTCCTGATACACATGAGTAAACTTTACCCACACAAGTAAATTCTTTAAAGAGATCTGGCACCTTCTTATCAATCACCTCTTGATCAGGCTGTACAATCTTTTGCACCTCCTTCGCTTCACTTGGGCTTTCCTTTACCACTTTAACAAACCCTACTGTCTTATCCTGTTTTACCACATCAGCCTTCCCAGTGCTTTTCTTCAACCACCAACACTGTGACTTTACATGGCCTAGTTTATTACAGTGAAAACATTTGAAACTTTTCATGTCTCTTCCACCCTCCTGGATTTCTTTTTTAGTCTGAAGTACACTCTCCTTATTATTTCCCATCAGATCACTTTTACCTTTACCACTTGAGTATTTCTCATGTCCCCAGTTTCTATCCCTCACAGGCTGAAACTGATGTCGGAAACCAAGCTTGGATTTATGAACTAATTCATAATCATCTGCCATTTCTGCTGCTAATCTTGCAGTTTTAACCCTCTGCTCTTTCACATGAGTTCTCACTACATCAGGAATTGAACTTTTAAACTCTCCAAAAGCATAATTTCTCTCAGAGCTTCATACGTTTGGTCTATTTTCAAAGCCCTTATCCACCTATCAGAATTACTCTGTTTGAGTCTTTCAAACTCCATGTATGTTTGACCAAATTCTTTCCTTAAACTTCTAAACCTTTGTCTGCAGGCTTCAAGCACTTTTCACCTTCTCACACGTCGTAGATACCTCAACCGGTAGTCATGCAAACACTTCACTATCCTTACCTACCAGCTTTGTTTGAATCAGTAATATCCACATGTCCTGTGGCCATTTCATTTGTTTAGCTACCTTCTCAAATGAAATGAAAAAGGCTTCTACCTCTTTCTCATCAAACCTTAGCAATGCTTGAACATATTTAAACAGATTCCCACCATGCCTTCGACTTTGATGCTCTTTCTCACTATCCTCATCCCTATCATCCAACTGTACGTTTCCCTTTACATCTGCCAATTTTAACTGACTGTCATGTTTCAGGGCCATTTTCTGAAGTTTAATCTCTCTCTCTTTATCTTTTTCCCTGATCTGTATCTCCCTTTCTCTTTCTTTGTGTTCTGCTAAGGCTATTCTTTCTGTTTTCCTTTCTTCTCTCTCTTTTTCCTCTCTCTCTCTTTCTCTTTCTCTCTCTCTCTTTCATATTCAAGATGCTTTAATTCTTTCGCATGTTCCATTTGTTTAATTTGTAACGGTATTTTTGCCATTTCCAATGAGTCAAACTGTATCTCAGGCAACTTTAAATGCTTAGCCATGCCATAATGACCTCATCTTTTCACATTTTGTCAGGTGATGTTAACTGCAATGTTTTGTGCCAAATCTAACAGTCTGCTTTTAGTCTCTGTCCGTAAGGTACTGCGTGTGACCATCTCCACCCCCTGAAACTTCACAGCCTCTGAAAGAGCCATCTTCCACAACACACTCCCTACTTAAACTAAAATACCACACCTGAAAAGCACCCACAATATGCTCACCCCTCACTGTCTTTAAGTTCACTAAGCCAATCCAATAGATATATTTTTATCCCCCTTGAGCCCCCAATTTGTTATGGGCCAGGGTTTAGAGAACCCCAAAGTGTATCATGGAGTTCACCTGCCCCGCAACTTTTAATAGATTGTGGTATGGGGAGCAGATGGCCCACTCTACAGGCGTGGTACAGCAGAAATTGAAAAGTACTTTTTAAAGCAAAACAATGTTTATTCTATGAACTCAAGTAAACCTTTTTAAAACATACAGTGAGCATCTTAGCAACCATTAATTCAAATACAAGCCCCAAAAAAACACTATTAATCATTTAAGCTTTCCTTTTAACATCCATAAGACTTAAAACACCTTTTACCAGAAGCACATCAGGTTAAAGTCACTACTGTTATTAGTTATAAACAACCAGGATCGCTTTACAGTCTTTAGATTACAGAGAGAGACTCTGATACACCTTCTGGCTGTGACTGCAGCTATTCAGCTCTGAAAACGAAATGCAAACAGCCTAAAATGAAAGTAAAAAGCTGACAGACAACCCAGCTCCACCCACTCTCTGCATTCACTGCAGTAATAAACACCCATTTCTTAAAGGTACTCTCACTACAGATATTTATATACATACCCATTTATAAACATCCATCTGGGCAGCACAGTAGCATTGTGGAGAGCACAATTGCTTCACAGCTCCAGGGTCCCAGGTTCGATTCCAGCTTGGGTCACTGTCTGTGCGGAGTCTGCACATCCTCCCCGTGTGTGCATGGGTTTCCTCCGGGTGCTCCGGTTTCCTCCTACAGTCCAAAGATGTGCAGGTTAGGTGGACTGGCCATGATAAATTGCCCTTAGTGTCCAAAATGTCCCTTAGTGTTGGGTGGGGTTACTGGGTTATGGGGATAGGGTGGAGATGTTGACCTTGGGTAGGATGCTCTTTCCAGGAGCCGGTGCAGACTTGATGGGCCGAATGGCTTCCTTCTGCACTGTAAATTCTATGATAACCATTTCTTAAAGGTACTCTCACATGACAATGGGGAAGCTCATATTGGCTGTGCTTCCTAATCTCGTGGTGCTGGACCTGGTGGTGTATATCTGGATCGTGAATGCCGTTTCCGTTCAGAATGTTGTGGTGGATGCACTGTTTGAGGCTACTGCACTGTTTGCTCCCCATTGGACACCTCCGAGTTTGGGTTTCCATTTCAGAATTTGTATCTATGACCTCCCTCATTTTGGCATCTTGACCCGCTTGGGGTAATGCTCTAGCAACTGGCATCATATTTGCTTTTTGACTGTAATTTTTGGTTCTTGTGGAATCTTTCATAAGACAGGTCTTCTGAACCTTATATGATTGAGGTGCTTTCTCATGAAGTGACTTTGTGCCTGAACCTGATAAGATACCGGCCCTGTTTGGTGGCGGATGGTGCTGGACATCCACTAGGCGCCATCTGCAAAGTTCTTTCTCGCCAATATCAGGGGAAGCCAGACTGAGGTGAATTTGAGACCTTCAGCCAATTAGCAATTAAGCCTGTCGCGGCATGTGAAGTGGTCCAATAGCAGAACACGAACCTGGCCAATCTCATCTCATGTCCATTGACCCTGAAGTCTGTTTTCTCTGCCCTTGTTTGAACATCTGAAACGCCCTTTCTGCCAATCCTTTGGAAGCCGGGTCATACAGGGCCCATGGGCGACATGGTAGCACAGTGGTTTGCACTTTCGCTTCACAGCACCAGAGTCCCAGGTTCGATTCCCGACTTGGGTCACTGTCTGTGCGGAGTCTGCATGTTCTCCCTGTGTCTGCATGGATTTCCTCCGGGTGCTCCGGTTTCTTCCCACAAGTCCCGAAATACATGCTGTTAGGTAATTTGGCCATTTTGAATTCTAACTCTGTGTACCCAAACAGGCGCTGGAATGTGGCAACCAAGGGCTTTTCACAGTAACTTCATTGCGGTGTAAATGTAAGCATACTTGTGACAATAAAGATTATTATGATTATTATATGCATGCGTCCTATCCCGTTATTCTTCAGGATCCCCGTAAATTCTTCACTTCACCCATGGGAATGGCTGGGACGAACGTTGGTGCAGTTACACGGCATGAAAGGGGCTGACATGTGAAAGGCATCTCGGTAACAAACATTTCTGGAATACCGGGCATACTGAAAGGTACAATTTCTCAATGGTCGACATTGAGGTGGTCAATGACATTCTGTGGACTTTCAACCACTTAGAGTGGGCATCTATCATAAGTAAGAAGACCGAGCCTTGAAAGGGGCCGACGAAGTCACCGTGTAACTGCACCCACAATTGCTCCAGCCATTCTTATTGGCGAAGTGCCCAGCTGGCGGAGGCTTTTGTTGTTCTTTACATATGCCGCACTGTTGGGCTACCCTCTCTATCTCTGCATCTGAACCCGGCCAGAAAACATACCTTTGGGTGGGTATTTTCATTTTGGACAGCCCCAGGTGCCTGTTGTTCAGATACCACAGAATCAAGTCTTTGCCCTTGCCCAGGACGTTGATGCGCGTCCCCCATAAAAGTCTATCATCTTCTATACTAAAGTCGGACATTTTCGTCTAGAATCATAGTTTGTTTGGCAGTCTTCTGTGCTGACCCTCATACAGAACTATGTGTCGCATTTTTGAAAGTGCTGGGTCACTCTGTGTCCACTCACAGATGTGAGATGCTGTAACTGGCAATAAATCCATGAATTTGAGCATGGCCACCACCTGGTCAGCCCTGGGAGAAGAAAGAGGGTGCAGACGATGTTGAAATGAGTACTTGTAGGCAGCCAGCAGGAGAGCCCAATGCTGTATCCAGGCAGAGATGATAGGCAGAATCACCTTGTCTTCTTCAAAAAGACCCAGCAGCAGTTTGTGGTCTGTGATGATCGCGAATCCCTGACCATACACAAACTGATGGAATTTCGTCATGGCGAAGACAACTGCCAGACCCTCTTTCTCAATTGGCGCATAATTGCGTGAAAGTGATCAGCCTCTCTCTGCCATATTCCATGCGGTATGATAAAACCTTGTCAATGCCATCTAGTGACGTGTCACACGTGACTATTTGTAGTTTGGCGGGATCGTCGTGTGTCACAAGCCTGAGGAAGTCGATTGTTCTTGTGTGAATGTTTCTTCCTGCTGCTTTTTCCATGCTCATTCCTGGTTCATTTTCAAAAGAGATGGTGGAGAGCTCACATGGCCGTGAGGCGGGGGATGACCTTTCCCCGTAATAGTTCACCAATCCCAAAAAAGACCTCAGGTCCCCTGTGTTTTCCGGTGCAGGAGCTTGCTGAATTGCCTGTAATTTTTCCGCAACCCAGTGCAACCCCTAGCAGTCCACTCGGTAGCCTAGAACGCCCGACTCAGAGAAACTATATAGAGCCTCCTCCAGATTGATAGACTGCTTGATTGATAGCCCTGAAAAACCTTGGCTGAGCATCCGAGTTGACCTGAATTCCTGTCATGGCCCCTTTTATTATCCCCCGTCCTGGTTGGATTTCTTCCAGTTATTTTCCTAACATATGTTATAGGACCTCAGATTCCATTTGGAAATTTTGCTGCCAGTCAAAGTATAGACATTTTAGCCAATCACAGCATAGCAGGCTGGGGCCACGTCCCTTGACTGATCAACAGAAGTCGTTCCGAATACTGCCCGGAAACCTCAGGAGTCATTGTGGTTCCAGCAATGGCTACTGGTTCGCCAGTGTGTCGTGAAAGTGTCCGTTTAAGAAAGGTTTTGTTTGACCACATGGCTTGTAGCACAGCTTCAGTGATGTCATTTTGTGGGTGGAACTGGGCTCTGGCTGTCAGGTGGGAGGGGGGTTTAGCGTTTGGGTTTCAGTTTTGGTTTGTTGCTTTGGACTGCAGAAGAAAGAAGCAGTGTTTCCCTGTTTTTATTTTAAAGCTGTCCCAGTGAACTGAAATCACATTGGGTGTGGCAAACTGCCTTGGTAACTTTAAAGATATAGTTGCTTTCCAGAAGGAGTTTTGAATCTACTAGTTTGATCTGGACCAGAATCTCAGGGAAAGGACCAGTCCAATTCACGTGACATTACAGTGTGCTGGGCTTATTGGATCTTCTATTGAATTGAACAGTTACTATGGGGGATTCATTAAGAGTTGATATGGATTGCTGTAGCTGTTGTGTGTTTTTTCATATTTGTAATTGATAACAAATTCTTGATAACTGTTTCAAATCTGTTAACTACATTCTTATAATAAACTTTGTTTTGATAAAAGCGCCGAGGAAGTCTGATGAATCACACCTGAAGTGAAGGCTCTTATGCTCATCCTAGCCAAATTCAACATAAAGGTTATCGGTCAGGTGAGCTTCATAATACACTTTGGAGTTTCTAAGCCCTGGCCCAACAGGTGTGTGTCGCTAATCGTGCCTCGGTGTCCCACAGATCTAACTACTTCATCCCCATCTTTATTCTATCAAAGGTTAATTCCCAATAACTGAAACCGCAGCTCCTGTTCGATGTTTAATGGATGCCCATTAACTTGCACGGTTATTTTGATATGGGCCACTCGAGATGCTACAATACAACTCAGCGACATACATTCTCCCTCTGCCTGGTCCAGCTGGAAGGTGAAAGTCCCCAGTTTGCGTCTCCCTCTGGCAGGGCACCTGGATTTCTGGTTGACTAATGTGCTCCGTGCGGTTCCTGCATCCACTTGCCCCTCAACACCCGGGCTCTCCCTCTACAGACGCTGTGGAGGCATCCTGCTGGGATGCTTCGGTCTTTGACCAACGGATCTGACCCTTACGATATTCGGTCCAGGGCAAGGTTTCTGCCTGGTGAGGGGTCACTTGCTGGGAAGGTGTGTGAACTTCCCCTGCATTTCTTGCAATCCTCTCTCAAAGCTTTCATTGGGAAAGCAAAATTTGGATGGCCTACTGAAGGTCTAGAGCTGGTTCGACTAGCAACTTTCTTTGAATAGCCATGTTATTTATGCCACAGACCAAATGGTCGCGCAGCATTTCAGAAAGGGAAGTCTCATAATCACAGCATTCGACTAGTTTTCGTAACCTCATCAAAACATGTTTACGGATACTCCGGGGACTGCTCTGCTGTATGAAAACAATACCTCTGCATTATACCAGATGGTTTAGGGTTGAAGTGTTGCACCACTAGGGTCACCGATTGTCCGAAAGTTTTAGTATCCGGAGCGGCAGGATATATAAGGTTTTTTATCGCTCCATAAGTATGAGCTTCACAGGCAGTCAGCAATATTGCTGCCTGTTGATCAACATTTGTAATAGTGTTCGTCCAGAAAAAGGAACGCATGCATTCTGCATACTGTGTCCAATCCTCTAAGCTTGCGTGAACATGCCCAATTTCCCGAACAAAGGCACATTTGAAAAAAAAATTCTCTGACCTTAGTCCAGCGGTGAAAAGGACGTGACAGTATAATAGCATCGACAGTAATCCAGTTTTATTGTTGTCGCCAATCGAATCCAAACCGAGATAGTCAAAAGAAAACTTGGTTTGTTGAAGCAATTATATTGATGGTTATACATCAGATCCCAGCCGTGTCTGCTCTGTCGGTTCCATCCCTGGCCGATTTTATACAGATCTTAATCATGAATGTCCTTGGGCTCCCCGCCCCCTTAGCGGAGAAGCTCATATTCAGCAAGACTCACGGGGAGACTGATTTCTCCAACTCCATAGGTCTTGTATGGGTTATAACAGGGAGGAAGTATGACAACTTCCAGGTGCCCGAAGGACTTTGGTTAAGTAGAGTGGGGCAGAATTTAATGGCCCCCTCCCTCTCCCCACAGCAGCAAGTTTTTGGACGGTTCTACTGGGTGGTATTTACTCAAGCAGAAATGGGTAGTCCACCACCTTCCTATCTCTGTCTAATTAATTCTGGAGAAGGGAAGTTTGTGGATGGCCTTTCTGCCCAGACACTATTTGAGGCCCTTATTTGGACAATTAATGACATTGGCATATGTTGATTCTCATCCTATTTGGTCACGTTATAAAGAAACCTTCCTTGGTCAACAAGTCCTGGAGTCAGACTTGAAATCAGGGCTTTTGGTCCAGATGCAAGGATGCTAACCATTGTGCCACAAGAGTTGCTCATTCTTCTTACCAAGAATGTATCACTTATCTGTATTAAATTTCATATGCCACATGTTTTCCCATTCAGCCAGCCTGTCCAGGTCCCCATTAAATTGTATCACTGTCGTCCTCCCAGTTCACTATACTTCCAGATTTTCTGTCATCTGAAAATTTTGGAATTGTATCCAGTACAAATCTAAGTCATGAATATATGTGAAGAAAAGCAGTGGGCCTGGTACCATTCCCTGCAAAATCCGACAGTATGCCTGTCATCCAGTCCAAAAAAACAAGCGTTCACCAATGCTCTCTGTTCTTCGTAAGTCAGCCAACTTTGTATCCATGCTGCCAATATACCTTTTAGTCATTGAGCTGCAACTCTGCTGGCAAGCCTATGATGTGGTTCTTTAACAAATGCCTTTTAATCAGCCATATATACTACATTAGCCAGATTACCCTCATCAAAAGGTTCACTCGAGTTAATGAAACATGATTTGCATTCAATAAATCCATGCTGACTTTCATTAATTAATCCACACTTATTCAAGTGTCTGTTAATTTTGTCCTGGATTATCATTTCTAAAATCTTTTCCACCACAGGGGTTAAACTGACTGTATTTGCTGGGCCTAATGCTACACCATTTTTTAATGTTCTGCTGTGCTATGATCCTCTGGTAATGTCCCTTATTCAAGGACTATTGTAAGTTTATGACCAATGCCTCACAATTTTCATCCTTTCTTCCCTCAGCATCCTCAGACGCAGCCAATCCAGTCTAGGTGATTTATCAACTTTCAGTAGAGGCCACATTTTCTGACCTCCTCTTTGCCACATTTTATCCCATCTAGTGTCTCAACGACCTCCTCTTTTACTATGACTTGGCAGCATCTTCTTCCTCGGTAAAGACAGAAGCAACATAATCATTTAGTGCCTCAATCATGTCCTCTGCCTCCATGCATATATTTCTTTTTTTTGATGCCAATCAACCCCACCCATTTTCTTATTACCATTTTGCTGCTTATATTCCTTTTTATGTTAGTTGCCAGTCTCTTCTCACATGTTCTCTTTGACTCTCTTGTTCCCTTTTTCATTTACGCTCTAAAATTTCTGTTTTCAGTCTGGTTCTCTTCTATGTTATTAACCTCTTAGCTGTTATTCAGTACCATTTTCTGCTTCATCTTACTCGCCACTCTTTCACCACCCTGGGAGCTCTGGCTTTGTCGTACCCCTATCTTACCCCTCCTTGCAATTTACCTTGACTGTGCCCAAACCATCTCCTCTTAAAGCAGCCTATTATTCCATTACAGTTCTGTTTTCCAATCTTTGGTTTCAATTTACCTGTGCCAGATCTATTCTCACTCCATTGAATTAGTATTTATCTCTAGATTTCTCCTTGCCTTTTTCTATAGCTAACTTAAACCTCATTAAACTATGATATTTTCGCTAAACGTTCCTCTGCTGCCACTTGACTCACTTGATCCATTTCAATCCCCAGAATCAGATTCAGCAGTGCCTTCTTGTTTATTGAGCCAGAAACCTATTTGTCAGATCTCTTATTTTTCTCCCAAAAGTAAGTTAATCAGTCCGGTTTATTTGAGGCGTCCAAAACACAATTTTAATTGTTAATATTCACTTAATACACTTGCATAAGAACTGAATCAAAATTTAGATCAAAGTAATACATAAACGTGTCAAGTCTTAGCGAAAAATCATTGAAACATAAACATAAGAAAAATGTCAAGACAATACTTCAAATTAAAATAATTTCAAGAGACACTTCAAGAATTCCAGAAGGCTGGAATTCTTCTCCAAAAATTAATCATATTATCATATTCTTAAGGAAATCCCTATCTACAATTGAGTCCCTTACTTATTTTTCATTGGTTCTAACTCTCAGCTGAGATTCCCCTGATTCGTTCAGAAAGGTGTCAATCAGGTGATTTGTTAATTAAGCATTTAATCACATACCCAATATTAAAGACTAATTAATATTTCCATGACACAATACAGTTTCCCACATGCCCCTCTCATGATTAAAGTCTTTATGTTAAGTCTATCACGAGCTTTACTATGTTACTGGATTGCAATTTGCTAAATGTGTTTTCAGTGCAATGGCATATCCATATATATTGTTTCTTTACGTAGAGCTTACATGGAACATCCTTCGAAACATTGTTAGTATTTGCAGACATGACCTTAAAGGTCAACAGTTCACTCATTTTTGATAACATTGATTATACTTTTTGCAGACTAAGTATTTCTAAAAATCATTTTATTTCCCAGTGTGCATTCATTTGATTTCTTAAAGGACCCCAAACAATTAAGAAATCCAACATTATTGATCCAGAAAATTCTCCTGAACACACTTCATAAACACTCCCCCCAATTGTTGCCCTTTGGAGTAATATGATTCCAGTTTATACTATGATAATTAAAGCCCCCATCATTACTATATTATAGTTCTTGCATGTCCCTCTAATTTCCCCACAAATTTGATCCTTGATAACTTTCCCAGAGTTGGTGGCCTATAAGAACACACTCTGCAGTGTAATTGTATCTCTAATGTTTATTCACTTTAATGAGTAGACACTGTTCCCGAGCCCTTCATGGTATCTCTCTCTCTCCAGCAATGTAACATTCTCCTTAATCAATGCTGCCTCTCCTCCTCCTTCCTGTCCTTCCCTATTTTCACCTTGTATTCAGGAATATTTAGTGCTCAGTACTGTCAGTTTCGTAGCCAGCTCTACGGTCACTAAATGATCATATTTCCACATGGCTATCTGTGTTTGCTCTGACCAAACGTATTTGCCTTACTCCTTTCATTTACATAAACGCACAGTAAATCTAATATAGACTTGATACATTCTCTTATCCTGACTCTATTGATGCCCGTACTATTTCTTCCTCATTAGCTGTCTTTGCCAATCTTTTGAACTGCTTGATTCTCTTTCCTATTACTATACGTTTGTTCCTAAATCCCTGCAAAGTTAATTTAAACCCTCCCCATAATAATAATAATAATAATCAGTGCATCAGTGATAATAATCAATAGTATCAGTGAACCACATCATGAGAGAGGCATTTTCTGTTGAAGTTGCTCACCTTACCCTCACCAGGACAAATACCAGAATGCCAAATTTCAAAGGGAGCATAAGGAAAGGGAGATGATTGGTTGAGGCATCGCTATAGAGAATGCACCAGGGAACTATTGTCCCCCAGACTTTTATTTAATTCAAAAATGGTGCAATTCCTGGACATGTTCCTTTTGCAAAGTACAGATCCTCGTGTATGAATATATCTAGCTTCAGGCAAGCGTAAGTGAGCCACATTGCAAATCTGATTGATAATATTAAGTTGGTTGTCAGCATAATTCTTAGCAAACTTGGGATTGTTCAGCAAGTGCTGAATGTAGTCCATGCATCCCAACAACTGGATAATAACAAACAGCACAGAAGTTCTGCTGTTCGCAATAGGCAGAGTACTGATCGTACTCAACCAGATCTTGCTTGCAAATATCAGAAGATAATGTCGAATATAGAATCATAAAATCCCTACAATGCAGCAGGAGGCCATTCGGCCCATCGAGTCTGCCCTGATCCTCCGAAAGAGCAACCTCCCCCGCAATCCTATCTTAACTCTGGACACTAAGGGGCAATTTATCGTGGCCAATAAACCTAACCTGTGTATCTTTGGACAGTAGGGGGAAACCGGAGCACTTGGGCGAAACCCACAAAGACATAGGAGAATGTACAAACTTCACAGACAGTAACCTAAGTTCAGAATAAAACTCTGGCCCCAGATACTGCGAGGTAGCAGTGCCACCCACTGTGCCTGTCAGATATAATTCTGCGATTGGACTGCAGTTTCCATTTTTTGCTGATTTCTCCTCACGGTGCTCTCTCTCTTTCTTTGACTCTTTCTCGCTCTCTCTCTCTATTTTCTCTATTCCTTGTACCTCCATTGTTCCACAGTGGTCTTGGGTCTCCCACTATTCAGAGTTTGCCAGCATTTGTCCAATCCTATCAAGAATGTGGAGCTCAAAGTCTGCAATAGTAGCTTTTAGTGCCCTCTGATCCAGTCCAGGAAGGAATGCATGAAGCACCTTACTGTTCTTTGACTTCAGAAGAAAGTGACACTGGGGTCAAATGGTAACTGCTTCCATGAAACACAGGAAATTGTCTGTGGCGTAGTGGTACTGTCTCTGGACTAGTAATCCTGAAACCCAGGGTAATGCTCTGGGTACTTGGGTTCAAATCCCACCAGGGCAGCTGGTGGAATTCAAATTCAATAAACATCTGGAATTAAAAGTTTAACAATGATCATAAAACCATTATCGATTGTCATAAAAACCCATCTGGTTCACTAATGTCCTTCAGGGAAGGAAATCTGCCATCCTTGTCTGGCCTCCATGTGACCCCCAGACCCACTGCAATGTGGTTGACTCTTAAATGCCCTCAGGAATGGACAATAAATGCTGGCCCAGCCACATCCCGTGTACAAATATTTTAAAAAACCTAATTAAAATTTCAGCACGGAAAAAGCAGGGAAGCAATAATTCTACAAAAATGAAGGACAATTTCCAACTGCTGTATAGTTAACATCTGTTAATCCAGTCAAAATTAATTGTTGGAGCCTTCCAACTTCACATTCGGACAGTAGCAATCTTGCTCAGTTTGCTCTTGAATTTCTTTGCAACTAAATATATCCAGTTACAATTGTAAGGGTGCTGAAATTATGTGATTGACAGGCAATTGGATGAAGGAACTATATGACGGATAGGGACTCAGGATAATCTAGCCCCATTATTGATGAACCTCTCATACGAATGCATGATGGACAATTGCCCTGGGACAGAGTAATTAAGTGATTAATAGGGAACTGCTTGAATGTCATGTCTAAAATATATGCAAAAAATACCTTAAATCGATCAGGCACGCATTTACAGCATGCAAAGTGGTTCACCATAGCTGAGGATGTCAGAAAATCTGCTCAATTGTGTCAAGATAAAGTAGCATTGGAGCCAAACTAGGAAAGCATACTAAAAGATTGTGATTTGAATCCCTCAGCCCATTTTAACCAAACCCACACAGCAAAGTGGGTGTTATTTTTCATAGAATCATAGAATTGTTACAACACAGAAGGAGATCATTCGGCCCTACAAGTCTGTGCTGGCTCTCTGAAATAATAATTTACAGAGTACAACTGCCTCGCCTTTTTCCTATTGCCCTGCAATATTTTTTCCTGAGATAACGATCCAATTCTCTTTTGAAAACCATGATGGAATCTGCCTCTAATGCATCTTCAGGAAATGCATTCCAGATCCTAACCATTCAATGTGTAAGACAGTTTTTCCTCATATCATCATTGTTTCTCTTGCCAATCATCTTGAATCCATGCCCTCTGGTTCGCGAACCTCCCACCAATGGGCACATTTTCTCACTATCTACTCTGTCCAGAATTGTCATGATTTTGACAACTTAATAGAAAGTTCTTCTGACATTCTCTTCAAGGAGTATAGCCCCAGCTTCTCCAATCTATCTGCAAACTTGAAGTTCCTCATCCCTGGAACCATTTACATGAATTTTTTACTGCAGTCTCTCCAATGCCTTCACATTCTTCTAAAGTGTGGTGCTCAGAACAGGATATACTACAATTCATAAAAGCAAATTACTGCAGATGCTGGAACCTGAAACCAAACAGAAAATGCTGGGAAATCTCAGCAGGTCTGGCAGCATCCGTAAGGCGAGAAAAGAGCTATCGTTTCGTGTCCAGGTGACCCTTTGTCAAAGCTCGCTACAATTGAGACTGAAGCAAAGTTTTATACTTTATACTAGATATTGCTTCTTTCCTTTTGAAGGGACAAATGTTTGAAGGATGAATTGGAGCAGTAGCCCCTTTACAAGTTGAAAAAAACCTGTGCTCATCAGTACTTTTTATGAGGCCATTAAAGTGCTTATTGCACTGCACCTGGATCCTTGGGGTAATGCTCAAACAGTTGAGAACTCCATACTTACTGCATTTCATGTTTTGGGATCCTCCTTACATTAGAAGGAAAGCAAACATCCTGCTTCATCCTGACGTTTTTCAGCGAGACCTTCAAGAAAGCTCGAGAGAACCTGGAGGCTAGCCTGCAACCCAAGTTACTTCCTGCACCATTCCAAAGAGAGATTTTGCAGAAGGGAAGTGCATTCCTGCTTTAAGTAGAGAGTTGCAAGACTTGATGAAAACCGCACTTCAGTTTGCATCAGCAAACTGGATGGGAACCCTTCCCAAAGATCATAATGGTGTAACTGGAATATTTCATTTTTTTAAAAATTTAGAGTACCCAATTCATTTTTTCCAATTAAGGGGCAATTTAGCGTGGCCAATCCACCTATCCTGCACATCTTTCGGGTTGTGAGGGTGAAACCCATACAAACATGTGGAGAATGTGCAAACGCCTCACGGACAGTGACCGAGAACCGGGATTGAACCTGGGACCTCAGTGCCGTGAGGCAACAGTGCTAACCACTGTGCCACCGTGCTGCCCAACTGGCACATTTCTAACTCATCCTTTACCAACCCAGAGTTAAAAATTGGGGGCCTAATTTTCTTTATGGATAATACATTTGCGTAAGTAAGGTGGCTTTAAGTAGATAATAATTAAATCCACCAGTGTGTGGGATGAAATGTCCTCAGAAGATGATATTGAAGGGTTAGCATAAGCATTGGTTCCCACTGATTCTTTCTTCATGTCAGAATTGTTGCACTGGAAGGTGATAAATTGCTTCAAAGTTGTGATAATGGAAATAAGTTGCCATTTGTCCTTAATGATGCAAGAACTGAAATGACTCCTGCAGCCTTCTAAAAATCTGCTGATGTGCAATACCCACAGAAGTGATTCTTTTATGTATACCCCAGGCAAGTGGGTCAGTAATCAAAGATTCAAAATTATTGTCAAAAGAACCCAAGGGGAAACCAGAAGAAATGTCTTCATAGAGAAGGTTTTCAGATTGAACTATGCGATCCTAAGGTATCAGGTTCCCCAGGAACTTTAAAAGGTGGTTGGGCATCTGTTTGTGAAGACAAATTTACATCGTCATAGGGAAAAATGTCGGGTGTTGGGCTAAATTGGATAGTTCTTTCATAAAGGCTGAAAAACCACTGTGCTGTAAAATTCAATGATTCTGGTCAAAGAGGAAAATCTCAGACTCCGCTTCCCTCAGAACATCATCTTTCAGCACCAAAACGCCACTATTTCCCACCTTCCCATCACCTGGGCCACATATTACAGTGTCCTCACGACCAGGATCTTGCAATGAAATTGAATCTTTTGGTAACATCTTTATCCAAAAACACACTCGATACCTGTGATTGAGGCATTGTCCTGGGTCATTCTGCCAGTTTTGCAGTTTGTGTGCTGAATTATCTGATTCAAGTGCTGAAAGTTATTTGGAAAAACAAATCAGAATCAAAATAAATCTGCTTGTTGAATACTCTTTGTGAATTGCATGATTAAATATCTTTCACATTCCTTTTGTCAGGATGGGGCCTACTCAAGCTGAGGTTCAAATAAATCATTACAAGTTAAACAAAAAATTGAAAAGTCGCAAACTGGAGTTCCACTGTAACTGCCAGTCAAACTACGAAGATGTTTTATTAACCTGTTAATTAGAATGGTTGTAACTACCTCCCCACAGTCTGAAAAGACAAATTAGTGGTACCACGTTAACTTCTTCCTCCATTTCTTTTGCGCATGGTTTATGAACCAGAATTGACGGTTGAGAAAATCTGTCCCCAGTTGAAATATGCTGTGATGAGACGTGTACCGGGAAACTCAGAGAACAAAAGGAGTAAATAATGTTTAGAACTTTTTATTTTAGCTCATTTGGTACTATAATATGGCATGTTATCTGCATAAGTATCTTAGGTTGAGCCCATAGCAGGAGATATTCAGGCAGGTCTTCATGGCATAGATAAGGCCAACTTAATCTGGCACTATTGCGATGACTTTTAACACTGGCAAGACAGGCGAATAACAGATGGTTCATCAGCGTTATTAATTTACTTTCTCAAATCCAACCATGCCTTGACTAATGTTTTGTCAAGATGATTCCTTACAGTTGCAGGATGTAATACAATTGTTGGGGTGCTGCTTGCATGCAACCATTCCCTTAAATACATTTCTGTTTGTGGCTGCAGGAAAACCTTTCCCCCCCAATATTCCTGTCTTCTTTATGAAAAAATGTAACACAGTCCCTTCAGGATTTTGGTACTTGTACAGCAAGTATGGAACACTTCAGCATAAGTTGTCTGCAATAATATTCTTAGACAAGTGTAGGAAATCTAATTTGCATGACTCAAGTTAAATGAGGCGTTAAAATCATCCCACACAGAAATATGAAATTGGCAGTTTCTTCTATCAAGTGCCTCTTAACTGCTCAAAGTAATATATCCACATCATCACATTTTCGTCTCCTTAATAAACACCTCAGATGCTACTTAATTTTGACTGTGATTTTGGCTCCTCAACGTAAGTAATGATGGCTCGAGAATATGTTTCCATTTTGTAACCAGCAATAGCATTAGTGCCCTCTTGTAAAGAATTTTAAAAACAATTTAGAGTACCCAATTATTTTCTTTCCAATTAAGGGGCAATTTAGCATGGCAAATCCACCTAACCTGCTCTTCTTTGGGTTGTGGGGGTGAAACAAGGGCAGCACGGTAGCCTTGTGGATAGCACAATCGCTTCACAGCTCCAGGGTCCCAGGTTCGATTCCGGCTTGGGTCACTGTCTGTGCGGAGTCTGCACATCCTCCGCATGGGTTTCCTCTGGGTGCTCCGGTTTCCTCCCACAGTCCAAAGATGTGCGGGTTAGGTGGATTGGCCATGATAAATTGCCCTTAGTGTACAAAATTGCCCTTAGTGTTGGGTGGGGTTACTGGGTAATGGGGATAGGGTGGAGGTGTTGACCTTGGATAGGGGGTAGGGTGCTCTTTCCAAGAGCCGGTGCAGGCTCGATGGGCCGAATGGCCTCCTTCTGCACTGTAAATTCTATGTAATCTATGTAAATTCTATGAAACCCACGCAGACATGGGGAAAATGTGCAAACTCCACACGGACAGTGACCCAGGGCCGGGATTCAAACCCAAGTCCTCAGCGCCACAGTCCCAGTGCTAACCACAGAGCCACATGTAAAGAACCCCTCTTGTAAAGAATTTGACAGGTAAATGGTAATGTACCTGTAATGTAATGTAATGTACTCCCTCTATATTGACCACCAACACCAAACAAACGCATCTCTCGCAAAGAAAAACATTTGTGTACATGAAATTTCTTGTATCCTGTTTTGTTCTGGCCCACCTGATTTAGGGCCAAAATATTGATGGGATGCTCCTACCCCTCCAACTGGAACTTGCAGGAGCAAATTACTACTGGTTCCTAAAAGCAGAGACCAGACGCCAAAGACATCAAGGAGGAGCAAGGGGGTGAGCAACCTCTCGACACCTACCTCCAGGGTACCAGAGGGGGTCCTTCAGGGGGGGGAGGGATCGAGGGGGCTTGGGCTGGGCTGGAGGGGCTCAGGTCAGGGGCCTTTCCCTGGAAGGGGGTTGTATAGCAATGTATAGAAAATATGAGCAGGAGGAGGAAATTCAGGCCTTTTGAGCATGCTCCACCATTAATTATAATCATGGCTGATCATCCAACTCAATAGCCTGACCCCACCTTTCACCATATCCTGTGATACCCTTTGCTCCAAGTGCAATATCTAACTGCTTCTTGAAAATATAAAAGGGCTGGATTCTCTCAGCCCATGGCCGGGAGAATCGGCGGCATTGGCGTGGCGTGGTTGGCGCGGCGCCGGTCGGGGGCCTCTCCGACTTTCCGTCCCGGGCAGGCACGGGCAGGCGCCCCGATTCTCGGCCCGGGATGGGCTGAGCAGCTGTCTTGAAAACGGCGAGTCCCACCGGCGCCATCCACACCTGCTCTCAGCTGGCGGGAACTCAGCGTTGAAGGGTCGGGGGGGTCCCCTGTGGGGGGGAGGGGGGGTTCAACCCCAGCGGGGTACCGCCGATGTAGCCTGGCCCGCGATCGGGGCCCAACGATCAGCGGGCCGGCCTCTCTGTCTGGGGCCTTCTTTCCTACACACCAGCCCCTGTAGCCTTGCGCCGTGTTGCGTCAGGGCCAGCGCATTGAAGGAGGCCACTGCGCATGCGCACTTTGGTGCCGGCGCCACTGCGCATGTGCGCGTTGATGCTGCACCCATGGCGCCCAGGTCGCACCAGGACCGGCAGATGGAGCGGCGTGAACCGCCCCAGTGCCCTGCTGCCCCCCCCATAGGGGCCAGAATTAGTCCTCGACTCGGCCGGTTCATGCCATCGTAAAACACAACGGCGTTTACGATGGCGTGGACACTCTGCCATGGGATTAGAAAATCTCACCCACAATGTTTTGGCCTCAACTACTTTCTGTGGTGGCGAATTCTACAGACTGACCACTTTCTCCTCATCTCTGTCTTAAATGGTCTACCCTATATCTTCAGACTGTGACGACTGTTTTTGGACACCTGCACCATCAGGAGCATTACTGATGTCTGTCAGTTCTATTTTCTGCGCTTCGAAGAGAAGAACCAGACAGAGAACTCTGGCAGCTAGTTGGTGACTTTGATGTGCTTGTGCTGCTCCAGACTGATTCTTGATATTGAGTCTCTCTTCCCTTCATGGGCATTTTTACCAAACTGGCTTTCACCTGTAGCTTTGTGATTCAACTAACCATGTCAAAATGTCTTGAGGCACGTCAGAGTGAATTACTTCACTGTGCAATGACTTTTTATTGGGACACAGTTTCTACTTAAGCTTATTTGAAACCAATTCTCAACGTGAATCACAGGCAATATAATATTTATGGAAGTGGGATAAAAATGTACCTTTAGAGAGTTGACTTCAAACGACTTTGTTTTGTGTAGGTGTAGCCTGTGGCTGGTTCCTTGATAATCTAAATCAATAGCTCAATAATGCACATTACCCAAATCCCTTCGCTCAGGTGAAATGACAGTATAAATGAATTTCATCAACATTACACAAATCCAAAATATTTTTGCCTCTTAGCTATCCTCTTTAGCATAATTGAAACCATTATGAACTTTAGTTCCAGTAGTTTCATCTGGGAATAAAACATGCTACGAGTTATCACTGCCTGCTTCACAAAACCTGCACTTTTTAACTCTTGGGCCATGGTTGGAAATGTACAGCACATTGCACAGATGAGTAAAATAATACAAGTAACCTTACTGCAAAATGTAAAGGCATAAATGATGTCCTGGATTTTGTAGTCAGTGACAAAGTGATGATGCTCACTGTTGACTTCAAGGAAACAAATACATTTTTCCATTAAGATCAAACAATCTCTGTGAAATGAAATGAAAATGAAATGAAATGAAAATCGCTTATTGTCACGAGTAGGCTTCAATGAAGTTACTGTGAAAAGCCCCCAGTCGCCATATTGCGGCGCCTGTCCGGGGAGGCTGGTACGGGAATCGAACCGTGCTGCTGGCCTGCTTGGTCTGCTTTAAAAGGCAGCGATTTAGCCTAGTGAGCTAAACCTGTGGTGTGAATATCACATTTTACAATGTTATTTTAATTCCCAAATAAATGAGCCAACAGTAGAGGTATTCCTGGTGTCCAACAATAGTAATGTCATTAGACAGGCTAACATTGAAGAATTTGCAGAGAAAACAATCCAGGAAATAAAATACACAAATATCTGTTCACTTTTTAGAGAACAAAATAAAGGATGTGATAGTCCTGGGCTGTCAGACCAAGTTAGTATTCTTGCTGTGCCGTCAAATCGGACACGCGACCCAAAATGAAATGGACAGTTGCAGCCTGCTGGGATGCTCCCATCCCTCATCTGGAAGTCCCACGGGAATGATATACTACTGGTCCCTCAAAGCATGGACCAAGTACCTGGGACACCAAGGGGGAGCAAGGTGGTGAGACCCTCTTTACACTTACTTACAGGTTGCCAAAGGGAATCCTTCAAGGGAGATGGCAATCAGCAGGGCTCGGTTTCCGCAAGAGGGGCTCAGGTCAGGGGTCTTTCCTGGGATGGGAGTTGCGTAGTAAGTCTTCCCTCTGAAGCCTTTAAAATCTTTAAACTCTCTAGCAGCAGTGATGTGTTGTAAACCTTTGCAACTCTTTTTCACATTCATTGCCCTGTAACATTTTCAGGCCTCTAGGCTTGCTGAAAAGCTTTGAACTGTATTACCATTCAATTTCATGGTCCACTATTTTTTACAAGCCTCTTGATTGATGGCATCCTCGCAGTGCCACCACCTTTGGCAAACCCACAGCGGGTTCTGGTTTACATGGTGGGGGGGGGGGGGGTCATGCTAGCAATTGTGCGGGGAGATAGAACATAGAACATGTTCCAGTAGTATTCTGAGATTGGTGTATTATTAAAAATGGAGCCCCAATCTCTGAGGTCTTGCCGGCTTCTTCGGGTCCCATGGCGCAAAACAACCCTGGCTCCAAAAGCATTTCTAAATGTGGGTAGATTGTGATCTCTATCATGCCGATCCACTCAGGGGGAATCACACCTCGTTTCCCACCACAGATGACATTTAGAAATGTTTTGGGAGAATTTCGCCCAAACTTTGGAGCATACATGTAAGATTAAGGGTTCATTATTTCAAGTCCCTCTCATCCCTCGAACCTCCACAAATTCAGGTATATTCCTTGTGTCTTCCACTGTGGAGAAACGTACAGCACACTTGCTTAACATCTCTGTCATTTCCTATTGCCCATTATAATTTCTATAGTTTTTACCCACGTTTTCTTACGCTAAACATTTCCTTTTCATATAACTGTAAAAGCTCTCTCAGTCTGTTTGTCTACTTATTGCGAGCTTACTTCATTCTATTATCTGCCTCTTTTATCAATTCCTTGGTCACTCTTTGCTGATTTCTAATACCATCCCAACCTTCCGGCTACTCTTTTTGGCAGCACTGTAAGGTTCTTATTATCCAATATTGTTGTTCAGTTCTCTACCTAGACATGACTCTGCCACTTTCCAGTGGAGGTTTCTATTTTTAAGGGAATTTATAAATATTTTGTTTGCGGATTATTTACTAAAATGCTTCTATTGTTTATCTACCACCTTCATTTAATTTCTCAGCCTCATATCAGTCTCCTTCATCTGTATTTGACGTTGCTTGAATAAACCCCCTCTTTTTGGAATTAACATTAGTCTGAAAACTTAATATGAAATTCATCACAGTATGATTACTCTTCCAAAGAAGAGCCTATACAATAGGATGACTAATTCACCATATCTCATTGCACAATAAGAGATTTAAATTGCCTTTTGCCAAGTTGAAACACAAACATATTGGGCAGGATTCTCTGTCCCGCCGCAGCCATTTTCTGGTGCGGCGTGCTCCCTCCGGGAGCGCCATCCTCCATCCCGGCAGCCAGCCAATGAGTTTTCCCATTCTGGGCACCCCACGCCGTCAGGAAATCCGCGGACGTGAGTGCACTGCCGGCGAAGTGGAGGATCCCGCCGACGGAGAATCCAGCACCTTGTTCACAACAACCGTTTAAAAGGGATTTTATGAAATTTTCTTCCAAGTTACTTTTGCCAATTTGGTTTGTCCAGTTTGTATAGAAAATCAAAGTTAAAGGAGAAGGTAGATGTGGAGGTTAATGAAGAGGACTTTAAACTAGTTTAATGGATCAAGGACTCAGGAGAGTTTAGTAAAGTTTCCAGAACACATAATGGAACAGACCGTGTAGAAGGTGTCAGGGATATAACTTCAGGCAGAACAAAAAAGGGGACAAATATGAGAAGATAGGTGGTCAATGCAGGACTGAGGGTGTTGTAACTAAAGCGTGCAGTATATGGATCAAGGTAAATGAGCTTGTTGCGTACATTGAAATTGATGTGTACCATGCTGTGGACATCACAGAGACATGGCTACAAGGGGATCAGGACTGGGATTTAAATATCCAACGATATGGGTCCTGTCGAAAGGACAGACAGATGGGCAGCGGTTGCATTGTTAGTAAGAAATGAAATTAAAGCAATAGCAAGATGCAATGAAGGCATAGAATCTGTGTGGGTAGAGTTGAGGAATCGTAAAGGGAAAAAGAGTTATGTACTAGCCCCCTAGCAGTAGTCAGGATGTGGGCAGAAAATAAATCAGGAGACAGAAAAGGCAAACAAGAAAGGCAATATTACAATACTCATGGGGGACTTCAACATGCAAGAAGACTGGGAAAATCAGGTTCGTAGTGGATCCCAAGCAAATGTCTCTGAGATGGAGCAGCTTGTGACAGAGCCCACTCGGGAACAGGCAATTATGGATTTGGTGATGTGTCGTGAGGCAGACTTGATTATGGAACTTAAGGTGAAGGAACCCTTAAGGGGCAGTTGACCACAATATGATAGAATTTACCCTGCAGTTTGAGAGGGAGAAGCTGCAATCAGATGTAACGGTATTACAATTAACTAAGGGTAGCTACAAAGACATGAGGGAGGAGCTGCCTGAGGTAGCAGAGATGACAGTGGATCAGCAATGGCAGGAGTTTTTGAGGTTTATTCGGGAGGGAAGACAGGAATTCATCCCAAGGAAGAGGAAACATGCTTGGAGGACAAGGCATCCATGGCTGACAAGGGAAGTCAAGGGCAGCATACAAGCAAAATAAAAAACATACAAGTTGGAGAGGACTAGTGAGAAATCAGAGGATTGGGAAGCCTTTAAAAGTGAGCAAAGGACAACTAAAAAAGCAGTAAGGAGGGGAAGATGAAATGTGAGTGTAAGCTAGCTAGTAATATAAAAGAACATAGCAAGAGTACTTTTCGACATATAAAAGGTAAGAGAGAGGCAAGAATAGGCAGATCACTGGAAAATGAGGCTGGAGAAGTGGTAATAGGAAACAAAGAAATGACAGAGGAGCTGAATAAGTACTTTGTATCAGTCATCACAGTGGAAGGCATCAGTAGGATACCATAACTTGAGGAGAGTGCCGTGACCATCACTAAGGAGAAGGTTTTAGGGAAACTGAAAGGTCTTAAGGTAGATAAATAAATTGGACCGGATGGACTACACCCTAGGGTACTTGAAGTGATAGAGGAGGAGATTGTGGAGACATTGGTGATGATCTTTCAGGAATCACTAGAGGCAGGAAGGGTCCCAGAGGACTGGAAAATGGCTCATGTAACATTCCTGTTTAAGAAGGGAGGGAGGCAGAAGATGGGAAACTGTTGGCCTGACTTCGATCATTAGTAAGATTTTAGAGTCCATTATTAAAGATGAGATTGCAGAGTACTTGGAAGTGCGTGACAAAATAGGACTGAGTCTGCATGATTTCGTCAATGGGAGGTCATGTCTGACAAATCTGTTAGAGTACTTTGAGGAGGTAACAAGGAAGTTAGACAAAGGAGAACCAGTAGAGTGATCTATTTAGATTTCCAGAAGGCCTTTAACGAGGTGCCTTTTACGATGCTGTAAGATATTAGCATGGATAGAGGATTGGCTGACTGACAGAAGGCAGAGAGTGGATATAAAGGGGTCATTTTCAGGATGGCATCCAGTGACTTGTGGTGTGCCTCAGGGGTCGGAGTTGGAACCACAACTTTTCATTAAAACAAATTACTGTGGATGCTGGAATCTGAAACGAAAGAGAAAATGCTGGAAAATCTCAGCAGGTCTGGCAGCATCTATCGGGAGAGAAAAGAGCTGACGTTTTGAGTCCAGATGACCCTTTGTCAAAGCTTTTTATAATATACATTAACAATCTGGAAGAAGGAAATGAGGGCATTGTTGCTAAGTTTGCAGATGTAACAAAGATGTGCAGAAGGACAGGTTGTATTGAGAAAGTAGTGGGGGGGGGGGGGCTACAGAAGTGCTTGGACAGGCTAGGAGGTGGGGAAAGAAGTGTCAGATGGAATACAAGTGGAAAAATATGAGGTTATGCACTTTGTAAGCAAGACTATTTTCTAAATGGGAAAATGCTTAGGAAATCAGAAGCACAAAGAGACTTAATTCAAGATTCTCTTAGGGTTAACGTGCATGTTCAGTCAGCAGCCTTGGTGACCAATTAACCCATTTAATAGCTGAATTAAGGTCCACCTCCTCCCCCCTCAGGGGGTTTGTCCATGTCAGGAGATTTGCATCCGCTTGGGCAGACCACCAAGTAAACCCTGGTATACTCCCAGTTAGATCTTCTGTTGGGGGGAGAGGGAGAGAGGGACCATTATTTATGGGCACTGCATAGCCCATGAAGGAGCTCCTGGCAGCAATCGCCACCCCATGTCTAACCTGCTGTCACCAGGATACTTGACAACCCATTCTCCAGAGTCCTCCCACATAAACATTGCAGCTTGCTTGTCTGGCTCTAATTTCCACAAAAGGACTCATCTCTCTTTCAAAACATGTCAGTCATCCATAGAATCCATAGAATCCCTGCAGTGCAGAAAGAGGCCATTCATCCCATTGAATCTGCAGTGAACCTCCAAAAGAGCACTCTATATTGGCCGAGTCCCCCGCCCTGTCCCCATAGCCCCACACATTGATCATGGCCAACACCCAAACCCACACACCTTTGGACTGTGGGGTGAAACCGGAGCACCCAGAGGAAACCCATGCAGATACATGCAAACTCGAAGCATGCAATCATCCAAGGCCAAAATCGAACCCGGGTCCCTGGTGCTGTGAGGCGGCAGTGTAACCACTGTGCTACCCTATTGACGGAGTTCATCCCTGGGTGACTTCAAGCCATGAACCTTTCGGTTTACAGCCAAAAGCACTAACCAATTGTGCCACAGAGACTACTCGAGCTGCTGCCTCAGAAGTGGCTGTCACAGCAATGGTGTTGTAGAGGCTGCTGAGATGCTGGCCCTCTGATTGGTCGGTGGCCTGTTAATTGGCCACTGCCAGCAGAATGCTGGAACAGAGCTGCCTCCATCTTTCAAATCTCAAGGTGGAACTTCAGCCTCCACCAGAAAATTCAGCCCATGCTGCTCAGTGTTCTGATGGATTATCATTGTCAGTCTGACAGTGGCTGTGCCTTTTTTAGCGTTCTTTTTGGGGTTATTTAGATTCCTCTGGTCCTCTGCTAAAGTTTCATCAGGTGATAAGAAGGACCTCCGCATCTGGGTTTTTAATAGTGTAGTAACAATTACTATAAATATTGTCAACAACATTTTTATATTATTATTCATTCTTAGGATGTGGTCATTGCTGGCTATGCCAGCATTTATTGCCCACCCTTAATTGCCCTTGAGAAGGTGGTAGTGAGCTGTCTTCGAACTGCTGCAGTCCATGCGGTGCAAGTACATCCACAGTGCTGTGAAGGAGGGAGTTCTAAGGTTTTAATCCAGCGATAGTGAAGGAATGATGATACATTTCCAAGTTGGGATGGTGGGTGGCATGGAGGGGAACTTTCATGTGGTGCTACCCCCATGTGTCTGCTGCCCTTGTCCCTCGGGATGGTCATGAGTTTGGAAGGTACTGTCTAAAAAGCCTTGCTGAGTTCCTGTAGTTCTGGTACTGTGATTTTGGACAACATTTGGGTAGCCTGGAGGTGAGTTACTCACCACAGGATTCCTACTCCTGTAGCCACATTATTTATATAGCACATCTTTATATGACTATCAATTTTAAACGGTCATATTACCAGCAGTGTATAAACAACCAATGTGTCACATAAACATTGTCAATATTTATTAGCCACGTGATGTTTAGCTTCCAAAAATTACTCGTAAAACCATCTCCAATTCATTGCCAATATTCTGTGGCTCTGACCCAAAGTTGATTATGAATTGACACAGCTCTGTCAATAGTGTTGAATTACATCAGTAAACTAACAAACGGTGATGTGGCCACTCTACTTTTAATGTATTCCTCGTTTTCCAGGGTACAAGTAAAACCTCTGATAAAATAAACCAAATGCATTATTTTATCTACATTATTCTGGTTCCATTCCCATCTATTCACATTTTTACCACCTTCATCAGTCAGAATTTGTTGCTATTCATTCATATCTGTATTAAGCTGATTCACATTGCCGATTCCTCCAAACACATCTGCGGCGGCATTCTCCAACCCCCTGCCGGGTCGGAGAATCGCCGGGGGGTGGCGTGAATCCCATCCCCACCGGCTGCTGAATTCTCCGGCGCCAGGGATTTGGCGGGGGCAGGGATTGCGCCACGGAGACTTCCGCACCTTTGGGGCCGCCGGTGAGGGCTTGGCCCCTAAAGGTGCGGAGCCTTCCACACCTTTGGGGCGGCCCGACGCCGGAGTGGTTAATGCCACTCCAACACGCCTGGACCCCCCCCCACCCCGCCGGGTAGGGGAGAATCCCGGCCCTTAAAAGTGAACTGCGTCATAACAAAAATTCATATTTTTGAAATGCAATGAATCCATTACCACCCCCTCCCCCTCCCCCAAGCCCGAGGAGTGCACAGGTACAGTGTGCCCAACCTGACCAGACCGTACTGGCGTACTGGTGCACCCAGCCAGCAACATGGCAGCATGGTGGCACCGGGGTTAGCACTGCTACATCACAACGCCAGGGACCAGGGTTCAATTCCAGCCTTGGGTGACTGTCAATGTGGAGTTTGCATTTTCTTCCGTATCTGCGTGGGTTTCCTCTAAGTACTCCGGTTTACTTCCACGGTCCAAAGATGTGCAGATTAGGGGGATTTGCCATGCTAAATTGCCCCTTAATGTCGAGAGATGTGCAGGTTAATTGGGATTACAAGGATAGGGAGAGGGTATGGCCTAGATTCTCTTTAAAAGTGTTAGTGAGATTCAATCAGCCAAGTGACCTCCTTCTGCACATTAGGAATTCTATGGTCTGACTATAACCTGAGTTCAGGCTTGTGTGCAGGCAAAGTGGAGCAGAATCAAACATATTGAGGAGAAAAGGCAGACCAAACACTATGGAATTCTTTCTGCTGCGCCATTGTCAACTGGCTCAGAAGCAGGAGTGTTGGAACATAGAACATGCAGTGCAGAAGGAGGCCATTCGGCCCAACCATTCTGCACCGACCCACTTAAGCCCTCACTTCCCCCCTATCCCCGTAACCCAATAACGCCTCTTAATCTTTTTGGACATTAAGGGCAATTTAGAATGGCCAATTTACCTAACCTGCACGTCTTTGGACTGTGGGAGGAAACCGGAGCACCTGGAGGAAAACAAAAAAGAGTGGCTAAGGTAAATATTGGTCCTTTAGAGGATGAGAAGGGAGATTTAATAATGGGAGATGAGGAAATGGCTCAGGAACTGAACAGTTTTTTTTCTGTCGGTCTTCACAGTGGAAGACACAAATAACAGTCAGTGACTGATAGAAATGAGGCCATGACAGGTAAGGACTTTGAGATGATTGCTTTCACTAAGGAGGTAGTGATGGGCAAGCTAATGGGGCTAAAGGTAGACAGGTCTCCTGGCTCTGATGGAATACATCGCAGAGTGCTAAAAGAGATGGCTAGGGAAATTGCAAATGCACGAATGATAATTTACCAAAATTCACTAGACTCTGGGGTGGTCCCGGCGGATTGGAAATTGACAAACGTGACACCACTGTTTAAAAAAGGAGGTAGGCAGAAAGCGGGTAATTATAGGCCAGTGAACTGGACTTCGGTAGTAGGGAAGATGCTGGAAATATCATCAAGGAAGAAATAGCAAGGCATCTGGATGGAAATTGTCCCATTGGGCAGACACAGCATGGGTTCATGAAGGGCAGGTCGTGCCTAACTAATTTAGTGGAATTTTTTGAGGACATTACCAGTGCGGTAGATAATGGTGCGCCAATGGATGTGGTGTATCTGGATTTCCAGAAAGCCTTTGACAAGATGCCACGCAAAAGGTTGCTGCATGAGATAAAGATGCATGGAATTAAGAGTAAAGTAGTAGCATGGATAGAGGATTGGTGAATTAATAGAAAGCAAAGAGTGGGGATTAATGGGTGTTTCTCTGGTTGGCAATCAGTAGCTAGTAGTGTCCCTCAGGGATCAGTGTTGGACCCACAATGGTTCACAATTTACATAGATGATTTGGAGTTGGGGACCAAGTGCAATGTGTCCAAGTTTGCAGATGACACTAAGATGAGTGGTAAAGCAAAAAGTGCAGAGGATACCGGAAGTCTGCAGAGGGATTTGGATAGGTTAAGTGAATGAATGAAAAATGAAATGAAAATGAAAATCGCTGATTGTCACGAGTAGGCTTCAATGAAGTTACTGTGAAAAGCCCCTAGTCGGCACATTCCAGCGCCTGTCCGGGGAGGCTGGTACGGGAATCGAACCGTGCTGCTGGCCTGCTTGGTCTGCTTTAAAAGCCAGCGATTTAGCCCAGTGAGCTAAACCAGCCCCAGGGCTAGGGCTAGCCCCCAAAGGTGCGGAGAATTCCCCACCTTTGGGGAGGCCCGACCCCGGAGTGGTTGGCGCCACTCCCCTATGCCGGGACCCCCCGTCACGCCGGGTAGTGGAGAATCCCGCCCAGTGAATGTAATTTCTAAGAATGCTTCAATTCTGTAAAAGCCTCAGAGAATTGGAAAACTGCCGATATAACATCCTTATTCAAAATGGGGAGAACGACAAAAACAGGTAACTACAGACCAGTTAGCTTGATATCTGTCATTGAAAAAATATTAGAGTCTATTATAAAGGATGTAAAAGCAGAGCATTTAGAAACACATAATATAATCAAGCAGAGTCAGCATGGCTTTAGAAAGGGGAAATTATCCCTACAAATTTCTTGGAATTCTTTGAGGTGGTAATGAGCAGGATAGATAAAGGGGAAGTAGTAGATGTAATGTATTTGGATTTCAAATAAACCTTCATAAATGCACAATACAATAGGCTACTTAAGAAGATAAGAGCCCATGCTGTTCATGTTTCATGTTAACACGGATAGAGGATTAAGTAACTAATAGAAGACAGAGAGATCGGATAAGAGGGACATTGTCAAGATTGAAAACTGTAACTTGTGGAGTGAATTAGAGAAATACAGCACAGAACAGGCCCTTCGGCCGTTGTGCCAAACCTTTATCCTAGGTTAATCATAGAATTTTGGACACTAAGGGCAATTTATCATGGCCAATTCAACCAACCTGCCATCTTTGGAATGTCACAGGGATCAGTCCTGGAGCCACCTTTATGGCAACATATAGTAATGGAGAAGATAAGTAAATGTACTGTTGCCCATATTTGCGGATGACACAAAAAGTGGTAGGATATTGTCAGATCGAATATAATGTAGGAAAGTGTGAAGTTATGTACTTTGGTAGGAAGAATAAAAGAGCTGAATATTATGTAAATGGTGAACAACAGCAGAATGCATAGAGGGATTTGAGGGCCCTTGAATATAAATCTCAAAAAGCTAAAATGCAAATTCAGCAAGTAATAGGAAAGAAAATAGAATGTCGGCCTTTATTTCAGAGGGAATGGACTATACAAGCCACCTGGAGTACTGTGAACGGTTTTGGTCTCCTTAACTAAGGAAAAATATACTGGGCTGAATAGCCTACTTCTGCTCCTCTGTCTTACGTTCATATAGTTATGGCAACTCTACGACTTTGTAGATTGGGTAAGTCCAAGGGTAGTTGCACCGCCCGTACAAAAGTCTGGCAAACCAAGCAAAGATTTGGGAAACTCAAAAGCTACAACGCCTTTGAGGTGCTTTATGCTCGAGCTGCTGTTAACATATTAGCAGATGACCTTGAATTGCTTCAGCCAATGACCCTTCATCCATCAGACACCAAGTACATGATTCAGGTGGCAAAGTCCTTTCAATCAAAGGCAAGATTATTTTCCTCTTACCGATTAGAGGTGACATATCATTGATTCTCTCTATGTTCTTCACAGTCAACATACATCCCTATGGAGTGGCAATCTTGGCATGCTTCTAGGAATCGAGAAAGAAACAGATGGTGCTCGTCATTTGAATGACCACTTGTCTTTCAACTTTTTGTTTAGAAGTAGTGGAAATTCAGCTTTCAGAAGCTGATAAAGTTTAGACAGTCAGCAGTCAGTCCTTGGGCGGGGTGCTCCGACCCACCGTCGGGTCGGAGAATCCCCAGGGGGTGGTGCGAATCCTGCCCCGCCGCCTTAACGCAGGCTGCCGTATTCTCTGCTGCTGTTTTTCCGGCGGGGGCGGAATTCACGCCACGCCGGTCGGTGGCCGTTGGCAGCGGCCCTCCCAGCAATTCTCCGGGCCCCGATGGGCCGAGCGCCCGTCCGTTTTTGGCCAGACCCGCCGCCGTGAATCACTCACCTCTGACATTGGCAGGACCTGGCCGGTAAGTTGGCGGGGTGGTCCTCAGGGAGGTGTGGGAGGATCCGACCTCGGGGGGAGCCCCCACAGTGGCCTGGCCCACGATCGGGGCCGACCGATCTGCAGGCGGGCCTGTTCCGTGGGGGCACTTCTTCCTCCCGCGCCAACCCCTGTAGGGCTCTGTCGCGGAGAAGAGACTGTGCCGCGGACTGTGTCCAGCGCCGCTATAGTCGCGGGCTGCCGGGGGGGGGGGGGGGGGGGGGGGAGCCGTTCTGCTGGCTATGGAGACTTTGGTGGGTCTGGTAGTGGCGAGAGGGCTTACAGGGGGACACTATCTGGCAGGCCAGGTCTGCACGCGGCCGGTACCATGTTGTACGGCACGGCCGCTGCAGGACGCCGCCATGACCATCCGCGGCCACAGACCCGACAATTCTCCATCCGTATATGCAGGTATATGCAGGCAAAGCCGGGGCTTTACATGGCATGGTTGCTAGTCCCCCACTGGGCGGAGCACGGTGGGGGGGCGCCGCCGACTTTTTGGTCGTAAGACCAGACACATGCTTTGGACATTGCCTCAAAATTGGAGAATTCAGCCCTATGTTCTCCCACCTGAAGTGAATTGCAGTCGATTATCGATCGCCCTGGGAGCACAAATCAGACAGCAATTCCATATCTCATGCCATGCAAATTTATGCATGCTGTGGAATTCCTGAAGGAATCATGCTATCGGGCCACAATTATTGTTCGGGCGACCCGATGGCAAAGTCACGTGGTTAACCATGCCCACTCCCCATCGGAAAGCACCACCCACACTCAGATTGTCTGGATGTGCCCCCTCCCCCAGCGGTGAAATCGGGCAGTTCGACCCACACTTGTGGGGTCATTCTTTCAGAGGGAGATGGACGCACCCCCGTTGCCCCCCCCCCCCCCCCCCCCCCCCCCCACCGGGAAGCCCCAGCTGTTCAGACAGGGGCAGTGAAAATAATTACAGTTGTAACATTTACCTGGAAGCTTCATGTCTCCATTCCTGGAAGAAGAGAAGCTGTAACCTGCGCCTACACCCACAGATCCATTAGCTGCAAGCCATTTATTATGTTTTTGTAATGGGCTGTGATTAAAAGTTTCCATAAAAACGGCAGCCGTGACTCATTCATCTGCCTTCTTGCATCAGTGCCAACAAGTGGTGAATCGCCAATGGACACAAACATTGTTGCTTTAGTCAGGGAGTCCCTGGGGGTGGGAGGGAGGGTCTCGATATTATTGAGGTCTCTGGGGGTGGGGTGGGGCTCCCTATTACAGGTGTCCCTGGGAGTGCCCTCCTATTACAGGGCTCCTCTGGTGGGGGGGGGGGGGGGTGAGGGCTATTACAGGGGTCCCTCGGGGCTGTCTCCGTATTACTGGGTTCCTGAGGGAGGGAGAGGAGGGGTAACGGGGATCTGGTAGAGGAATGGAGGGCAGGCAGTGCATTGTGTGTGTGTGTGAAGGGGGTTGGTCCCCGGATGGATAAGTGTGGGGATAACTCCCTGAAGCAGTTACCCTCTTGGCCCACCATGAGATCCACCACACCAGCGCCATGCAAGTGATCCGAGTCCAAATGATTCCTGGCCCCGGGGACCAGAGTATCACAGAGGGCCGGAAAATTACACCCATTTGCATTAATTTACATCCTCCCGTTGGCACGCCGTAGTGTAACTCACTCCCACCACCAGTGGGGATTTGGAGCATTGCCATTGGGTTAACACCCGACGTCGATCACGATTTTCCTCCGCTATTCGATTATCTGTCCAAACAGATGCACCTTATGAACACTTTTGTTCTTTCAGGGGTTGGATTTTCTACCTCCTGTCGCTGGCAGAGGAGTTCCAGATGCGATAGAGAATCCAGTGTCAGGCAAAAACGGAATTGGCGCCCTGTTCGGATGCTCTGTTCTCCCGCTGGCGATGGCATTGAGGTACCCCCACCCTCCAAGCCAGCGGGAGGTTTCTTATGGGTTATTTAAATCCGTTTGCACCCTATTAGCGAGCCAAGCACCATATTCGCCAAGCCCGCGTGATTCTCTGGGCCTCTGGCTGGTGTTCATGTGGGTGAGAATTAATGTAGTTATTTACAAGTGTAACCCAGATGCGATGGACCTCACGATGTAACTCTTTCAGGGAGATGCCCCCAAAGTCCATCGGAGAGCCACCCTCCCTCCCCACAATGCAAATTCTGCTGACCCTGCCCCCACCAGGCCCCCCATCGTACCCCCCCCAGCAGAGACCACTCCAATGAGAGAGAAACTCGCCAGATACACCCAATTACAGAGACCCCTCACCAGAGACCCCACATTTACAGAGATCCCACCAGAGACTCATCAGAGAGACCACTGCCTGGAAACACCCCTATATGAGATAGCCCTGGCTCAAAGTCCCCCCGTAAGAGAGACTCCTGTCTGGAAGTTTCCAAATGCAAGACCCCTGCCTGGAAGCCCCATAAGGAAGACCCCTGTCTGGAAGCCCCCATAAAAGAATCCCTTGTCTGGAAGCCCCCCTAAAAGAGGCCCCTGCCTGGAAGCCCCCCCCCCCCCCCCCCCCCGCAAAAGAGGCCCCTGCCTGGAAGCCCCCCCCCCCCCCCCTGCAAAAGAGGCCCCTGCCTGGAAGCCCCCCTAAAAGAGGCGCCTGCTGGAAGTCCCCATAAAAGCGACTCCTGCCTGGAAGCCCCCATAAAAGAGACTCCTGCCTAGAAGTCACCATATGCGAGACCCCTGCCTTGAAGCGAGACAGAGATAGTGGAAAATATTACTGCTTTAAAACTCATCTGCGCAATACACCTGCTGGCTCAGACACAAGATGCCGAACCTGTCAATTCTTGGAAAGAGTAAACCATTCAACTGGATTTAAACTTCCTCAGACCTTTGATCTGGAATCCATTCATTCATATCCTTTTTAAATTACTTTAACTAGGCCGTGATTGACAACTTCCACACATATCCAGCTGTCTGCATTATTTACTTCACCCCGCTTCATACTTGAGTGTCTTTCAAGTATCAGCTGTGAAACTAACCACAATGTTTTATAAACATGGAGCCATTTGTGACAGCTCCTGGACTACATCAAAGACAAATAAGTGCTTTCTGCAGAGAAAAGGAGGAAGTGAGAGAACTTAACTGGTTAGTTAGATGTGGAGGAAGTTGAAATATACAATGCAGACAGCTGGGTGTGTGTGTCAAAGCTGTCAATCACAGCCCAGTAAAGTCAATATCAAAGAAAAAAATGAATGAAAGGCTTGCAGATCAAAGATCAGTGGGTGGGGGTTTAAACCCAGCTGAATAGTTTTCTATGTCGAGGAATTGACAGATGTTGCTTCCTCTGCCTGAGCCAGCAGTTGTATTACACAGGTGAGTTTAAATTCACTGTTTGTTTTTACACTGGACATAATCCAACGGGTATACTGCGCCAGAAAAACAGTATGGCCATTGAAAGTCGGGAGACCCCACTCCTGGGATCTATCCAGCTCGCCACGCCTTGTGAGATCCAACGCAATCTTGCAAGATGTTGCGATGTAAATCATGTCCCGGTGGGAGAAGGTTTTGGCAAATCTGCATTTTAGAGCGAGGCAATTAGCCTCACTCTAAAATGCACATTCCCGAGATACCTGAGGCTTTGGAATTTATCCCCTTTGACTTGGAGATCTTGGGAGAGTGCCGTTCAGCACTGGTCCCCATTTGACGGCACTTGTGGGGGTCTTCCAGGGGATCGGAGGCCCCCAATTGCATGGCCTTTGGGCAGGGTGTGCTGGTGCCATCTGGGCTGCCTGTCAATGCCTGCCTGGCAATTTGGCAGTGCCAGCTGGTGTAGATACTGCCAGGGTGCCAGGTTGGCAGTGCCAACCTGCCATTTTTTGCACGCACATGATCAGGCTGGGGGTACCTGGTGTCACAGAGAGAGAAGTTTGGTTCTCTCACCACTGCCTACAGAAAGTAGATGTTCCTGCCTGGAGTTGAAATCATTTCTCTTTTGAAACTACTTTCCAAAGCCCTTTGAGGAAGCAACAATTCCTCAGACTGCCCTGAGTTCTCTTCTCGTTCCAGAGGGTCCAAAACTCAATTCTCTTCAATCTTCTCTCTTGGATCAGGCTCTTGTTGAAAGGCCTTTGTTGTCCATGCAATTCAGTCATTCTGCAACATACACTCAACAGCAATGCTGACAGCAGTGATTCTAAAGTGTTGTCCTAGTCTGCAGATGATGATGTGTTACCAGTGCAGAAGAAAGCTATATCCTTAAGGGTGGAGAATACTGAGGGAGGTTGAGTCCATTAGGATTGAATTGGGGAGTGAGCTGGAATGGGGTGGAATCTGTGGTTGTAAAAAGGGAGTTTCAGAAATGCACTTGTAGGCAGAGTGGTCATGTGATGAAGTGACGATGCAGCTATTCTAAGAGTCATGTGACGAGCATTGGAATTCTCGCCACAGTGCAGACATAATGCAACCATGTAGAGCTGCTGAGAAAAATGAATAAATCATTGCTATTCTCAGTCCTTTGTTGCCAGTTATTAGAATCCAGCACTTTTGCAGCAATGTAAATAGTTCAAGAAAATTGTTCTACGATGTTGTTAAAATTTCAGACAGTATACATGTGGGGGGGGGGGGGGGGGTGTTGTGTGACTGGACAATGCACCCTGTTTGTTTCGCACCCTTTTCACAAGCATTCATTCCCTCCAGCACCAGCACCTATACACAGTAGTAGCAATGTATATCATCTACAAGATGCACTGCAGGAACTCTCCAAGATTCCTTAGGTAGCACCTTCTAAAACTACGACAACTACCATCTGGAAAGACAAGATCAGCAGATACATGGGAACACCACCACCTGGAAGTTCCTGCTAAGTCACTCACCATCCGGGCTTGGTACTATATAGCCATTCCTTCACTGCCGTTGGGTCAAACCCCTGAAACTCCCTCCCTAATAGCTCAGTGGTTGTACCCACACCACATGGATTGCAGCAGTTCAAGACGGCAGCTCACCACCACCTTCTCCAGGGCAATTAAGGATGCTAGCCTAACCTGCAAAGTCCACATACCATAAAAATGAATGCTAAATTGAATGTGCTAATGTGACTCTGATGGTGCTGCACTACTGACATCTATCAGTCCTGTGTTTGACTCTTGAGAGAGGGAGTGATTAGAATAATTCCCATGAGCAAAATATACAATGTGTTTAGCTGTAGTACTAACAAACAAGTTTGAAACAAATAGCAGTGTATGTCTACAGTCTGTCTAAGAATCTGGAGAAGGAAGCAAAGACACTTCCCCTGCTTGAAGCTGCGATGGGACGTAGGCAAGACTTACATCTGAGTGTTCTGTCAAGAGTACACAAAGAGGTCAACAAAGATGCGTAAATCAAGGATTGAGGAGTTGAAGAGGGAGATGCTCAATGTGGAGTTACAGCTTGGTCAGCCCAATGATGACTTGACCCTGAAGAGCGTACTGAGGAACCTGGTTGGGTCAGAAGGCGCATACCTGAGGTCGTGGATCTGGATCCTCAAGGACCTGGACTTACCCTTTTTCTATTCACTGGAACAGATGCAGGAGGTCTGTATGCAACTGTGGGTCACATGAAGGTCGTGGGGAAGAGTATCGTCACCAGGAGGTGCCCGTTTGTGGCACAAGGCAGTTATTGCTCTGCTGCCTAAGAGAGGGGATCTCTATCTCCTTAAAAACTGGTGCCTGATCTTCCACATCAGCACTGGGTACAAATCTTTCTTGGGCGATGGCTTCACGCCTTGGCCTTATGTTGGACCACAGAATCCACCCTGGCCAGTCCTCTACTGTCCCAGCCAAGCGCATTGATTGATTGATTGATATTTATTGCCACATGTACCGAAGTAGAGTGAAAAGTATTTTTCTGCGGCCAAGGGAACATACACAGTACATACAGTAGACAAAAGAATAATCGACAGAGTTCATTGACCCCTCCCCTGAAGCTTGTCTTAAAAATTCAGAAGATGGTCTTTGGCTTGTTCTGGAACAAAATGATGCACTGGGTCACTGCTGCAATTCTGAGTCTCCTGCTCAGGGAGGGTGGGCAGGCTGCACTACTGACATCTATCAGTCCTGTGTTTGACTCTTGAGAGAGGGAGTGATTAGAATAATTCCCATGAGCAAAATATACAATGTGTTTAGCTGTAGTACTAACAAACAAGTTTGAAACAAATAGCAGTGTATGTCTACAGTCTGTCTAAGAATCTGGAGAAGGAAGCAAAGACACTTCCCCTGCTTGAAGCTGCGATGGGACTCTGCATCCATATAGCAGCCTCCCCCTTCAGACCCTGCAGCGATATCGTTGCGTTGTGCCCCCTTCTAGAAGGTGACATATTTCTTCCGCCAGGTGCACAATCTGAATAATGAGGTGTATTGGATACTCTAAAATTTTTTTTAAAATAAATAAATAAAGGAACCCTAACCTGTTTACCTCATCCCTCATGAGTGACTTGCGCATTCACACTATTGTACTAACTACAACAGTTTGGAGAGATAATAGAATGAGTGTTGACGTGCCATAATGTGCTGGAATGCCCAATGGCATGGAACAAGGTGAGAGGTTTGCTGGTGCACCTTGAAAAGTAGGGAACAGTTACAGTGCTCTCATGGGAAGCTTTTACATAGATTCCACGACAAGGAATAACACAATAAAGTAATCTGGAAATGTCTTGGTGCCAGTGAATGAGTGAGAAACTAGGAAGAATTGAAGGAAACTGTTACAAGGTCTGAGGTAATAGATATCCTACTTTTCTCTGATCAGAAGACCCTATGGTCATCCAAGCTAGGATTTGTAGATCAGCACTTTTATTATATTGGGTTTGAGAACAAATAATTTGTATCCTCCTGATGTTTGTGTTCTCCATCTCCTGTCCTCTCCTGTAAACCGATTGAAGAAGTGGGAAGTTCTAATTGTCAGTATGATATGCAGTTATATCCAAATGTCTACAAGCAGCTTATAGTGGGTGTGATGGTGTGTATGTGAATCATGCAGCTGTGAAGAATGTTTGAAAGGATGTTAATCAACATGAAGTCAGAATTATAAATTTGGAAAGCTAGGTAAATTTCAAAAATGTTTTAACTCATCCTGTGATCGGTAGGGAGATCACAAGCTACATATTGTGAAAATCTCTACAAATGCTCTATTGTCTATGGGCTAAAGACCCATGGGGTTGGACTTAATAGATCAATGAAAACTGATGTCTCTTGTCAATGAACACCAATCTCCGTCTGAATACAGACTAATTCTCCCTAATCGCACTCTGAATGGCATGAATTTCAGTTCAAGGTGCAGTTTGACGATTGCAAGCCTCTCTGGAAAAGATACAATCTCTTTTAGGTCAAGTGCATGGATTGAAAAGGCTGAGAAGCCAGCAAATCATTTGGATTAGAGAAACTTCAAATTAAAGTTATCATAGCAGCAATTTCCCAGGGAGCTGAACATTTATTGTAACTGAATGTGAATTTGTTTCTGCTGCAGTTTCAAATTGCACCATTTGTTGACTTAATTGCCTGATATATTTGTTGTGCTAGATAGACCAGGACCATAACTGGATCAGTCCTTAGCTGTTGGCAGCCTATTGACTGCGGAGCACATCCAAGTCCAGTCTGATCCAGTTGTCACCGTAATATTTTGTAGCTCTGGTTACAGGGGAAATTCTCGGTCATTGGATTGGATTGGATTGGATTTGTTTATTGCCACGTGTACCGAGGTACAGTGAAAAGTATTTTTCTGCAAGCAGCTCAACAGATCATTCAGTACATTGGAAGAAAGGGAATTGAACAGAATTCAAGAAAGTACATGAGAATACATAATAGGGCTACACAATATATACAATGTAACTACATAAGCATTGGCATCGGATGAAGCAGACAGGGTGTAGTATTAATGAGGACAGTCCATAAAAGGGTCGTTTAGGAGTCTGGTGACAGTGGGGAAGAAGCTGTTTTTGAGTCTGTTCGTCCGTGTTCTCAGACTTCTGAATCTCCTGCCCGATGGAAGAAGTTGGAAAAGTGAGTAAGCCGGGTGGGAGGGATCCTTGATTATGCTGCCTGCTTTCCCCCGGCAGCGGGAGGTGTAGATGGAATCGATGGATGGGAGGCAGGTTCGTGTGATGGACTGGGCGGTATTCACGACTCTCTGAAGTTCCTTGCGGTCCTGGGCCGAGCAGTTGCCATACCAGGCTGTGATGCAGCCCGAGAGGATGCTCTCTATAGTGCATCTGTAAAAGTTGGTAAGGGTTAATGTGGACATGCCAAATTTCCTTAGTTTCCTGAGGAAGTAAAGGCGCTGTTGTGCGTCGACATGAGTGGACCAGGATAGATTTTTGGTGATGTGCACCCCTTTTCCTCTTCGAGTTCAAAGTTTCCAAGGGGAATTGGAGCACTCAGTTGCTGCTCCGGCTGAGATAGCAAGGTCAATGCAGATGAGACAAGTGATTCAAACCGTAATAGAAAACCCACGTTCGTCCATCATAATATCTAACAACGCTTAAGGTTTGCACATCCCTTCCAATACCTAGGAAGTCGACTCCCATCATCGATTATGATGTGCATGAAGACAATTTGTTGACATCCGACACAAAATTTTTCTGTTGCCAGTTTGAATCACATTTGAAGCAGTGTTCTGAAATTTCTGGCGAAAAAAAAAAATCTCCTCTCAATTGACTCATGTCAATGCTGAGAGCTTTACATTTAGTTCAATGTACCTGACATCAGGGTTTCTGGAAGTAGTTAAGCTGAGCTAAGCAGATAGCTGACCTGGAACCTAAAGCCTCTAATCTATTTAGTTTGGCAGTGCACCAGATCACAGAAACTTAAGCTGAACTTTGTGCTTTCCCCCATAAACAGGAGCAGCCGACCAATTAAAGACCAACAGTGCTACCGGGAAGGCAGTGGCTGCTGCTAGCATGACACCTATATGAGGCCTAGAATCGTCACTGGATGATGGTGGAAGTGGTGGGGCAAGTGAGATAGAGGTCACCAGGGAGAATTGAGGCACAAGTTCTGCAGAAAATACAGTGGGTGCCCCTCAGTAGCATCAACCCCCCCCCCCCCCCCCCCCACACCCCCCCCCCCCCCCCCCCCCCCCTTTCTGTCCACATCCCATCTCCTGATTCTGGGTCCCTTCAATAAGACATTGAATGCCAGTGAATGATGGAGGCCCCGGGATCCCTTAAGGAACCCACATATGTTTTCTTGCCGTGCCCCTCTCATGGCGATCCCCAATTCACTGCTGGTTAATCCGGTGGTAGCAGGACGAGGTCCTTAAATTGTCATTGATTGTCCATTGAAGGGCCTCAATTGGTGGCATGGTGGAAAGGCCATCCATGGGCCTACCCGCCACGTACTTAATCAAGGTGCAGGCGGGAAGGTGGCGGGATCCTGATCCATAACCCTCCTGCCCTCCTGCCACCATGTTCATGGGTGAGAGCATAATATTCCACACACCAAGTGATCAATCCTAGTAGGTTCCCCTGCCTGAGCTGAGTGACAAGCAGTGCATCCCTCTTTAGCGGGCCTCTTCCCAAGGTGTTACCCATCCCCCAGGGTTCGAAAACCCCCCACCAATTTGGGACCCAACATGACCCCCAAACAGTTACCCAAATCCTGATGCAAAACCGCACACCTCCGTTCCCAAGTACTGGAGAGATGGCTGCTTCTGTAGGTCGCCAGCTTGCTGATGTGGAACTTCCTGATCCGAAAGGTTGGAAGTACTTCCTCCAGTTTATTAACAGTCAATTGACCATTCGCTAATTGTGGGGCAGCTGGTATTCCCCCTGGTGGGCCTTTCCCTGACTTTTTAACTGGGGCTGGGAATCCAAACCCTCATCTAATTGAGTCGCACAAGTCGTGAAGTAGTTAATAATTTCAGTCATACGTTATGCATTCAGCCTTCACTCAGGTTTACTATACATCACTTTGTTACATGAAGCTTACACCCTCTGGTAATTGCCTGCAATTGTGGGGGTGTCATTCAACTTTGCTTAAAATCAGATTCATGAATATGTTGAATAATTGGTTCTGTTAAAAATGCCTCTACTGTCCATATTAGTCAGTGTACACACATTGGCTTGCATAGGTTAATCTGGCCTGATGGATTGGAAAAAGGATCAGGCTAAATTTTCAGCTGCTTTCCTGTAGTGTATTCAAAATGACATTTGTACTATCTTATTCTGCTGAATATACAGCATTAACCTCCATGCTTGTGCTGCACATTGGTTCAATGAAGAATTACCGTTAATTCCAAAAATGGATTGCTCAGATCCATTACCAGTATTTTATAGCTTTTTTTTTCAGTGTTCCTATATTGCACAGCCCCTGCTGTGGGTCTCTGTTATTTGATTAACTGCATCCCAGCTTCCTGCACACAGTATGTTTATGGAGGAAGGACTTTCACAGGATTACATTAGTGTGATTAGTAGTCACCGACTATAATTTAGTGGATGAATAATGATTAATTTGCTTGCATATAAAATGGAACAAGAAAAAGGAGGGCAGCTGATCCTAAATTAATTTGCATGATAATGAGGGGTGGGTTGAAGCGATTACTTTAACTGGTGTAAATTCTATTCGAGTTTTCCTTCTGCTCATTGCCAGCTGCTACTTCTCAGATGGCTACCTTTTTCAGATGGACAATGATAAGATGGAATGCAAACAAAAACCCGAAAGCTAATGGGCGAGATTCTCCAACTCCCCGCCGAGTCGGAGAATCGCCGGGGGTCGGCGTGAATCCCGCCCCCGCCGTCCTCCAAATTCTCCCACCCCCCAAAAATCGGCCCAGCGTGAGTTGCGCCGCCCGTCTCAGAGAATGGCGGGGACCGGCGCGACTCAATGGGCCCCGGGGCTCTACAAATTCTCAGGCCCGCGATGTGCCGAACTCCCGCCTCTTCTTTGCCAGTCCTGCTGGCGTAAATTAGAGTAAGTCCCTTACCAGCAGGACCTGGCGGCCAGCGGGGTTCTTCGGGAGCTGGCTCCGGGGTGTGCCCCCGCAGTGAGCTGGCCCGCGATCGGGGCCCACTGATCCGCGGGCGGGCCTGTGCCGTGGGGGCACTCTATCCTTCCGCACTGGAGGCTGTGGTCCTCCGCCATTCCCGGTGCGGAAGCGAAGCCTTGGTTGGTGGCAGCACACGCTGGTGCTCCCGCGCATACGCCGACTCTCGCCGGCCGGCGGAGGCCCTTCGGCGCTGGCTGGCGTGGCGCCAAGCCCCTTTCCCACCGGCCGGCAGAGCACAAATCGCTCCGGGGCGGGCATAGCCCCTGAAGGTGCAGAGGATTCCGCACCTTTGGGGTAGCCCAACGCCGGAGTGGTTCACGCCACTCCGTCCCGCCGGGACCTCCCCGCCGGACGGGTAAGGGAGAATCCCGCCCAATGTGTTAGAATTTCCTGGGCCTCATTTGCTGTCAAGGTCAGGAGTCGGGTGCTTCAAATTGCTTTTGTTTTTAGGAGTGAAGGAGTGATCAACATTTGTTTCTGCCATGTCCAGTAAAGTGGGAGATCATAGAACATAGAATTAACAGAGCAGAAGGAGGCTATTCAGCCCATCAAGTCTGCACTGGCCCTTGGAAAGAGCACCCTACTTAATCCCACACTATCCCCACAACCTAGTAACCCCACCTAACATTTTGCACACGAAGAGGCAATTTATCATGGCCAGTGTGCCTAACCTGCACATCTTTGGACCGTGGGAGGAAACCAGTGCACCCAGAGGAAACCCACGTAGACACGGGGTGAAAGTACAAACTCCACACAGTCACCCGTAGCCTGAATTGAACCCAGGTCGCTGGAGCTGTGAAGCAGCAGTGCTAACCACTGTGCTACCGAGATGTGTATGTTCATATGGAATTCTGTATTGTTTTGCCTTCAAGGGTAGCTCCCCGAATGGTTCAACACATTATAATACTGAGAACTGGCCAGGCTATCCAGCCTATATGAAACCCCACCATTGGGGTCCTCAATGTTAATTAACTTGTCCAAAGCATTTGGGAAAGATGCTAGACCAATCATTATATTCATGGAGCTATATGCCTGCAAGGAGTCATTGGTCCAAATCTTTTGAGGACCAGCAGTAGACAGTTTGATGCTGTTTTCCTACTTTGTAACGTCTTGTCGGAATTCCACATTTCTGCCAGGATTTGTAATCCCACCTTATGGATCGGATCTTCAATCTAACTTCTTCCTCATAGCCCTGGTGAGTGTCCGCTAACGCACTGAAAAGCTTGGTTATTTAATCAGATTTTCAGTGTTTTAGTTTACAAGATTAATAGTTAAGGGTGGCAGGTGCAAAAGGTTGTAGGTGTGTAAGTGGGCAAGGCGATAGGTTGGTAAGGTGGCAGGTGGGTAGGGTCACAGGTGGGTCTCGTGGTAGATGGGTGGTTTGGAAGGGTGGGAGGTGGTGTGGGCTAGAGTGTATGTAGGTAGGGTAGTGAGGTTGGGTCAAGTCTGTTCATGAACCGGTTGGGGTGTCAGGGTGCAATGGGATGGTGGGGGTTGTTGTAATATTGTGTGCATGCTATTGTAATGTAAAGGTGCTGAGCAAAGCAAGAGTTAATGTGAAGAACACCACCCACGGTGTGATTTATCGAGTCACATGGTAATAGACTCAGGGAGAACACTCTTGAACCAGCCTACCTGCATGGGAGCAGCACCATTCATCCCTCACCCTCTCTTTCCACTCTTACCTTATTTCTTCCTCTTTTGTGTGAATGTCCTGCTCTCTCTCTTTCTTTACTGCATCTACCATCCTTTCTCCCAGCCACCAGCCCTAAGAGTTACAATTCTATGCAGACTGTGATAAATTACGTCTTGGGTATAATGCTTAAAATAAATGATGAAAAAAATGTAAAAATTGCGCTACAAAGGTATGAGTGATATATATGCAATTCATCTGAAAAGTGTGACTTGTAAAAAAGGTTGCCTCTTTATAGCCTCACTTGAGAGGCGAATAGAGGTCACTTTGCTCAGTAGATGATAGCAGTTTGTATACAATTATCTTTCAGGTGAAGTTCTCCCTCAGCCATGCTTATTTCCATGGTAACTCAAAAAAGGTCCCAAATGCTCGCATCAACTTTAATAAACTTGACTTTATAGTGGGCAGTATGCAGCCTTTGGTTATTGCTGTGGATGTAACGAGTAATACACTGCTGCAACTGCCTCCAAGCCATCTGAGAAATCATTGAGGATGAAGGAAAAGGATAGGCGAATTACTCTTGAATCCAATTCTTACACACAAGATGCGTTGTGAGCTTCTCTGCACTTTCCTCTTCCATCTCGGTTTTACAATGTAATCACATGGCTTGCAATAACTTTCCTCGTGTGAAAGGTTATGTGTAACTGAGTTACAGAGACATGGGCACCAGGAGCAGGAGCATGCCATTCGGACCTGCCCCACCATTTAATATAATCGTATATGTATCGTGAACAGCTGGGGCCCAAGCACTGATCCCTGCAGTACATCACTAGCCGCTGCCTGCCACTTTGAAAAGGACCCATTTATTCCCACTCTCCTGACACAATGTAACTGAAAAAACAAGAGTCTGTTCTGGGCGGCAGTAATGGGGTCACTCCTGGTGCTTTTGACCCTGCTATCGAATGAGGCCCCCTCCTCACTCCATTGCATTCCGACAGGGGACATTCGGGCCCAATCCCCGGCATGGGCAAACGGGCAGCCTGGCACCTCTGCACTGCCAACGTGGCGCCCAGCTCCCCTGCCAGACTGTAGTGTCACATGGGCACTTTGGCACAGCCAGGATGCCGGGCTAGCAGTGCCAAAGTGTCAGCCTGGCCAGAGGCCGAACATCCGGGGGCCTCCGATTACCTGGGAGACCCCCTCGCCAAGTGCCATTTCACCTGGTTGCAGCTTGTGGGAACCATTGCTAAATGGCGCCCGGCGGGGGTCTCCTCGGCGAGGCTGATCGATGCCGGGTGCCGGTTTTATCCAGCAGCAGCATAGTTAAATGCGCTTTTAAGCTCTTTTATCTATGTGAGTCCGTCCTGCCCATTGTGGGTGGGATCCACATCATGAGGCGTAATGACCATCAGGAATCCGGAGAGTGGCCTCTCCCGGGATCTACCGGCCGTGTCCCACTGGAATCGGGACAGGACGCGGCCGGTAAATCGTGTTCAATGTTTCCTGTCTGTCTGTTTAGGGTGGCACATTGGCACAGTGGTTAGCACTGCTGCCTCACAGCGCCAGGGACCCGGGTTCAATTCCCATCTTGAGTAACTGTCTGTGTGGAGTTTGTACCTTCTCCCATGTCTGCGTGGGTTTCCTCCGGATGCTCCGGTTTCTCCCACAAACCAAATATGTGCAGGTTAGGTGGCTTGGCCATGCTAAATTGCCCCTTCGTGTCCAAAAGGTTAGTTGGGGTTACTGGCTTATGGGGGTGGGGCATAGGCCTAAGTAAGGTGTTCTTTCAGGGAGTTGGTGCAGACACGATGGGCTGAATGGTCTCCTTCTACACTGTAATGATTCTATGAACAACCAGTTCTCGATCCATGCCAATACATTACTCCCTATCCAATGTGCTTTCATTTTACCCACTAACTTCTTTTGAGGATCCTTATCAAAAGTCTTCTGAAAGTCCAAATACACCACATCAACTGGTTTTCCATTGCCTATTCTACTACTTCAATCCGAAAATAACTAAAGTAGATTTGTTAAGCACGATTTGCCTTTCATAAACCCATTACTGGCTTTGTCCAATTCCATTAATGCTTTCCAAATGTTCTGTTATCACATCTTTAATAATCAACTCAAGCATCTTCCCCATTACTGATGTCAGACAAACTGATCTGCAATTCTCCCATTTTTCTCTCCTTTTTTTAAAAAGTGGGGTTACATTTCCATCCTCTAATCTGGAGGAACTGCTCCAGAGTCTATAGAATTTTGGAAGATGGCTACCAATGCATCTTGGTCACTTTATTTAATGCTCTGAAATGTAGATTATCAGCCTTTAACCCCATTAATTTACGCATCACTATTTTCTTACTCCTACTGATTTACTGATTTCCTTCAATACTGGTTCCCTAACATTACTGGGAGGTTATTTGTGCCCCCTTTTGTGAAGACAGAACCAAAGTATGTGTTCAATTCTTCTGCCATTTCTTTGTTTCCCGGCTGTAAGGGACCTTTGTCTTTACTAATATTTTTTCTTCACCTGTTTCTAAAAGCTTTGACCATCAATTTCTATGATCCCTGCAATTTTACTCTTCTATTCGATATTCCTGCTCTTGATCAAATTTTCTGTCCTCTTTTGTCAAATCTTTAGTTTTGATGCTTTTTCCGGCAATTTTATATGTCTCCTCTTTGAATTTAATATTATCTCCAATTTATTTTGTAAGTCATGGTTGAGAGACATTTCCTCTTTTATTTCTGTGCCAGGACAGGAATGAATAATAGCTATAATTCAGGCACACGTATTTAAAATATAAATCATTACCCATCCACCGTCAATCTCTTCAGTAAGTTTCCCCAATCTATCGTCACCAATCCACGCCTCATAACATTGCAGTTCCTTTTATTTAGATTCAGGACCCTAGTTTCAGATTTGACTCTTCCACTCTCCATCGTCATGAAGAATTCTGTAATATTATGGTCACTCTTCCCAAGGGAGCCCACACAACAAGATTGTTAATTAATACTTTCTCATTGCACAGCACTCAGTCAAGAGTAGCCTGTTCTTTGGTTAATTTCTCTAAGAAAAAACTTCACGTAGAACTGATGTTAAAAAGCAGTCTGTCTGTCTGTGAGGCCAAACCATGTTTAAACTGTCCAAAAGGCCAGAGGCTTTGATCATGTGACATGGTCCATTAATGGTTAATTGCAGCTTGACAATAAGTTTCTGGGCTTCTGGCCAGAATTCCAGTGTTCCCTCAATGGTTCTTCTTTGAAATTAGCTTGTTAACAGTTCTGCAGATGTAACGAATTTTGATCTCTCCCTTTTGTGATAGCTCAGGTTGGAAAAATAGTTTCCCTGCACTTCCTCTGCCTTTGCTGATTGCATGGTGTTAGTAGAATGAGGTGTGAGATTCCACAGACTGAGATAGGAATTATTTAGTTCTTGTAACTCCCGATAGCAGTTCCCAGAGCAAAGGGCCAGTCCTGTGATCATGTCACTTGTAACAGCCACCTTTCTTGGTTCAGCAGGAAGTCAATTTTTTTGAACAAGGCAGAAGAATAAAGTTTGGATTTCTTTCCATGTAGCGCAGACCCTAGGCTGGTCTGTAATAACGCGGATATCAGAATTCCAGCAATTTTAATCCTTTTTGTTCAACAGCGTAGATTTCTGTTTTGTCTATGCGGACCATGAATTTCCCCGTGGACCCAATGCCCTTGGCAAAACTTTAGTGTTTGCATCACAAACTATTTTGATTATCTGCTGTGAATCTCATTTTGTATTATTCTCAGCTGTTCGCCTGTAAAATAGAAATGATATCAACTCTGGATGTCAAAAAACAGTGAACAAAGAACAAAGAAAAGTACAGCACAGGAACAGGCCCTTCGGTCCTCCAAGCCTGCGTCGACCATGCTGCCCGTCTAAACTAAAATCTTCTATACTTCCAGGGTTCGTATCCCTCTATTCCCATCCTATTCATGTATTTGTCAAGACACCCCTTGAACATCACTATCGTCCCTCCTTCCACCACCTCCTCCGGCAGCGAGTTCCAGGCAGCCACTACCCTTTTTTTAAAAAACCTTGCCTCGTACATCTCCTCTAAACAGTGCCCCTCGTACCTTAAACCTATGCTCCCTAGTAATTGACCTCTCTACGCTGGGAGTTCTAAAGCCTCTGACTATCCACTCTGTCTGTGCCCCTCATAACTGATGGATAAAGGAATCACCTAATATAGCAAAAAATAAACTAACTAAAATATAAGTTTAATGTCCAGTTGGTATGATTGGCTCTTGGTGCTGTTGGGTTCAGTGCTTGAACCATTTCTGTTTTATAATTTACACAATGGCTTTGATTCAAAGTCTCCCTCCAGAATTGTTACATTTGTGGATGGTACCAGGCTAAGGGTAGCAGTTGGTTCTGTGGGAAACAGCTTGGGAAATACAAGAAGAGCTTGACAAATTAAGGATTTGAACAGAACTCCACTGAAGGTGCCCAACTACAATGAGCTGATCTGGAATTAGATCTGAAGTTCAATTCCACATTGAATAGCAGTGATTTTCAACTTGAGTGCATGTGGAGTGTTTGCTCGATGATTCCACTGAGTAGCCTGAACCACTTTGAGGCCTGACCATAATCTAAATATTTTAGGCAAGCTTTCTATGCTTAGCAGTTTCTGGAGGGAGCGGATGAGGGTTGAGGGGAAGGCAGGAGGTGATGAGAAACGACAGTCTGCTGCCTCCCCAGTGAAAGCCCAGTTGGAAATGAAGCCTAAACTGGGGGTGTGGGGGTCAGAGGTTTCTTCAGAGGTCGGCACTAAGTGCAAAACAGCAGGCCATAACATTTGTATCGAGTCAGGAAAACATGAATTGTCCTCTTGCCCCCATACAACTCAGCGTAAAAAATATATTTTTTGCATTTGCACACTGTTCCTGCAGACATCACTCCTACATAACACTGTCTGGCCAACTGTCTTAGACATCAATTAGTTATTTCAAAACAGTATGGTTTCAAGCAACATTATTCTGTTTATTAAATGAAAGTTAAAATTTCACAGTTACAATGATATAAATACCAATCATAGCACTGACACTATTACAGTCACAAATTGCATCAAATTCTACTGTTGCCCCAATTAAACCTTCCCGTTCTGGTAGATCACATTTATCGAAAGTAATTATCCAACAAACTGGCCTTCAACATGGACAGCGTGATCAGAGAGGAAGGTGAAAAATAATGTATGCGTAAATGGTTGATAAAGCAAAATTTGTTCTAAGAAGATCAATTAAAGGTTGCAATGGCAAGCTTAGGACAAGGGGCAGGCACTGGCAAAGCCTGAATATTTTTATTTACAATAATTCAGATGGAATGGTACAGCACGTAAGGAGGACATTCAATCCATGTCGCCTATGTTGAAACTTAAGTGTCAGTGTAAATTAGCTGTAATAAGCTATTTTCAGTATTATAATCAGTAACTTACAGAGCCAGTTAACTCCGAGAGACTGCAGTTTTCATCGGTATGCTGGCAGAATGAGGGTTAATATTGTACAGTTAGTGGGGAATGAATAAAAGACTGCAATCTAATCTCACATTAAGTGTTAAGAATCCTTTGAGCTTGAGGTTTTTGTCTTCTGAACCCTTTGATTAGGTTATGGCTTTGTAATTTGCTCTCATTTATCCATGCTTGAGAGAACTGTATCTTGAAAAGACCAACAAAGTGCAAAATGTTCTTCTGAAACAACTGTTGGACTGTTCTGAATACAAATTCAATGCAACTGCTGACACTTCCCAAGGAAACAAACCTTTACTTTTGCATTCATTTGAAGGAGAAATCTTTCGTGAAATATGGGTAAAAATAATGCAATATACACCACTGAGTGAGACTCCTGCTTGTCACCTTTGTGAGCTGGGTTCAAATTGACTGGTGAGAAGAAAGTTAACTTTACTGGCTCTAATGGTGCCATTTCTAATGGGCGGGATTCTCCATTAGCCAACGCTGAAATCGAGGCGTGCGATCGGGCGGATAATAGATTCCAATGCACAAATCGCAGCAGGCACTGGTTTGCCGCCAAATCGTGAATGCTCTGTCACCTCCAAAACGGCATCAATGTGATTCACAGCGCACATACTTTAAACAACATTTGCATATCATTAGTGGGCACACCCGCGATTCTCCGCCTCCGATGGGCCGAGTTCCCGACGGCGCGCTCCACGTGTGCTCTCAAAAATCGTGAACCTGGCATGGTGGCTGCTGAGAGAGAGAGTGAGGGTCCAACAGTGCCACACTTCGCCGACAGTCATGCCGCTGGTCGGAGGAGCTTCTGCCAGGGCCAGGGGAGTATAGGGGGGGTGGCCGGGAGGTGGGCTCTGGGGTCACTGTGGATGGGTACACAACACCATTACCGCAGCAGACATGCGGTTGCGCATGCTGCTGACAGCCTGCTTTAAAACTGGCGCCATGGGTCATATAGGTGGCCTCACCCCCCCAACCCCGCCCCCTCCTCCCCTCCCCTCCCGACCCATCAGCTGCATGGGCACTCCATGATGACCTTGTGTGTGTGGGGCGTGTAATGAGTATTTGCGGCTGGAAGGAAAAATAAAATTGCATTCATATAGCACCTTGTCATGCCTAACATCTGAAATGTTGTATCAGAAAATTCGTAAATGGGTGACTGCGCTCAGATAGATTGCAGGACGATTGATTTGAGAAATGGGATGTCATTCTGGGGCAATAGAGTGTAGTGTTTCGACATTTGAGACTGAAGTAAATTGTTGGCTTTGCAGTAGAGGGAGCTTAATGCTGACACTGATGAAATGAAAGCCAGCATTCTCTCGCATTACTTTCATTGGCTCCTAGTGTCGGATTTAGCGGGTAGACTGAAGATGCGCTGGGGAATCTCTCGGAACTTCACAGGTGAGGGTTTACCCCACGATTGTCCCGAAGGGCTGACTAACCCTGAGCAATTGCTCTGGGCCGGAAACCAACCGACAAAGTGATTTAAATCGCTGACTTTGGATGATTCTGCCAGTTTTACACTCATTGTTACTCTGCAATGGAGAAATAAAAGCATTTCTAACTTCAGCGTAACTATAATAAACTCACAGACCGAGCTCCGCACGGGACATCACCCGCACCCCTGACCTCACAAGGAACCTCTCCACCAACTAGACAGCCCACCCCACCACAGTATTATCCACCCACACAGTATTCTCGAACTCCCCCTTTGACTCAAAACTGCAACCAGAGCAGCACCCACCCCCTCCCTGTGAATGTCCAACTCCTTGCTCCCTGATGTCCCTCCCCCTCCCCACCTAAGCCCTGCACCCCTCACCCTACTGACACAATCATCCTGACCAGCCAAGTCCCATTCACTTACCTTCTCCCTGGCCTGCCAATTTCACTGGAGCCTTTAAAGCTATCTGCTTCCCGGCAGTTAGTGTAGTTAAAAGGGGACGACCTCCCTGAGTTTGCTGGAGTTGCATTGGCCGCCGGGGTCTCTTTTTCTGCAGATCCCCAGCAGCTCCAGCCACTGGAGGTTTGAATGGAGTTTCCCAAAGCAGTTAAGTGCACTTTAAACTCTTGTAATTTCGGCGGGCAATGAGTTTCCGCCACTAGTGGGAAGTTATGACTGTAATTGTTTTTATAACCAAACACACAAAAGCAACAATTTGTCGTCACAATGAAGCTTTCGGCTAATGTGTCAGATACCTGAAATATTAAGCTGTCCCTTGGAAACCCTAAATGGTGTCCGTTTGAACTCAGCACAAAGTTCAAATGGCCCTGTTGAGTTTAGTTTTCCGCCTTTGTGAATTACATCCTGCCCCTCCAACTGCTAGCAAAAATTGGATCTGTCAGAAATGAGGGTCAGACATCCACACCTGGGCAATGCCTGCCATTTTTAAAGATCCACTAATTAGTTCCAATTTGACACAAGTATGAGTCTCTATGTCTATACTTTATCAAAATCAAAGTTTTAAAGATCTTTATTAGCCAACCCCTCAGCCTCTTCTTCTCAAGAAAAAAGAAACCCAACACCTTTAGGGAGAGGTGGTGGGGTGCAGCAATAATGTCATTGGGCTAGCAGCCCAGAGTCCCCGGTTAATGTTCTGGGGGCATGGGGTCAAATCTCACCATGGAAGCTAATGTAATTTAAATTCAATTAATAAATCTGCAACTAAAAGCTCATCTCGGTAACGATAAAATGGCTTAGCAAGCCACTCAGTTGTATCAAACTGCTATGAAGTAAAAAGGAATGAAACACATGCTATCGACCTGACAATCGGAAGCTGTGATGGTGTGGTGGTATGATTTGCATAGCTGTCTGCCATTGGTGCAGAACACTGGCTTACCATTGGCCCTGGTCGGTCATGTGCCTCTCGACCGATTGGTTGAGACCAGTCATGTGACAGCTCCCCGATTGGTCGAGAGGCTGAGTTAACCCCGCCTCCAGAGCGAGGTATAAATACCCAGAACGCCCGGCGGTCGTCCATTTACTGTAGTCGACCGCAGGGCTAACTTCTAGCTTATTAAAGCCTAACTTTTGTACAGCAACTCGTCTCACGTTCGATTGATGGTTCATCAATTTAATAAGCTAGAATTTTGAAGATGGAGCTCCGGATCAAGCCCGAATGCCTCCGCATCAGCCCGCAAACTCAGAACGCTTCAGAAATTGGCTGGCATGTTTCGATGGATACCTGTCCGCAAACAGCACCCCCCCCCACCATGGCACAGAAGCTTCACATCCTCCACTCCAGCGTGGGCATGGCGGCCTACGCGATGATTGCGGAGGAAAAAGATTATGACGCAGCCATGCTTAAGCTGAATGGACAGTTTCTTAAACCGGTAAACAGAGTATTCGCCCGACATCTGCTGGCTACCAGACAACAGCTCTCCGGTGAGTCATTAGACGATTTTTACCAGGCCCTCGCTGTCCTGGGGAGGAATTCCTCCTGCCTCCAAGTTTCAGCCACGGAGCACATGGAACCTCTGATTAGAGATGCTTATGTGGCTGGGATGCAGTCTGCCGCTATCCGCCAACGGATGCTGGAGAAGGACGACCTCAGCCTAACTGAGGCACGGACTCTCTCCACCTCCCTGGATGTCGCCGATTTAAACACCTGCGCCTATGTCCCCAGCCGCGCTGCAGCACCCTGGGCCTCCTGGCATGCTTCCCCACCGCCATCCGCTGCTCCCGACCCCCCTCAGGCCTGCGCCGCGGGACGCCCCGACAAGTCCGTGGGGCTCCGCTGCTATTTCTGTGGGTTCGCTAAACACCCTTGCCCGCGCTGCCCGGCCCGCTCCGCCCTCTGTAAGAGCTGCCGGAAGAAGGGACACTTTTCATCCGTCTGCCAGGCCAAATCGGTCGCAGCTGTACCGCGCAGCGACCGGGGATCCCCCCCTCCGGGCCCTTCCGGGCCCCTTCAGCGCACCGCGCAAATCTCTCCTCGCCGCCCCCGGGCCCCTGCGTCTGGCCTGCGCGCCTCTCTGCCCCCGCTCTCAGCCGCTCCGATCGGCCCGCCGGTACCGCTAACCCCGCCCCCGCCCCCAGCAACCACGAGGGCCCCGCGGGCGCCGCCATCTTGGGCCCCGGACGCCACGTGCGGGTCCTGGGCGCCACCATCTTGGGGCCCCGACTCCACGTACAGGTCCTGGGCGCCGCCATCTTGGGGCCCCGATTCCACGTGCGGGTCCTGGGCGCCGCCACCTTGGGACCCCAACTCCACGTGCGGATCCTGGGCACCACCATCCTGGACTGGCACGCAAGGATCTGCTGGCAACTACTCGGCCGACGACAACTACGATGATGGTTCTTCTCCACGGCTTGCGGCCATTCAACTCGACCAGTCACGGCCACGCACGCTCGCCAAAACAACGACGCTGATCCACCTCAATGGCCACGAGATGGGCTGCCTGCCGGACTCCGGGAGCACGGAAAGCTTCGTTCACCCTACCACGGTAAAACGCTGCGCACTCCCTGTCCATCCTGTAAAACACAAAATTGGGTTAGCCTCAGGTTTGCACTCCGTCCGAATCACCGGCTGCTGCATCGCGGACGTCACGGTCCAAGGGAAGGTTTTTTAAAATTATAAACTCCTTGTCCTCCCTGACCTTTGCGCACCGGCACTCCTAGGACTGGACTTCCAGTGCAACCTGCAGAGCTTGACCTTCCAATTCGGTGGCCCTATACCCCCCCTCACTGTCTGCAGCCTCGCGTCCCTCAAAGTGGGCCACCCTCCTTGTTTGCTAATCTCACCCCCGATTGCAAACCCGTCACGACACGGAGCAGATGGCACAGCGCCCAGGACCGGACCTTCATCAGGTCCGAGGTCCAGAGGTTGCTGAAGGAAGGGGTCATCGAGGCTAGCAACAGTCCCTGGTGAGCCCAAGTGCTGGTGGTCCAGACTGGGGAGAAAAACCGGATGGTCATCGAGTATAGCCAGACCATCAACCGGTTTATGCAACTGGACACGTATCCTCTCCCCCGTATTTCCGCCATGGTAAACGATATCGTGAAATACAAAGTCTTCTCCACTGTGGACCTTAAGTCCGCTTATCACCAGCTCCCCAACCGCACGAGTGACCACAAGTACACCACGTTCGAGGCTGATGGGCGCCTCTACCACTTCCTTAGGGTTCCGTTCGGTGTCACAAATGGGGTCTCGGTCTTCCAACGGGAGATGGACCGAATGGTCGACAAGTACGGATTACGGGCTACCTTCCCGTATCTCGATAATGTCACCATCTGTGGCCACGACCAGCAGGACCATGACGCCAAACTCCGGAAATTTCTCCAAACCGCAAAACTCCTTAACCTCACTTACAATAAGGATAAGTGCGTGTTTAGCCCCGACCGTCGAGCCATCCTCGGCTACGTAGTGCGTAACGGAGTGATAGGCCCCTACCCCGAATGCATGCGCCCCCTGATGGAACTCCCTCTCCCCAATACCCTCAAATCCCTCAAACGCTTCCTGGGTTTCTTCGCTTACTACGCCCAATGGGTTCCCAATTACGCCGACAAGGCCCGTCCCCTCATTCAAACAACGACCTTCATGCTGTCGACAGAGGCCTGCCAGGCCATTAGCCGCATCAAAGCGGACATCGCAAAGGCCACGATGCGTGCCATCAACGAGTCGCTCCCCTTCCAGGTCGAGAGCGACGCATCAGAAGTAGCTCTGGCGGCCATCCTGAACCAAGTGGGCAGACCCGTGGCCTTCTTCTCCAGAACCCTCCAGGCTTCCGAACTCTGCCACGCCTCAGTAGAAAAGGAAGCCCAGGCCATAGTCGAAGCTGTGCGACACTGGAGGCACTATTTGGCCGGCAGGAAGTTTACCCTCCTCACAGACTAACGGTCAGTAGCCTTCATGTTTGATAATGCACAGAGGGGCAAGATTAAGAACGACAAGATCTTGCGTTGGAGGATCGAGTTGGCCACGTACAACAACGATATCTTGTATCGTCCTGGGAAGCTCAATGAGCCTCCTGATGCCCTGTCCCGCGGTACCTGCGCCAGCGCGCAGATAGACCGCCTCCGCTCCCTCCACGCGGACCTCTGCCATCCAGGGGTGACCCGTTTCTATCATTTCATAAAGACCCGCAACCTTCCCTACTCCATCGAGGAAGTCAGGACAGTAACCCGTGACTGCCACATCTGCGGAGAGTGCAAACCGCACTTCTACCGCCCCGAGCGCGCGCATCTGATCAAAGCATCCCGCCCCTTCGAACGTCTCAGCATAGACTTCAAGGGGCCCCTTCCCTCTAGCAACCGCAACATTTACTTCCTAACGGCGATCGATGAATACTCCCGCTTCCCCTTCGCCATTCCCTGCCCCGACATGACCACATCGACCGTCATTAAGGCCCTCCTCTCCATCTTCTCCCTGTTCGGCTACCCAGCGTACATACGTAGCGATCGGGGGTCCTCATTTATGAGCGACAAGCTGCGTCAATTCCTGCTCAGCAGGGGCATTGCATCTAGCAGGATGACCAGCTATAACCCCCGGGGTAACGGACAGGTCAAGCGGGAGAATGGTACCATCTGGAAGACCATCCTACTGGCCCTCCAGTCCAGAGATCTCCCTATTTCCCGATGGCAAGAGGTTATCCCCGATGCCCTACATTCTAACCGCTCCCTCCTCCGTACCACACTAACCCAACACCTCATGAACGTCTTCTTGTTTTCCCCAGGAAGTCGTCCTCTGGATCCCCTCTCCCGACGTAGCTGGCCGCCCCCGGACCCATCTTGCTCCGGAAGCATGTGCGGGTGCACAAGTCCGACCCGTTGGTGGAACAAGTACAGTTACTCCACGCTAACCTGCAGTGTGCGTATGTGGAGTACCCCGACGGTCGGCAGGACACGGCACCTGCTGACATGCGGCCTTCCCCCCCTTCACCACAGACCCGCCCCTGCCCCATTTCCCTCTGTGCCCCACCCAGGCCACCCCTTCCTCATCCATGGCGTCTCCACCACCAGCCTGGGGTGCGGAGACAGTTCAAGGACCATCGCTCCCGGAGTCTAGGACATCAGCTGAACCACCACCATCGGCTGAACCAACGTCACTAACTCCCCTGCAGCGGTCTGCCAGAACGTCACGGGCAACAAAAAGGCTGATCGAGTCCATTTAACTTCAAAACCACCATGGACCTTGTATGGACACTATGTACTGTTGCTAAATGTCTGGGCCAGTGGGAAGCCAAGGATACATTTTTTTTTCTCACCTTACTACTCATACCACCAGTTCTCTCCCCCCCCCCCAGCTCTCATTGACACCCACCCCCTCACCCCCTCCCCACCCCGGCTTCCCTCTCCACAAGGGGTGAATGTGGTGATATAATTAGCATAGCTGTCTGCCATTGGTGCAGAACACTGGCTTACCATTGGCCCTGGTCGGTCATGTGCCTCTCGACCGATTGGTTGAGACCAGTCATGTGACGGCTCCCCGATTGGTCGAGAGGCTGAGCTAACCCCGCCTCCAGAGCGAGGTATAAATACCCAGAATGCCCGGCCGTCGTCCATTTACTGTAGTCGACCACAGGGCTAACTTCTAGCTTATTAAAGTCTAACTTTTGTACAGTAAGTCGTCTCGCGTTCGATTGATGGTTCATCAGATGGTACACCCAATTAACCCTGCAAAGTCCTCCCTACTAAAATCTGGGGCATTTGACCAAAATTTGGGGAGTTGTCCTGCAGTCTAATCAATCAACAGTGTGACATAGTCAAACTAAATTAATCAAAATGTGACAGATTATATCCCAGGCACCACCATCACCATCCCTGGTAATGTCCTGCCCCACTGGCAGGACAGACTCAACAGTGGTGGAACCACAATGATATACAGTCAGAAGGACATTGAACTGGGAGCCCTCAACCTTGACTCCAGACTCAATGATATCTCATGGAATCAGGTGAAACATGAACAAAGAAATAACCAGCTGAATAGCCCCCTGCCCCAACCTCCACCACAGCTGCTAAATCTGCGCTCCTCCATATTGAATGGCAATTGGAAGAGGCCCTCAGGGTAGCAAGGGCACAGAAAATATTCTGAGTGAAGACTTCAATGTCCATCACCAAGAGTGGCTCGGTTATGACAACGCAGACCAGGTTGGCCGAGCACTCAAGGACATAGCTGCTAGATTGGGTCTGCAGCAGATGATGAGGGAACCAACAAGAGGAAAAATCCTACTTGACCTCATCCTCATTAATCTGAGTTTGACAGATGCATCTGTCCATGACTGTCCTTGTGGAGAAGAACACTGTTTTCATTTGGGGAATTATCCTTGGTTCAATGAAGTGTGCAGGAGGGCATGTCAGGACAAGCACCAGGCATACCTAAAAATGAGATGCTAACCTGCAATATTGGAACTACTTTCATGCTAAACAATAGAAATAGTATGCAATAGGCAGAACTAAACAATCCTAACCCAATGGTTTTGATCCAAACTCTCCAGCCATGAATGGTGGTGGACAATTAAACAACTTACTGGAGGAGGAGTGTCCATATATATCCCCATCTTCATTAATGGGAGAGGCCAGCACATCAGTGCAAAAGACAAGCTGATGCATTTGCAACAATGTTTAGCCAGAAATACTGAGTGGCTGATCTATCTCGGTCTCCTCCCGAGGTCCTCAACATCACAGATGCCAGTCTTCAGTCAATTCAATTCACTGCATCTGATACCAAGAAATGCCTGAAGGCCCTCGGTACTCAAGAAACTCGGTACTATGGGAGCATTGATCAAGTATGGTATCAAGGAGCCATAGTAAACCTAAATAATTGGAATCGGAGGAAACACTCCACTGGTTGGGGTCAAATTTAGCAGAAAGTAAGATGATTGTGATTGTTCGAAGTCAGTTATCTTAGTCCCAGGAAATCAATGCAGCAGTTTGGCAGGGAGATATCCTAGGCTCTACCATCTTCAGCTGCTTAGTCAATGACCTACCCTCCATTGAGAGTCTGTAGTAGGGAATTCGCTGACAAGTGTACAATGTTCAATTTATATGCGATGGTGTGCCGCCATTTTGATGTTCAATATAATTCCCTGTTTCCCAGATGCTGAATCAATCCATGTCCAAATGCAGGAAGACCTGGACAATATCTAGGCTTGTGCTTACAATTTGCAAGTAACATTTGCACCAACAAGAAATATTCCAACTATTCCTTCTTGTCATTAAATGCCATTACCATCATTGAATCCCCCAAGATCAACTACCTGAAGTTAACATTGACCAGAATCTAAACTGGACCAGCCATCTAAATAGTGTGGCTACAAGAGCAGATCAGAGGATGGGAATCTCATCTTCGTAACTCAGCTCCTGATTTTCCAAAGCCTTTCTATCAGGAGTGTGACGGAATGCTCTCCACTTGCCTGAATAAGTGCAGCTCCAACAACACTCAAGAAACTCAACAAAACCCAGAAAAAGCCATCCAGCTGATTTGCACCTCATCCACCAACTTAAACATCCATTCCTTTCACCATCGACACACAGTGGCAGCAGTGTGTACCATGGAAGAATGCTCTGCAGCAATTCACTAAGGCTCCTTCAACAGCACTTTCCAAAATCATGACCTCTACCACCTAGAAGCACAATGCCACAGATACATGGGAAAAACACCACATGCAAGTTCCCCTCCAAGTCAAGCTGACTTGGAACTATATCCCTGTTCCTTCATTGTTGCTGGGTCAAAATCCCAGAACTCCCTTCCAGATAGCACTGTGGGTAAACCTACTCCACATGGAGTGTTTAAGAAGAACATGGGGAGTTCACACAAAGTTTTATTTACACAAACAATATCTACACTACCTGATAGATCCCTACCTGGTTCCTAATCTGTTTGGTGCCTTACTGGCCAACATTTTATACATTGGTTAATTGAGATACCCTGCCCTAGAGGAGGAGCTCATACTCTGCAAGGAGCATGGGGAAGACCAGCATTCCCACCCGGTTTGTTCCGTGTGGGATATTACAGAGTGCAGGTGCTCAAAACGGCAGCTCACCATCACATCTCAAGGGATTATGAATGGGCAACAAATGCTGACCTAACCAGCAATGCCCACATCCCATGAAAGAATAAATTAAGAAAAACCTTTTCATCTTTTTCTGTTTCGCCTATAACCATGCTTTTCTAGTTTCATACTCACAAATTTGTTTTTGCTGCCTCTTCGGTGTCTTCATTTCGTTTTAATAAAATGATGATCAAAGTTGTGCGCACTCCCTCAGCTATGATCTAAAGGTTCAAATATGGTTAGCATAAATTCTCTACGTTTCAATCTGACAACTCTGGAACTGAATACTTGTGCTTTGCTTGCTTTTGTTCGACGTTATTGACCTGCGCCAGAATTTGTGTATTTGCACTCCTGTATCCCTTTGCTTCTCCATCCTGTTTACATTTCTATTCACCAAGTAATAAGTGACCTTTATTTTACCCTTAGCAAGTTGAATTACTTTATATTTGTACTAATCCCTTGTCAAGTATATGTCCATTCGGCAGGCTTATTCATGGGTTTTGCAGTCCTTACTCAGTATTAACTCGCCTTCATCCCTCTCCCCGCCAAAAATGAACTGGGCAAGATTCTCTGTCAGCTGATGCCGGAATCAAAAGGCAGCAGGTGGAGAATTGGTTTTGACATTGAAGTTGTGGCGGGCGCCGGTTTCACACCAAATCGCAATTCTCCGGTGCCTCGACAGCGGCGTCGATGAGGTCCACTCCGTAAGTACAGTCAATACCCTTGGTATATCATTAGTGGGCCTGACCTGGTATTCCCCGGGGCCTCTGCAATTCTCCACCTGTCCTGGGGTGAATTCCTGATGGCGAGATTCACTTAAAAATAATGAAACAGGTGCCTTGGCTGCTGAGTGAGAGAGAGGGTGTACAGAAAGTGTCCAACGTCATCATCATTTGCTGACAGTCGTGCCGCTGGCTGGGGGGCTTCTGCCAGGGCCAGGGAGAGTAGCGGGGGGTGACCAGGAAGTGGGTGTGGGGTCCGGGTGGACGGGTATGGAACACCATTGCCCCGGCCTGCAAGGCTGCCATACAGCGAGCACGCCACTGACTGCCCACTGTGAACCTAAGGCCATAAGTCGTTATGGGTGTTCCCCCCAGGCCACTCCTCTAGGTGCCCTCTAGCCCCAGCTGATCAATCAGCAGGATGGATGCACTCCAGCGCAACCAGTGCCATCTTGTTGGCTGGGATAGTGTGTTTGGGGTTGTGAAGTATGTATTTGCAGGTGCAGCTTGTCAGTCTCCCTAATGTCAATCAAGAACCCTGCGAATCCCGTACTGTTTCTCATTGTAATCAATTGTGTTCAATTGTGGCACAGGTGCAAGCCCCTCAATGGTCGCTGAATCAGCCCAGGTGCACACCAGTTGTGCTGTCATGGAAGTCCGCAAGTCCTGCTCGGGCGTCAATACTCAGAAAGGGAGAATTCCACCAATAGTTTTGTCTGCAAGTTTTGAAAATTTGCCTTTGATTTTAAAGTTGAACTGTTAATATAAATTGTGAATCAGCATTGATCCTTGTTGGGCCCCACTTTTCACCTTATGCTGCTCTGACTTGACACCCTTTAGGCTTACCCTCTGTTTTCTGCCTTGCAACCAGCTCTTGATCCATTTTGCTACTTGTGCCCTGGCACCACATGCTCTGATAATTTTAATTTGTCAATTACCTGCTATCTTATTAAAGGCCTTTTGGAAAACTAGATGAATTACATCTATGATATTACCCTTGTCTACCCTCTGTTGCTTCTTCAAATAATTCAATGTGGTTGGTCAAGCAAGATCTTCCTTTATGAAATCTATTCATCAATATCTATTCATTATTATGATTTTGGTTTCTAGATGTTTTATTTTCATTTCTAATAGAAATTATATAAATATTCCTGATGTTTGGCTCCTAACCTCTTAAATACTGATACAATATTAACTATCCAACAGTCTTCTGGCTATACACCCTTTTCTAATAATTTATTCAATAAGCATTATATTTCATCTGCTACGTCTTTCCTAAATTCTGTTTAATATTCTATTTATTTAAAATGTAATTACATTATACCTAGTCTACTCTAATATGCCATGCTGTCACATTACCCTGGCCTCCCTGAGAAATGCTTAAGAAATGCAATTTCTTAATATTCCTGCCATTTCACTTTCACAGCTTCTGGCTTTATTCTGACTGCCCCTTAATAACCCTATTGCAATCCTGACTTCCCTTTTATGAAATGTTAAGCCTGTAATAATTTGCTATTTTTTTAAATGTTTCTTGATAATTTAACACCATAACACTCTTTTCTTCCCAACTTTTGTTTTACTACTCTCCTAATCTGATCAACAGATCTGTTTGAAAATAATGTCAGCAAATTCTGTTTTTAAAATCCAAGTTTCTAATTTGCAAGTGATGGAACTAACTCCATATCAATGCACCAGCACAAATATTAATGCCAGCTGATCATCAGCAATGAATGTGCATTTATATTGCACCTTACACATCCTCAGGACATCCCAATGTGCTCTACAGTATTTGAGATATTGTTCAAATGTAATTCAGGCAAAAGTTTCAATAAATTTGAACACAGTGCCCAATAACATTGAGATAAATGACGAGATAATTTTCTTCAGTGGGGTATGGGATTGAACCCCATAGCAGAGGTTGAATTATTGATATTCTGATTTTGATGTGAGAATGCCATCACCCAGTCAAGGCTGGTGCCTTAGCACAGTCACAGTGCTAGCTGTTGCAACTAAGTATGATAGCAAGGACAAATAGCCTGGTGTTGATACAAAATTTGGGACTGAAGTATATTTGTGATGTTATTAATAAACCCTTTGCCAGATTTGCAGCTTAATAACATTTTTCCTATTAAAATACTTAAATGAAGACCCAAACCAAGTACCAAAAAGAAAATTCATCATAGAATTTACGGTGCAGAAGGAAGCCATTCGGCCGATCGGGTCTGCACCGACCCTTGGAAAGAACATCCCACTTAAGCCCACACTTCCTCCTGGGCAGCACGGTACCCTTGTGGATAGCACAATTGCTTCACAGCTCCAGGGTCCCAGGTTCGATTCCAGCTTGGGTCACTGTCTGTGTGGAGTCTGCACATCCTCCCCGTGTGTGCGTTGGTTTCCTCTGGATGCTCTGGTTTCCTCCCACAGTCCAAAGATGTGCAGGTTAGGTGGATTGGCCATGATAAATTGCCCTTAGTGTCCAAAATTGCCCTTAGTGTTGGGTGGGGTTACTGGGTTATGGGGATAAGGTGGAGGTGTTGACCTTGGGTAGGGTGCTCTTTCCAAGAACCGCTGCAGACTCGATGGGCCGAATGGCCTCCTTCTGCACTGCAAATTCTATGATTATCCCCGTAACGACACCTATCCTTTTTGGAAATTAAGGGCAATTTAGCATGGCCAATCCACCAAACTTGCACATCTTTGGACTGTGGAAACCCATGCAGTCACCCGGAGAACGTGCAGACTCCGCACAGTGACCCAAGCGGGAATCGAACTTGGGACCCTGGGGCTGTGAATCAACTGTGATACTGTGCTGCCCATTCATCTAATTGACATATCGTTTTTGGTTTATTAGTGAAGAGAATGTGCCACTGGTGCTAAGTACCATCACATACAATTAACAATACAAAAAAAAGGCTATCTGCTCAACTGGCTTACACCATTGGTTTTGCTCCACAAGAGCTTATTTTCTTCTTAACTCATTTTGCAGCTTCTGCATATCGTTTCATTATTTTCATGCTGAGTTATTTATCTATGATATTTCAACAAATTTGAAAAAAGTCAAAAAAAATGAGAAAATCAAGTCGCAATAGTTTGGTTATTTTGAAGTTGGTTGTCCAAATGGAAGATGGAGGGAGGTGAACAGCTTCACAATTTTGTGGTTCTGCACAGTGCGACAGATATTCAAGTCAACAGAGTTATCATTCAGGGAACAGAAAGCTATGTACACAGAACTATTTGGAGCTTTCACATTAATATAAAGTAAGATGTGCAATGAACCTGGTAAGATTGCTTTCGAGAATATTTTTTAATTAAAATTGTCTCAGAGCGAGGGGGGTGTAGTCTGAAAGGGAGTAGGGCTGCTGAACAAATATTGAGCTCTTGTATTTTGGCAAAAATATACATCTGGATAAGATTTTTATTAATCAAAAATGGCACTTACATATGAAAATGTTCTACAAATCATTATTGGTAAAATGTAGAAAAAAGCATTTAACAGAAACTATTAAATATATGCCGACACTTTTATTATTTTCTTCCTGAAGGAACTTACTTTAGTTCCACTGATGCAGTTATACATTCTAAATGGTTATTCTTTGAGCAGAAATTTACAAATTTATGGTAAGGATTACCAGTAAACCCAATCATGGGGCCGGATTATATGATGTGACCAGGCTCCCACAACACAGTGTAAATATCCGGTGATGCCGAGCCCACCTTTGCTTAGCCGACTCATCCAGCTTTAATTTTGCAGGCAATAGCCCTTCAATTAAAATGAGGCGGTTCTTCCATCTCTCTCCTGGAGGAAGTCCTGTCTTAGAGGACTACCAACTAATTGGAGGCAAGTACCTCTGCACACTAGTAATTCCAACAAGAGCAGTGAGCACAGCCGGTCCTGCAGGTAGGCCAAGCATGTGACGTTCAGCAATGGACGTTCAGGTCCATGTAGGCTGGAGGCCCAAGCGAGGGAGGATGTGGGCATGTTAGGCTGGCCAGGGGAAGGGTGTATGTGGGGAGGCAAACTGTGGGGAGGGGCCTCCGATTGGCACCAAGAGCCTGGAAAGTGGCACCCATACCCTTAACTGACCAGCAACCTGTAGGGTTAAATCTATAAGGCTGCACATTGAGCTCCAGCCTGTCCTGCTATCCATTACATGAGGGTAGTGGTGAGATGAGGCCCTTTATAGTGGCTCTAGAAACACTCTGGAGTGTTAGTATACCGAACCAGACTCCAACCTTTGTTAGAATACTTAACGAGAACCCCAATTTTTTAATCTGTAAAACTGTGAGGAAAGGTGCTTCACCCCAAGAGTGATGACTCTGACCAATAGATATCTTCATCATAGAATCCCTACAGTGCAGAAGGAGGCCACTTGGCTCATTGAGTCTACATCGGACCACTGAAAGAACACCCCACTTAGACTCATTTCCTTGCCCCATACCCTGAAGCCCACAATTCCACCATGTCTAACCTTTTAGATACTAAGGCACAAGCTAGAATGACTAATCCACCTCACCTACACATTTTAGACTGTGAGGAAACCAGAGCACACAGAGGAAACCCACTCAGACTCTCAACACAAACAGTCACCCAAGATTAGAATTGAACCCAAATCCCTGGCGCTGTGAGGCAGCAGTGCTAACCACTGTGCTACCGTGCCACCCTAATTTTTATGTCAAAATAAACTTAAATTTAAACAGAATTAACCACATTAACATCAAAGAAATAGTATTACAATTATCAGTTAAACAGTTATGTAAAATGAAATAAACCTGAATATACTATCTACACCTGCCACTACTTGCAATTAAGCAATGCAATACAGTTCAAATGCCACTTACAAATAAAGTTAACAAACAAGTAATTTGCAGTGTCGAGCTTTGGACAGATTTCCTTTCAAGAGCAAATCCAGTATATTTCTGCTCAACCTGACAGCATTTGGCAACACTGCTATTCAACTTAAAATCCTATAACAGGCTACAAAACTGCAGATGGACCTGGCTTCTCCCATTAATTACATCATCTGTAACCCACTAAGTTCCATGACCTGCTTCCATGCTAAGTTCCATGACTGCATGACCTTCCTCATGAATTATCCACTCTCCAGGGAATGTCCAGCAATCAAAACAATATTCAATTAGTTCTTTATCTGTAACCAAGTAAGAAGTTGGAATGAATAATCATCTTGCCTTTTACAACTCTTTAATTACAGGTTTTGTAGCCACACTTGATTTATGCATTTTATACCAGGGTTTTTAATAACGTTACTCCAACAGAATATAAAATGTAACATACAACAATTTCTACATTCATCACAGCAGTAACAAAACGGTTATTTTATGAAAAGCAAAGGCTGATAACAGTACAGGCATAAAACACGATAGGAAGGGGCTGGGATCTTTGGCTTCGGGGTTCACACAGCCCATGCCCCTGCTCAGAGGGCACCGGGCAAACTCAGTTATGGCCACAGTTCATGTACCCTTACACGATTGGCCTCGAGCCGATCACTTGGTCCACTAAGCCCACCCCCTCAAAGGCGTCATACCACCATACCCTTAAATGGACATTAATTACCTATTTAAAGACCAGGTGGGGCACGATTCTCCACCCCCCACGACGGGTCAGAGAATAGCGGGAGGGCCTTCCCGGCATTTTTCCCGACCTCCTGCTATTCTCCCCCCCCCCATGGCTGCCCCACGACACGAATCGCTGCTCACTAAGCCTGCGATGTCGAGGTTCACGGGGCCCCGCTGCTAGCCCCGACCGGGGAGCAGAATCGGGTCCCGGGAAGGGGCGCGGAGGCTGCCGTGAAACACGGCCAGTTTCACGGCAGCCTTCACGACTCTCCGCATTTGCGGAGAATCGCGCCCCATAATTGGACTTTTGGTGGGCAACACATCCGACCCCTCCCCCCCTCCACTATTCAGAATATTGTGTAGGGGTGGGCTGGTGGCATCCTCACTGCCAATGGCACTGCACTCTGCTTTCCTGCCCATGGGTGGCCCATAAAGTTTCCTGATGCTTTCTCATGTATATGCTTTATTTATTTATTCATCAAGCATTTGTAGGCTTTGCTGGAAAAGTCAACATTTATTTTCCCTTTCTAATTGCTCTTGAGAAGGTGAGTGACGAACCTCCTTCTTGAACTGCAGCAATCCATGCAGTGAAGAAAATCTCACAGTGCTGTTATGTAGGAAGTTCCAGGATATTGACCCTGCAATGATGAATGAATGAATACTGATGCATTTCCAAGACTGGTTGTGTGTGACTAAGGAAAACTGACAGGTAGTGGTTTTTCCTTTGGACTTGTTGCTCTTGTCCTTTTGGACAATAGAAGTCATGGGTTTTGAATGTGCTGTCCAATCAGCCTTGGCAATGAAAAAACACCCGGTCAGCCACACCTGATGTGACAGGCTAGCGACCACCTTCCAGGAATTACCAGCTCTGGGAACAAATGGAAGTCTGCCTTGGTGCAACAATAGGTGTGGGAAGAGAATTGGAATGAAGTTATACATTGGACGTTTGAGCTGATGAACATTTCTCCATCTATTTGCCCAAATATCACCCGCGAGGCCACATTGGGAGATGTCGATCAGACTTCACAGTTATATCTAATTTAAATGTGCCTATGTCAAGTTGTGGGAGACCTCAAGATCCAAGACCTCTGTGGATTCAAATGGAGCTGACAGAGAACTTCAAAATTCCATATTTTGGAATTTGTTCAGGTTTTAATCAGGTGCCGCTTCACAGTTCCCTGTTTTTGCAAAATTCCAGATTTCAATTTATGTTTTAAGATTAATATCATAGCCAAACAAAACTTTGCAGTAACAAGTATTATTTAGGTATAGTTTTCATGTACAGTTGGATTCACTGTTCACTTAGAAAGATATTAGGCCAGTTTTCAACCCTGGCTGGACAGGAGGAATAGGATTAATAAAATGAGGGTTGTGTGTTCTCTATTTCATGTTCCTGACACATTCCTGCATGTCGTCATTTTACCAGTACTATTTTAGGATTCGAGAGGAACAACCTGCCAGAAGCAGAATTTGGCCTTGTGATTAAATTTAAACCTGGTTCTATGATGCAAGTAGAACCCCAATGTCAATTTAAGTAATATTCATGAAACTGCACCTATGTTGGTCATGTAAATGAAAGCTGGCAGAATTTGTGTTCTCAGAGCTACTGAAGCAGTGTTTAGAAGGACGTGCAGCTGAGTGCACCATAGCATGTACGTGCTGTCTGGTTTGCACGGAGATGTTTCAGCTTGCAGATTGCATTTCTCACACATTTTTGGCCTCATCACCTACAGTAAGCTTTGCGTGCTTATCTTGTTTGCAATTATTGCTAGCTTCTTCCAGACGGATAAACACTTGTCGGAAGAGAAACAGCAACAGCTGTGCCTATCACAAAACAGAAGGTGGGGGAGGGAGAGCTTCCTGTTAGAGACCAAACTAGGTCTGCAGGGTGTACAGCCTAAGAATCATTTCTTGAACCTAGCTGAAGGGCAATACTTCAGGAAGTTGCATTTCGCCAGACAGACCTCTGCCTGCTGGATAGGGAGGCATGCTTTGCCAGAGGCTATCAATCACCACTGATCCTTACAAATTTTCTTTGTTTTTTGCCGCCAATTTAGAATCATTAAAATTTGTGTTTGCATGGTTGCATCAGCATGATACCTGAAAGGGGGGGAGCTTATAAGCAGTGTATCAGGGTTTTGCATGATTGCTGCACATTTTAGAGGGATCACTTTTCACAGCCTGGACCTCTTAGACACTGGTTCTTTTTCATTCTTCTTTGTGGAATGTCTGCAGCATACAGCAACACAAAGAAAGAAAGCCCTCTTTGCCAGGACTGAATAGTACATCGAGCGTGATTCCCCCCCCCCCTTGTTGTGTTCTCGCTCGAGCAAAACCAGGCAGGTGAATAGTGAATAGTGAGGCGGAAAATGAGAACCGCGCTGGGCCCCCAACCGTTTGCAATACAACCGGCCCGCTCCAGTGGGCAAAATCGGGATCCCAGCGTAACGGGGCGAGAAACCAATTATCACCACTTGAGCCCAATATCCATACAATTAACGGGAGTCACCCCACATCTAACGGCCTCTCGTGATCCAGCGGCCTCCCCAACAAGTGGTCATGCTGACCCCAATTAGTACTCCTTTTGAAAAACAAGAATCTGATGGGTTGCTGTGGGGAGCCAAGGAGGTGAGCAGCCATCTTCACTCACGGGTAGTGAGCCCGGGGGCACTGGGCATACTGTCCCGTGGTGGGGGGGGGTTGGGTTAAAACCAGGGGGTACAACCCCAGTCGGAGGTGAGCCGCCATGGGGGCTGGGGTAGCAGGCTGCGGGTGGGGCCCTGCGAGGCAGTGGGGAGGGGGCAAACGTGCCAGAATCCGCCATGCCAACCCCTGGACCATGTGTTCCCGTACCGGGGGCAACCCTAGCCCCTGGCTATCTGTTCCAGCGTCCATCCATAATTCCCACTCAACGCGGAGGCCTTGCATTGACGATTGTTGCTAATAGGGAATTGGCAATCATGGTTAAGGGAGCATTTCACACATCCCAAGTGGATCCTCATGGGTGGGCAGGCCATGTAGCATGTGGGGCTCATTGCCTAGCATCCCAATCGCACATAGCTGCTGGATGCTGTGCTTGAACACTGCGGGAGGCAGCACCACACACACAACAGCCAGCCTTTTATCACTGAGGGGATGGCCCCAGCCCTGGGCACATGTTTGCAGCCGGGTGTGCGTGGGCAGGATGTCTCGGTTGGGTGGGCAGGTGATGGACATGTCTGGCGGGATGCGTGAGATTGGTGAGATTGGTGGTCAGCCCGCATCACGGAACAAAGATCCAGAGGCATCATACTGGTTGTGGTGAGGATATTTAAATGTCCCTCGTACAAGTGTGCACCACTGCCCCACTATCCCGATGGTGCCGTCCCACTATCCCCACCCACTCTTCCTCGCCACACCCCCAAACCCACACAATGCCCCTCCCCCCAATGTGCAGACCACTCCTTACCTCTCACCTACCTTCGCTCCCCTGGTGCCCTTAGTGATCCTCAATGTGCTTGGCCTTCCTGGCTCTACTGCTACTTCCAGGTGCATCCCCAGGATGCACAGCAGAGGTTGAGGCAGCCAGCTGCTTACCACACCCCATGGCCTTCAATGGCACCGGGGAACATCCTCTGGGGGCTCTAGGGCCAGAGGACCCTGGCGCACATGTCGGCAGCACATGCACATCCGTGCTGATCTGTTCCGCGTGCTGGTTCTGAGATGTGACCTCATCAGAGGGTGGAACCTGGATGAGCTGGTGGCCACCGTCGCCAATGCATATAATGGCTCTGGGTTGCCACCCAGCACCCCCTCCTCCCGGTCAGAGCCCATTGGGCCCTGGGGTTCACCTTGGAATGGAGGGGCAGCCGGTTCGAGTCCCGGTTGCCTTGCATCATCTGGCTCTGCCAGCTCTGGTAGCTCCCCAATGTCTGAACCATGGTGTTGATGCCGTTGATGATGCTCCTCAGTGACTGGTCCATGCTCTGCAGTCACTCAGCAATATCCACCTGCGACTGGGACAAGCTCCGCAGCACCTCACCATGCCCATCTGCGAACGGGACATGTCCCACAGCACCTCATCAAGATCAGCCTGGTACTGCTTCACATCTTCCAATGAGTCAGCTGTCACCGACTGCCTGATGCCTTGGACACTTTCACTTATGCTGCTGTAGTCGTGCACAAGACTCTCCACTGTGGCCACCGCCCTAGCAGAGTTGGCCTCAGTGCCGAGCATTGCGGCTCTATCTCCTGCGTCCGTATCAGCTATGGACCTCTTGGAGTATCACTGTCATCTCCCTCTGGATGTCCCGGCTGCTCCCTAATGACCCCATTAGCTCCAGGTAAACCTGTTCCAGAGGCTCAGCATCTGACTGGGACCCATCTGGGATCCAGCATACTTACGACTGCTGTCTCGCTTGGGTGTTCCTACCTCCATCTGATGTGCATCAGCGACTGTGTGGTGCTCACCAAATTGTGCCCCAGAAGCCAAACCACTAATGTTCCCCAACAAGCTGTATGTGTATATGCGCCACTGGAGGGTGGGTGACAACTGTGACGCATCGACTGTGGCATCGTCGGAGCTCTACTCCGAGGTGGTCTCATGGGAGAGGGAGGTCTGGGACCACCCCGGATGTCCCAGCACTGTCAGCTGAAGGACCTGCGGGGGAATGAACACATGGTCAGTGAGAGGGATGGGTCAATCTGTGTGGTAACAGCAACTCACATGTTACAGTCCACCCAGGTGGAGCCCGGTGGATCCTCACCTCTGCAGTGTGTGTCGACCTCCGCATTGGTGACCGCTTTGTCCTTGGCCATCCCCATAACCTCCAGGGCCCGTTCCTCGAAGATCATGAGGATTCTTATGTGTGGCACCCATCCATTGGTAAGGGCCCTCTCCTGGCGATTGTGGGAGAGCTTCTCCTGTGGAGGCACAGAGGGGCATCGTTAGCCACACGTGTGGTTCACATTGTTGGGGGTGGACATGAAGGAAACTTTGGGGTGATGGGAAGGATGGAGTGAAGGGAGGGGTGATGAAAGGTGGGTTGGGGGGCAGAGGGAAGGTTGGGGATGCTGGTCGCGTCGGGGATTGGGAAGATTTCGGGGGCGGTTGCTTTCAACTCACCCCTGTAGGTCGTTGACCTTCTTGCGACACTGGAGGCCAGTCCTCCTCTTCATGCTTCGCAAGCCAATGACTGCTGCCACTTCGTCCCAGTCGGCACTGGCTGCCCTGTGGCTTACCCTCTGGGACCCTTGCAGGAACAGGACATCCTTTCTGGCCTCCATCGCATCTGGGGGTTTCGCAAGTCTGTGTCTCCAAACCTTGGGGCTGTTCAGCGCGGCGCTATGGCTACAAGCTGACTGCAGTTGGTTGTGCAAGTGCTGTTTACGTGCTGCTCGACCGTGTTAGCGGGAGGGAGCTGGCGAGTGCGGTCCTGACCAATCAGCTGGAGAGCCTTCCTTTGCGGTGTGAAGCCTATGGGGCATTGTTAAGTGGACCAATTAAAATTGAATAGTGTTGTCGGCCTCGCCAGGGCGAGCGCCGGGGAGCTCATGGCAGTTCCCACTCGCTACCACACATAGAAATCTTTTGGGAGAATCGTGCCCATCATCTTCCCAATTTACCTCAACAGGAGTCGACTCAGACTTGCAGCAATGGCTGACATTCTTGCTTGTAGGACATCATTAACTGCATACCTGTTGCCATCAAGGCATCAGAAGAAGAGCCAGCAATATCATGTGTAGGAAAGACAAACTGTGTGACAAGTTGCGCAAATAGAATAATGCACATTACAAGATAGCCAAGTAAATATTATGACATTAATTCTGAAGTAATCTACAGTCAACCCGACTTGTCACCGTCCCAACCCCCAGATGGTTGCAGTAGACAGAGTCAGGTAGAGTTGAAATGGGTAACATAAGCCAATACAGGTCTGGCTCATGACACCCCCTGTACTGTCCCACCATGTGTGAGCAACACAGAAATAACTGAAGCACCAGGATCATTATTAAGCACGTAGGAGATGACGAAATAGAGGCTCTGGGCTTCACTCCAATGTAACAGAGAAACATAGAATTCATGTAGTGCAGAAGGAGGCCATTCAGCCCATCAAGTCTGCACCGACTCTCTGAGAGCACCCTATCTAGGCTCACCTCTCCCCACCCATCCACCCCCATCTACATAACCCCACCAAACCTGCACATCTTTGGACACTAAGGAGCAACTTAGCATGACCAGTCCACTTAACCTGCACATCTTTGGACTGTGGGAGGAAACTGGAGCACTCAGAGGAAACCCACGCAGACACGGGGAGAACGTGCAAGCTCCATGCAGTTACCCAAAGCCGGAATTGAATGTGCGTCTATGGAGCTGTGGGACAGCAGTGCTAACCACAGGGCCACTGTGCCATTCCTCTTATGAGCTCTTATGAAGAGTGTCTGTTACTGAATAGAGTGCGACATGTGAAGAGAAGCCTGCAATTGAATGAGACAAAGCAGCTGTGCAAGTTGAAGAGGTGGCAGAAGGAAGGCCAACTGATGGCATTGCAGCAAGAGACAAGGGAGATCAGCCAATTGTTCAGCGAATGTCTGCTGAAAAATGAAATGGGAATGTGGTGGTATTTTGTGTGTGATGTGAAATATGGAAGAAGCAAGTTGGAAGGAACAAGGTGAGACGATGAAGGGAAAGCAGAGGAGGGGGAAGTGTGAAAAGTGTGTAATGAGGAATTGGTCATTGTGCAAATAGGAGAAAGGAGACAATAGTGCTAGGATCGGGTGGAGAGAGGGAAGAAAAAATTTGTGTTTGCAATAAGCTGGTAGTGTACTGAAGGTGTGTTGGAGGGGAGAGCTGTATCCCCCCTCCACACACTTCCCCCTCCCCCCGTTGCCCCTCGATACACCCCCACCTCCTGATTTGAGATAGGTCTTTCTAGTCAAACTAGAAATTAACCATGGCTGGAGGATGATATCCCAAATTCCTAATGTAGTTAGGCAGACATTCAGTCAGTCAAAAAGAAATGGAGCCCAGGAAGTTAAAATTGCCTAGTTGTTGTGCTAATAATCTAATGGGATTGGGGTGGGGGTGGGGGGGAATGGGGTGGTGTCCTGTTCCTCATCCCCGCCACCCATCCCTCTCCCTGACCTGAACTCATAATCAGCCTCATCATTGTCAGAAGCTGTTATAAAACTAGCCTTTCTTCCGCAGAGTTCACAAAAAGTAGCTACCTGATTTTGGCTTATATATGTGCACCCTGCAAACATTCTTTCAGCAGCATGTGTAGGAGTTACATACAACAGCCATTGTCTTCACATCTGCAGTTTGCAGCAGAGAAAATAGACAAACAGACGTTTAAAAATATATTCTTAAGCATTTCAAAGTACTTCTTTTGTGAGAGAACTAAAACTTCCCGAGTACGTTGGCCTGATTCCTGGGGAAAACTGAGTACATTTGGAAATTCACACTGATTAAGTTCATAAAACAGTGAGATCATTTGAAGTTTCATGATTCAAAGGATGTTGTGCTTCCATGCAAATTAATATTTCTGCCTTTTATTGGGATGATGCATTTGAATGTTTGAAAGAAGAATTGGAAAATTCTCATTTATTTTCAAAGACATTATGCTAATTGATCCCTCTTTGAGACATCATTTGCAGAGTACAGTTCAGACACAGATATGGATAGTGTCCATCTTCAAAAACATGTATCGCCAACACCGTTCACTTTACTACATTAAATCAGTGTTCATGTAAATCATACCAGGAGATGGATACTGGCAAAGGTCTGGAATCTCTCACAGTGCAGGCCACTTGTTTTCAGATGTGAAAAGCTCTATGAAATCACGCTCTTCTTATCAAATTATTACAAGAAAACGGGTTGCATTTTTTTGATATGGAGATGAGTTGTGCATGCCTAAACTTGAAATGTCGCACTCATTTCATGCACAGCTCTGAACTAATTAGAAATTAATAGACTGTAGTATGAGAATTTTCAATTCGGTGTTAGGTCTCTTTGATATGGAAGAATAAAAGAATGTATCCAATCTGTTTTTCAAGGCATTGGTTGTCCCAACCTGCACAGATCCATGTACAGGTAAGATTTAAAGCCTGATGGATTGTGGAACGGCTGTATCCTGATAGCTTGTCTCTTCAAATTCAAATTTCCGAGACTGCTTCAAATGTTGGGAAGATAGTTCTGAGATGAAGGAAGGCATGAAGCTATTATACCAAAGAAAGGAAAATAAACATAATTACACACTGTTATTTGGCATAGTGATTGCATATTGCGAGCATTGCGAACTTGCATGAACGGTTCAGCTTTACAACAGCGTAGAATTGCATAGATACCAAATCAGTTATCCACTGTGGTTCTGCAATATGTCAAAACATAACTGTTATATTATGTGATTGTAATATGTCAGTACTCTTTGCTTTACTCCCAGAATGGTCTAATGGTTGTAGTTCAATGAAACTATCAGTTTTACATTTAAAGCAAATAACATTCAATGAATAACGGATATAAATACTAATGAGCTTGTTCACTCTCCACAACTAAAACTGATGTTCAAGTAAATCAGAAGAAGTATTAATTATGTTTAACTACACTTGCCAACTAAGCTATATCTCTCTAACAGTTTGCTGTCTAGTCACTCCTGGTTCAAAGAGGAGAGAAGATCCTCTGAGTTCAGTTTATATACATAAATCTAGTGCTGCTGAGTGGTTCCAGTTGAGATGCATGTCAGTTGCAATATGACTGTTGACATGAACATTGCTTTTCTATCTTCTTTAACACTGGCAAGTGATCTGGATTCTGCAGTAGAATAGATGGTAAAGTAGTTCTGAGATCCCGATTAAACAACATTTGAGCCAGTGAGAGTCCAGAAAGTAGTGGAGAACAACGCAAGATGGATACCCGACAGTGAATCTATAGCTTTGCTGAGTAACTGCTTGACTATGTGAACACCCTTCTCTACCTTGCCATTGGATTATGGGAAGCGAGGACTGGATGTCACATGTGGGAAGTGGTACTTCCTTGAGAACTCGGTCCATTGAAACTGTCAAAACATGGACCGTTGTCCGTCATACAGTATCAGGTATTCCATGCCTTGAAAACGTTTCCTTCCATGCTTTAATAACTGATTTTGAGGTCAAATCTGGAAGTTTCATTACTTCTGGGAAATTAGAGTAGCAATCAATAATTAAAACATAGTCACGACCAGTCGAATGAAATAGGTCAATTCCTACTTTGGCCCAAGGAGAAGTAACTAATTCATGTTGTTGCAGAGTCTCTGTGCATTGTGCAGGTTGGTGTTTTTGACAAGTTTCACAGATGATAACTATGTCAGTAATGTCTCTATTTATCCCCGGCCAGTAGACTGCCTGCCATGCTCATCGTTTACACTTCTTGATCCCAAGGTGTCCCTCATGAATCTGATCAAGAGGGCAGCATGGTGGCACAGTGGTTAGCATTGCTGCCTACGGCGCTGAGGACCTGGGTTCGAATCCCAGCCCTGGGTCACTGTCCGTGTGGAGTTTGCACATTCTCCCCGTGTCTGCGTGGGTTTCGCCCCCACAACCCAAAGATGTGCAGGTTAGGTGGATTGGCCACGCTAAATTGCCCCTTAATTGGAAAAAATAATTGGGTAATCTAAATTTTTTTTTTTTTAAATGAATCTGATCAAGTATCATAGAACGAAGACATTGTGGAATTACAATTCGGTCGAGTCTCAAGAGTAGACCATCTACAATCGTTAAATCTGACTGAATCTTTCTGTACTGAGGACATCGTACACCCATATCGAAGGTGGTGAATGACCTTTTGTAGTGCAGCGTCCTTCTTGGTTTCAGTTCTTTTTAAATTTAACTTCTGATCTGATGCAGGTAGGTTTTCTGCACAGAGTTTTGCCTGAGCTTCGACATCACGTATGAATTCAAATGGTTGACTGACATATGTGATGGAGCGTGTTAGAGTATCCGCAATAATTAAGCCTTTCCTTGGCTTGTAGATTAGATCAAAATCATGCCGTCGTAATTTCATCATGATCGTTTGAAGTCATGGCGTCATGTAATTGAGATCCTTGTCGATAATGTGGACTAACAGCCTGTGATCCATCTCAGCTGTGAAGCTGAGAAGCCCATGATCATGGAATTTGAGTATTCCTGTCCACAGACCTAGACATTCCTTCTCAATTTGGGCATATCTGCATTCCGTCGCTGTCATTGCTCTTGAAGCATATGCTACAGGAACCCAATATGAATTGTCATCTCTTTGTAAGAGAGCTGTGCCTATCCCATCCTGACTTGCATCAGTGGATATTTTGGCTGCTCCTTTAGTGCAGTCATGAGTTGGAGTTCCAAATCTTGCCACTCTTTCTGATGGTCCTCTGTCCATTCAAAAGGTGAAGACTTCTTTATTAGCTTTCTTAAAGCTGTTGTTCGTGCAGACAAATTGGAGATGAACTTGCCTGGAAAGTTGACGAAGCCTATAAATCTGAGTATAGCCTTTTTGTCTTTTGGTACCTTCATGTTCTGAATAGCTGCAATTTTTTCATCATCAAGTTGTACACCATGCAGAGAAATGGTATCTCCTAAAGATTTGAGTGATGACTGTCCAAAAGTACATTTAGATTGATTGAGTTTGAGGCCATATTTGTTGATGCACTGAAACACTTGCTTTAAACATGCAATATACTCTTCTCTGGTGAGAGACCAAATTATGATGTAATCAACGTACACCTTCACACCTTCTATTCCTTCTGTCATTTGTTCCATGATCCTGTGGACTATCTCAGATGCAGATTTGACACCGAACGGCATACGATTGAAACAAAATCTTCCAAAGGGCGTGTTAAATGTACAGAGTTGTCTGCTCGATTTGTCGAGCTGCATTTGCTAAATTCCTGTGACGCATCTAACTTCATAAAGATGCATACATTTGCCATCTCACTGGTGATCTTGCCTTTTTGGTATGGGATAGCGTTCCCTTCTTATGCCCTTATTGAGATCCTTGGGATCAATGCAGGTGAGAAGATCACTGAGATTTTTTGAACGAAACCAAAGAACTGACCCAGTCAGTCGGTTTAGTGGCTCATGACATTATCCATTGGTTTAAAGTCGGTGTAGTTCTTGCTTCAATCTTTCTCGTAAAGGAGCAGAAATTCTCCTAGGTGGATGCACCACTGGCTTGGAATCCTTCCTTAGTAGAATTCTATACTGGAATAGTAGTGTACCCATGTCTCTGAAAACATCAGGGTACTGATTCAAGATGCACTGGATATCATCATCCAATATTGGTGTTGATGTAGTCGCTGGATAAATACGCTGCACTAGCTGCAAGTCTTTACATGCTTGTGCTGGAGATTTGTCATTGTTGACAATCCCAAATCTTCATATTTTGTCAATTTGTTTATTGGAGTCTCTCAAACGGCATGACCCTATTGAAGAAACCAAGTTGCCGTTATAGACCTTCAGTCTACAGGCTGCCGGAAGTATCTCAGGTTCATCTCGAAGCTTGTCCAGATCCAGCCTTGAGAGCAGGTTAGCTGAAGTGCCAGTGCTAGTTTTAACAAAATTGGGCAGTTGTTAACTTGAACGACTGTGTTCCATTCATTGTTAGAATTTACTGAATTAATTTGTAGAGGATTGTTAATTGCTACATTGGATTCCTCACACTATTTTCCATAATGCCAATGAAAAAGGTGTTCTCCAGTGAGTAATTGTCAGTATCAGATGAAAAATTCTCTTCCTCTTTTGATTCGACACTACAAACATTAATCTGTCTATAGTTTGTTTTGCAGCTTTGAATGTGAGTGAAGATCTGCACTGTGAAGCAAAATGATTAAGTTTGCCACATTTAGAGAACTGTTTACCATGTGCTGGACATTTATTCTTTAAGTAGGCGGTTCCACATCTATAGCATGTCATGATGCTGACGCCATGATGCATGACACATCTTCGCGCATGCGCAGATTGGCTTTTGTCCATCTCGCATTTTTTGATGAAGTGCGCATGTGCAGGGTTCAAGTGCGTGCCCGCAAGATGGCACCAAAAGGTACTTCTTCATCGATTGTGACACCATTTTACACACTTAACCTCATGGTGGATTTTCATGCCTTTTTCATGGATGTAATACTCTTGGAACTGATTCTTACTTTGCTGAGCTGGGAGGCATTTTTCAATCGCTATTTCTAATGTTAAATCTTGTTGCCTTTCTCTTAGATGCTCATCATTTATCCCAAATATAATCTGGTCACAAATTAAAGAATCATGCAAAGTTACAGGATTGAGCTAGAAGTTTTAAGTCAGTCACAAAGCTAGTAAATGATGGCCCTGTTTTTTGCAATCTCTTGTGGAAAATTAAACGTTCAAATGCCTTATTTGTTTGGATCTAAGTCATCGAATTTACTTAACATTACATCAAATTTAACTTTGTCCTGACCATCAGACTACTGAAAGTAGTTATGTATCTCGATTGCAGGCTGTCCTGCAATAGTTACGAGCAATGCAATTTTTCGAGCATCAGTCGCGGTAGTTAAATCTGTGGCTTCCAAATATATCTGAAATTGTTATTTAAAGTTTCCAATTAGTGTTCAGTAATCTTGAGGTGACGTGGAACGTATGAGTGGTCCATCGAGGTGTTTGTCTTCGGAGGATTTGTTTGGTGCAGTGCTTCTCCAGTCGAGTAGATGCTACAGCTTTCTTCTGTTCTTGATCTAACTAAATCACCCTAGCTAGTTTGTTTGAAGCCAAATCCTGGTACCATGTTATATTACATGACCGTAATACATCGTTACTCTTTGCTTTACTCCTAGAATGGTCTGATGGTTGTAGTTTAATGAAACTATCAGTGTTCAATTTAAAGCAAATAACATTTAATGAATAACAAATATAAATATTAATGTGTTTTTTCACACTCCACAAGTATAACTGATGATAAAGTAAATCAGAAGTATCAATTATGCTTAATTACACTTGCCAACTAAGATATATCTCTCGGACACTCTGCTGTCTAGTCACTCCTGGTTCAAAGAGGAGGGAAGATCCTCTGAGTTCAGTTTGTGTACAAGAATCTAGTGCTGTCATCTAGTGGTCGTCTAACGCTATGATGCAGTTGTTAACCCTTTACATAGCAGCAGATATACAGATCACTACAATAACCACAGTTTATTTTACACATATTAGAATCAGCAGATATTTTCTAATGGAATTACCATCCCTTACCTTATGAAATAAGGGTTCAAGTGCTTTTTTTGCCACTAAGGTTCCAATGAAGCATTAAGTTTGGTGGAAATGTTTGAACAGTTGCCAGTCAGCACTTTGTTTTTCGTAAAATGTAACACTGTATGTGTAACATTTTCATCTGTTCCAAATATGATAAACACCTAGTATTACATTACAGGGGCGGCAGTGGAATAGTGGCATTGTCGTAGGACTAGTAATCCAGAGACCCAGAGTCATTCTCTGGGGACCCAGGTACAAACCCCATCACGCAGATGGTGAAATTTGAATTCAACGTCTAAAGATGGCCAAGAAACCATTGTTTTAAAAACCCATCTGGTTCACTAATGTCGTTAGGGAGGGAAATCTTTCGTCCTTACCTGGTCTGGCTTACATGTGACTCCAGATCCACAGCAATGTAGTTGATTCTTAAATACCCTCAGGGATGGGCAATAAATGCTGGCCCAGACAGTGACACCCGCACCCCATGAAGGAATTAAAAAAATTTAAATTTTGTACTTCCAACTTACATTGTTTTTATTGAGAACTTTTTGAACTACAGTAAAGTCAATTGCTGGTATAGTAATGTAAGATCTTGGTTGTGATGGGAGTATTAGTTACGAATCAAGAATGGCTGGAATTCACTGGTGGTTGCGATTCAATTTCCTCGCTGAGCGCACCCACGCCAATGGGTTTTGCAGTGGCTTGGGTGGTTACAATGGGAAATCCCATAGACAATCGGCAGGAAGATAGAATCCTGCTGCCAATGACTGACACACGGCCAAGAAACACGTGGCTGGAGGACAGGAGAATCCCACCCAACATCTTGTGAATAATTTTGTATAGCGTTAACATTATTGGTTTATGTAATGTTTCACATATTGTGCACATCTGAATAGGGAAAAAGACTGAAGTGGAAACATTTACCCATGTATGAAACTATGGGCACGATTCAGCAGCTTGGTCATGCCAGGGGACGAGGCCATTGAACCTCGCGAGAGGCCTTCATCAGGAATCGCAATACTGGAAACATCTCATGAGATTCAATGGAATCTCGCGAGGCTTCCCGATCTGTATCTCGCCCTGATCGGCTGATATCCAGCTGCACATGTTGGCTCGGCATTCACCAGCCTCTCCAGCGAGGCCTCAACCATGCACCATCACAAAGTCGTGGACTAGTCATGATGGCTCCTCAGGGAGTCTTGCTGGGGAGTTGTGATCCTGGGTGGTTGGACACAAGAGTGCCCAGTTGACACTGCCAAGCTGGCAAGGGCACTGCCAGAGTGCCAGGCAGGAAGTGCCAAAGTGCCCAGGTGCCAGGTTTCCCATGCCAGGGGTTGGGCCCAGGGGCCTTGCCCATAAGAGGTGGGGTGAGGGTGTCCTGAGTCTGTGGTAGGGGAGAAGAGAGGTCTGCCTTTAAAAATGGCACCTCGATCTTCTATGGAGTTTCCCATTGTGGGCAGCCCAATGCCGTTGGGAAATCCCCGGGCATGGGTGCGCTGCCGGTACAACGGAGAAGCCCGACAGTGGAGAATTCAGCCCATGGTAATTAATGTAGGGCTGAAGGAAGAGAACATCGGCGTGTGGACCTCTATGTAGGGTTGAAGGTAGGGAAGCGAAGAGAATCCCAGAGCATGGGTTTTAGTGTAGCAGGAGGCAAGTGGGCAGGAAGCATGATTTGAAGGTTCCACTGATAGGGGTGTGTGGGGAGGGGGGGGGGGGGGGGGGGGGCAGATGAATATGGAGGTGGGATGAAGATAAGCACGAGGTAAATGAAAAAAACTGTCAAAAATGAGCACTCGGTTATAGTTGGGGCCGTTTAGATTGAGCTCAATTGGTATTCTTAGAGTCATGCTAGTCACCCAATGTGCCCACTCAAGTAGTACTAATATGTGAGAGTGCCATTGTTTGCTTTCCAGTCCAATGAGTGCTATTGTTTGGCAGTAACGTTAGGTGACTGAAAAGGTGGGCATGGCACACTGCCTGAGTATTGCGCTCCAAATCCTTTGCTCTATGCTGAAGTGCCTATTGACCAATGCCTCCACTCCATTGTCCAAGTAGAGCGCACAAATATGGAGTTCAGGTTAGGACAATGCTGTGCCTGATGTTAAAGCACAGGATGCGGTCAAGTGGTTGAAGCTGTTGCCACTCAGTCATGTGGTGTAAGGTAGGGGTGGTGTGGGGTTTGCTCAACCATCATGCACACTAAACACTGAAACACTGGGCATCCATGTTGTGGTCAAGTCATAAATCAGTGGACTTTGAGAGGCAGCAGCAGATAATGAATGGACAAAGAGTGGTTCTTAGGAGACAAATGTTGAACGTCAAGTTTCTCTATTTGATACTACAGACCGTCAGAAAGATGGAGCCTTCTGATCTTGCTGTCTTCGCTATTGTTTAGAGGCAGGAGAGAAAAAGAAGAAATCAATAGTGTGCTTAGCTCACCAATAGGAGCAGAACCATCAAGAGCAAGAGGTGGCAGGACCTCCTCAACACACAGAGGATACATAGACACTTGGATATATTGAAGATGGGAGCAGGAGGCGGCCTGATCTGCCATTTACCACTATCATGGCTGATCATCCAACTCAATAGCCTCATCCTGCTTTCTCCCCATAGCCTTTGATCCCATTCTCCCCAGCTGCCGCTTGAATATATTCAAAATTTTAGCATCAACTACTTCCTGTGGTAATGAATTCCACAGGCTCACCACTCTTTGTGTGAAGAAATGTCTCCTTATCTCTGTCCGAAATGGTTTACCCTGAATCCTCAGACTGTGACCCCTGGTTCTGCACACACCCATCATTGGTAACATCTTCCCTGCATCTACCCTGTCTTGTCCTGTAAGAATTTTATAAGTCTCGATGAGATCCTCCCTTCATTCTTCTGAACTCCAGCGAGAACAATCCCAACCCAGTCAATCTCTCCTCATGTGACAGTGCCGCCATCCCTGGAATCAGACTGGCAAACCTTCGCTGCTCTCCCTCGAGAGCAAGAACATCCTTCCTCAGATGAGGAGACCAAAACTGCACACAATACTCCAAGTGTGGCCTCTGAAACCCAGAGAGCTATCGCTCATAAGTGCCTCGCTATACCCAGGGTCTACAGATGCCCTTGCCATTCCTGCAGAATAACTAGTGTTGCCGGAGACGACGCATGTCCAGGCAATTGGTTTGTCACATCTGCCACTTGCTGAGGATTTGGCGCCATGGGGACTTGGGGAGGGCATCCACTGCCCGTGTCGCAGAAAGTGACTGTGACACTCAATTTATACATGGGTAACCACTGTGTCATCGCAGGGGGTCCAGGGGGTCACAAATGTGAGGTTATCCATTTTGGTAGGAATAACAGCAAAAGGGATTATTATTTAAATGATAAAATATTAAAACATGCTGCTCTGCAGAGGGATCTGGCTGTCCCAATGCATGAGTCGCAGAAAGTTGGTTTACAGGTGAAAAAGGTAATTAAGAAGGCAAATGGAGCTTTGTCTTCATTGCTAGAAGGATGGAGTTTAAGACTAGGGAGGTTTTGCTGCAACTGTATAAGGTGTTAGTGAGGCCACACCTGGAGTATTGTGTTCAGTTTTGGTCTCCTTACCTGTGAAAGGATGTACTGGCACTGGAGTGTGTGCAGAGAAGATTCACTAGGTTAATCCCAGAGTTGAGGGGGTTGGATTATGAGGAGAGGTTGAGTAGACTGGGACTGTGCTCATTGGAATTTAGAAGGACGTTGGGGGGGAGGGGGGGGGGGGGGGGGGGGGGGACGCAGGGCGATCTGACCCCAGAGGGTGCCCCCACGGTGGCCTGGCCCGCGATCGGGCGGGCCTGTGGCGTGTGGGCACTCTTTTTCTTCTGCCTCCACCATGGTCTTCACCATGGCGGAGGCGGAAGAGAACCCTCCCCTGCGCATGCGCTGGGATGACGTCAGCAGCCGCTGACGCTCCGGCGCATGCGCGGACTTACGCCGGCTGTCAAAGTCCTTTCGGCCCTGGCTGGCGTGGCACCAAAGGCCGTTCATGCCAACCGGCGGAGCGCCAACCACTCCGGCGCAGGCCTAGCCCCTCAATGTGAGGGCTTGGCCCCTAAAGGTGCGGAGACTTCTGCTCCTTTGGGGCGGCCCGACGCCAGAGTGGGTCACGCCACTCCAACACGCCGGGACCCCCCGCCCCGCCGGGTAGGGGATAATCCCGGCTGAGGTCTTTGTCTTGTGAAGAGAGATTGAACAGTTTAGACTTATATTGTATTGAGTTTTGAAAAATGAAGGGAGATCAAGTTGAGATATATAAGATGATAAAAAGTATGGATAAAGTAGATGTGGAGCGGATGCTTCCTCTTATGAAACATTCTAGATCAAGAGATCATAGTCTCAGGATCAGTGGTGGCAAATTTTAAACGGAGATGAGGAGAAAGTCCTTCTCCCAAAATGTCATGAATCTGTGGAATGGCCACAGGACGTCACCTGAGGCCTTCCCCCGATGCTCCGCCCCCACCATACACACATTTATCCCATCCAAAAATATGGCACTAGTTGTGCTGGAGCACGCCCATACAGTTGATGGGTCAGCTGGGCCAGAGGGCACCAGGGGTATTATGTTCAAAGTGAGCTGTTTGCGTGCGTGCAGCTGAATGCCGACCTTGCTAGCTGCGGCAATGGTGTTCCATAACTGTCCACCCTGACCCCACAGCCCACCTCCTGGCCATCCCTCCGCTCCTCCCCCCGGCCCTGGTTGAAGCCCTCCGGCCAGCAGCACAAATGTCAGCAAACTATGGTGATGTTGGACACTATCTGTACCCCTTCTCTCTCCCTCAGCAGCCGCCACGCCAGTTTCACGATTTTTAAAAGCACAAATGAACTGTGCAGTTGGGAACTCGGCCCATCGGAGGGGGAGAATCGCAGAGGCCCCGGAGATTACTGGCTCGGGCCCGATAATGATATGCAAACGGTGTCTCCTGCTTCTGTGTTCCTGACCGCATTGACACTGCTGTCGAGGTGCTGGAGCATTGCGATTTGGTATCATTTCGGCGACTGTTGCAATTTTGGCGGCAGAACCGATTCTCTGCCCAATCGCCTTTGCCAATTTCACCTTTGGCTAATAGAAAATTCCGCCCCTGATGTTTTGGGGAAGAGGCAACGGAATGGGGGAGCAGGCTCGATGGACCGAATGGCCTAATTCTGCTCCTATATCTTATGGTCTTTTGATGTCTTCTATGCAGAAGGTTCTGGGTGCAGCTGAAACAAGTACAATGAGGCTCGTGCTGTAACTCACACTTTGGTGGATCGCACCATAAGGATGCTGATGATGTAGTTCCGATGCCTGGATCTGTCTGGTGGAGATCTGCAACACAATCCTCTGAGGGTGTCATGCATTATTTTAGCCTGCTGTGCCCTACACAACCTGACACTGAAATAGGGGCAGGAACTGCCTGAGTAGGAAATTCAGGAGCTCCTTGTCTACTCCGATGAGGGTACTGACATGGATGCTGTTGATGTGGTCTTCGAGGGGGAAGATGCCGATCATAAGGCCATTATGATGTCTGGCTCCTGTCTGGCTGTTGGCAGCTTGCTTTCTCTCAAATCATGGTCATATCATGGCGATGCAGCAGGGAATGTCTAACCTCTTTGGGATCCTTCATGAGCTGCACCCCTGACGACCATTATATCACTGGAGACAGAAGCTGATGGGATTGGGGACCAGCTACAACTCAAAGGTGCTGAGAGCACACTGGAAGGATGAGGGACCTCTGTGACGCCAGCCCCGGGCAGAAATCATAATTCCCATTGTGATACAGTCATGACTGATATGTTCAGTCATTAGTGCATGGCAGGGGTCTGAAAAACAGGAGACATCACTGACAGCATAGTTGTCTGATGGAGGGTGCTGTTCCAGATCCTCACTTGGTCAAGTGCCACTGACCCCATCATCAGCACAGGAATGCTCCTCATGTTCCTTGACCAGCTGATTGGCTGTTTCCTCAAAGTCCATGAGGATCTTGAGTTCTGGCATCCCTCCCCAAGTCTGGAATTTATTTTGTTTTATGCCAGTTTGACTCGTGTGAAGAAAGATGGGGAGAGTGTAAACAATACGCATGGCAGGGCAGATGACCCACACAGAAGATGAAGATGTGTGTTGGAGAGTTAGTAGTGGCATCCTTTGAGCTGGCATTGAGTGAGATCCCTGTAGCTGTCTGATGGATCTGTGAGTTTGTGGGTTGTGAGAAGAGTGACTTACCACGGCTGAATGGAGGTCATTCATCCTCTTGCGGCACTGGGTGTTTGAAACCCAACCCGACTTGAAATCTGTGCCTTTGCAGATTGTATACAACATACTGCACAATATGGCGTAAAAAGCCACCATTGCTATTGGCCAGCGGGTCATATGCCACTTTTCCTGCCTGAAATTCAACTTTTCCAAATTTCTGTGGCAATTTTGTCCTTAAATATCACACCAAAGGTGCAGTGCCCAAAATGTTGCACAGTACTTGGTTTAAACAATACGTTGTATCGCTGGAGCAAAACATCCTCCCCTTTTAACCCTCTAATTATATTACATTCGCATCTACCGAGGCTCTTAAACCTCTTCAAATTTCCTGTCTTGGAGATATGCTCTCTTTTGTGTTTTCTCAATCACTAACAAATACATTGAATAGCTGAGGCTCCAGAAAAGATTCTTCTGGAACATAATTCAAGTAAATACCCATTATCGCTACTTTTCTGTCTTTGATTATCTAAACACATTAATAGCTTGCCTTCATTTCCACGAGCTGTAATTTTGGCTGCCAGTCTCTTTTGTGGAACATTATCAAGTGCCTTCTGAAAATACACATAAATTACATTCATAGGCATTCTTCTATCAACTACTTTGGTAACTTCCTTGAAAAAATTCAATTGGGCTTGTTTGACATGGCTTACATAGAACAATGAACATAGAACATACAGTACAGAAGGAGGCCATTTGACCCATCAAGTCTGCACCGACCCACTTAAGCCCTTACTTCCACCCTATCCCCATAACCCAATAACCCCTCCTAACATTTTTGGTCACTAAGGGCAATTTATCATGGCCAATCCACCTAACCTGCACATCTTTGGACTGTGGGAGGAAACCGGAGCACCTGGAGGAAACCCACGGAGACAATGTGCAGACTCAGCACAGACAGTGACCCAGCGGGGAATTGAACCTGGGACCCTGGCGCTGTGAAGTCATAGTGCTATCCACTTGTGCTACCATGCTGCCCATGTTGACTCTCTCTAATCAGCTTAATATTTTCCAAGTGCTTAGTTACTCTATCTTCAATTATAGATTCCAATACCTTCCCCACAACAGATGTTAGACTAACGAGTATATAATTTCCTCTTACACTCTTGCAATTCTTAAATAATGGTGTTATATATGCAATTTGCCAATCTAAAGGGACAATTCCAAATTATGGGTAAATAGAAAGAAAAGCATTTTTAATACCCCGATAATTAGTATCCTGGGTTATTTGCAGTTGTGTCCCAGTTATAAGATTATAATTGCTTGAGATGCTACGGTAATCCTGGAAAGTTGACAGCACTATTTACAACACATGAAGTATAACTACAGTTTTGATTCAAGGTGGATTTAAGAAGCACTTAAGGAATCTGTTGGACAATAAAATTTATAGAGTATGAGTACAATTCCAGAAATAAATCAGGTGTTGCTGGCAGCAAATCAATGCACAGTATATAACCACAGTGTTTAAAGAAAACAAGCATTAAAAAACCAATGGTGTTTGTACATTGGGATATATTCCAAAGTAGTCACAAAAATTAACAAAGATCCAATGGAACTATGGAACAATAACAGTGTGTCTTATGACAATTGGTAGAAATAAATCTTTTCTACTTGAAGCAAACACTTTATTCAATCAGACCCATCTGGAATAGGGCTGCAAAAGATACCTAATACTGAATAAAAGAAAGTTACTGAGGAAGAAAAGTCAAAAATAATTAATCTGAAATTGAAACTGAACATGGTGGAAATACACATCAGGTCTGACAGCATCTGAAGTATTACGCCATAATTTACTGTAATCAGGGAAGAAACAGCCTTGCTCTTTGAATTTCCATGCATTCTTTTCAACAAGCAAACTGAAATATTCATGAACAGCATAGGGTCTGAACCAGCAAGTATATGTCACAATAGTACAACAATGGGCAGACTTTTATCAGCATGCCATGGATCCGAAGCCAGGACCAGTTGCGAGTCCTAATCCCATGTGGGCAAATGGCGGGACACTGGAAGGGATTTTACTGGTGGTAAAAGGCTATTGCCGGCACTGCCATCCAATTAATGACAGCGGTCTGCTTCTGTGAGCTCTGAATTAGTCAACAAGCTTTGGGGAGTCAGGAGGTGAGTTACTTGCCACAGAATCCCCAGCCTGTCTCTGCTATTGTTGCCACAGTATTTATATGGCTGGCCTGGTTCATTTTCTGGACAATAATAACCCCACAGGATGTTGATTTTAGAGAATTCAGCGATGCAAATGACATTGAATATCACAGGGAGATGGTTAGATTCCTTCTTATTGGAGATGGTCTTTGCCTAGTCCTTGTGTGTTACTTGTCCAGGCTGAAAAGTTATCCAAGTCTTGCTGAATATGACCATGGACTGCTTCAGTATCTGGGTAGTTATGAATGGTTCTGAAAATTGTTCAATCATCTGTGATCACACCCACTCATGACCTGATGATGGAAAGCTAAAGATGGTTGGGTGCAGGGCACAAGTCTGAGTACCTTTTGCCGTAATGCCCTGATACTGAGATGATTGGCCCCCAACAACCACAACCATCTTCATTTGTACCTAACCAGTAAAGAGTTTCCCCTGATTACTATTGACTGCAATTTTGTCAGGATGCCTTGATACCACGGGCGGAATTCTCCGAACCCCCGAAGGGTCAGGGAATTGCCCGGGGCCGGCGTAAATCCCGCCCCCGCTGTGGCCGGAATTCTCCGTCACCCGGGAATCGGCGGGAGCGGAAATCACGCCGCGCCGATCGGCGTGCCCCCCGTGGTGATTCTCCGGCCTGCGATGGGAATTGGAGCACCTCTGGTGCCGGCAGGATTGGCGGCGCGAGCGGGCCCCCAGGGTCCTCGGTGGGGCGCAGGGCGATCGGACCCCGGGGGTGCCCCCACGGTGGTCTGGCCCGCGATCGGGGCCCACCGATCGGCCGGCGGGCCAGTGCTGTGGGGGCACTCTTTTTCTTCCGCCGCCGCCACGGCCTCCACCATGGCAGAGGCGGAAGAGACTGCCCCTACCACGCATGCGCCGGTGGTAACGTCAGCGGCCGCTGACGCACTGGCGCATGCGTGAACCGGCGAAGGCCTTTCGGCCAGCCCCGACGCCGGGCGGCGGGCGTCAAAGGCCATTGGCGCCGGTTTTGCCGCCAGTCGGCGTGGCGCCAACCACTCCGGCGCGGGCCTAGCCCCTAAAGGTGCGGAGAATTCAGCACCTTTTGGGGAGGCCCGACGCCGGAGTGGTTGGTGCCACTCCGCTATACCGGGACCCGCCGCCCCGCCGGGTAGGGGAGAATCCCGGCCCACATTTAATCAAATGTTGCCTTGAGACGTCAATTGCACTTGCCCTTAACTTCTCTCTTGAATTCAATTCTTGTCCATGTTTGGGTCAAAGCTGTATTGAGATCAAGAGTTGAGTGGCCATGGCGAAACCAAAACTGAGTGTCTGTGAGCAGCTTATTTCTGAGTAAGTGTTGCTTGATAGCACTGTTGACAACGTCTTCAATCTCTTTGCTGATAATTGAGAGTAGACCAATTGGGCGATAATTGTCTTGATTTGATTTGTCATCCTTTTTGTGTATCGGACATTCCTGGGCATTTCCAAATTGGCAGGTAGATGCAAGTGTTGCAGCAGTACTGGAACTGCTTGGCTAGGGACATGGCCTGTTCTGGAGTACAAGTCTTCAGCACAACTGCTGGAATGTTTTCAGGGCTCACAGCTTTGCAGTATCCAGTGCATTCAGCTATTTCTTGATATCACATGGAGTGAAGCGAATTGACTGAAGATTGGCATCTATAATACTATGGACCACAGGAGGATGGATCATCTACTTGACACTTCTGACTGAAGATGGTTGCAAATACTTCCACCTTGTCTTTTGCACTGATGCACTGGGCTTCCCCATCATTGAGGTTGGAGATATTTGTGGAGCCTCCTCCTCTTGTGAGTTGTTTAATTGTTCACCACCATTCACAATGGGATGTGGAAACACTGCAGATTTGTGTGATCACATCAGTTGATCTTGTGGGATCACTTAACTCTGTGTATCGAATGTTGATTCTACTGTTCGGAATGCAAATAGTCCTGTGTTGTAGCTTCACCAGGTTGAAGCTCAGTTTTGGGTCTGCCTGGTGCTGCTCCTGATCTGCCCTCTTGCACACTTCATTGAACCAAGATTGATGTCTTGGCTTAACGGTGGAGTGAAGGATATGCCAGGCCATGGGGGTTACAGATTGTGATCGAATACAATTCTGTCACTGTGGATGGCCCATTGCAGCTCATGGATTCCCTGTTTAAACTGCTATATCTGTTCCAAATCTATTCCATTTAACACAGTCCAATTTGTGCACAGATAATGATGAACAGTCACCCACCCTTGTTTTTTACAGTAATTTCTGACCCATTAACATGTCTCTGTTTTCCAGATGTTGTTGTGTAATTTCCAGTATTTTTTTACGTTTCAATTTAAAACAAACCCAACTCTGTGTGAATGGACTTAAATTGTTGAAAGATCACTCATACCATTCTATATTTGTATTTAGCTTTCCAATTATATTACACCTTGCAACTCACATCCTGAAGTACAATACCCAGTGCTCCATCTTGCACTGCTGCAGATTACTCAGACTGACTGCCGGTTTTGATCTTCTGCAATGGATGGTATACAAATGCACTCCCTGTCAATATTATGTACATCGCTTGTGGAAAATATTGCAACTTGCGACAAAATTGATGTAAATTTTGCCACAATGTGCATTTTGCCAGTCGTTCTGGGAAAGACTTTGTTTAGATTTCTTTGTTGCTGTGGTTAAATTTAGGTCAGAGGGGCTTGAGTCATAGGAACATTATCGAGGATATTAATTGAGATCTTCCTGGCACCAGCAAGTTTCATCAGTGCAGGATAAGTGGACAAGTTGGAAGGCCACATGCTGCTATCCTGACATTGCCAGCACCATTGTAGCAGAGGACAGATGCAAACTTCTATACTGTTGATGGAAGAGGGTAATCTTTGGTAGGTGATATGAATCACTCCAGCACAGACGTGTTGTGAATCATGAATGAACTAGAGTTTGAAGGCAGGAACAATATGGTATCCAAGTATGAGGGGACGTTGTCCACTTCACGTGTTATATTAAAATGCTGTATCAGAAGCTATATCTGTTTCTGATACAGTGATTGGCCGTAGTGCTTTGTCTTGAAAAGGGAATGACCATTACATTTGTGATTATCAGGTTGTTATTTCTCAAAACTGGCAAGCCATTAAAGCAGGCTTGTCCAACCTTTTTGTATGGGGTTGAGAGAGAGGGCACATTTCAAAATTTGTTTCACTTAAGGGGTTCATGACCAAATTTCAGAATGATAAAGCTTGGCACAACATTAAACAAGATTTTTTTAAAAACTGAGGTAAGGCGTTAATGGGAGTCCGAAGGTCCTGGATTGAGGCTTAAGAGGGCATCACATTCTTCTCCGGAACTGGGTTGATGTCTCAGTGAGCAGAGGTAAGCCTTTTAACCTCGGCATCAGCCCATCTCCATCTCCATTTTCGGCCAGCCACAAAAGACAGGTTCCCTGCCTACAGCCTGTCCCGACCTGGTGAAAATAGCATTGGCAGATGCTGCCAAAGTGATAAGATCATAGCTTTGGGAGCTTTCCTGACTCATACCTTCTGCTTCCTGCCTCAAAGATGAAAACCTGACCTAATGTCTCAAGTCAATGACCTTTCATCACTGAAAGAAATTGGAGGTGTAATAAGTTTTAAGTAAGAGAAAGGGCAAAGAAGGGTAATGGAAAAAGGGAGGATGTAGTCAAAGCAGATTTCAGAGTCACTGGGCTGGAATCTCCGGTCGGCGACGCCAAAATCGCGCTCGCCGAACGGCCGGAGAATTGCATTTCCCGACTGAATTGAGGGCGGCGCCGCTTTCATGACCCTCCGCCCCTCCAAAGCAATGTACTTGCGTGCCTTATCAACGTGGCCTGAAGCCCGCCCCCGATGCTCCTGCACCGACCGGCTGAGTTCCCGACGACGCGGGACACGTGTGGTCTCATCTGCCAGGAACTCAGCGAGGCAGCTGCGGACTCAGTCCAGTGCCGCCACAGTCGGGGGATGGCCGATCTGCAGGTAGGGGGGACATTCTTCGAAGCTAGGGGCACTGTGGTGGGGCGTTCCATGGCATGGGAGCTGACCAAAGGGGGGGAACTATTTTGTGGGCCGGGACCACGAGCGGCATCTGCCAGGAAGCATGCGCGGCCATGGATCCGGCAATTCTTCAGGCCATATTGGCAGCTCGAGCCGGGTACTCAAGGCTGCTGTCCTGCTAGCCCCCAGAAAAACGGTGAATCGGTGGCCCTTTTGCGGAGGTATACCTGGCATAACCGTTCCCATGACGGCGTGGGATCATAGCCCCAGAATTGGAGAATCCAGCCCAGTGAGCTTATAGTGAAGAAGCTCTGAAGTAGAGTCATGGACTCAAAACATTATATCAATTTATCTATCCACTGATGCTGCCAGACATGCAATTTTTCGAGCATTTTTTGCTTTATAATGAGCATTGATTGATAGCCGATCCCCAGAAATGGAGACATCAAAGTTGAGGAAAGAGAGAGCCACAGATGGACAGTGTGAAGAGGAAAGAAGAGGATATTGGAAGGGAAGTTGATGTAATTTTACAGTTTGGGGTGAGAGCAAGAAACACCACTGATAAAGTCATTAATGTGGGAGGGGCCGAGTGTTGTAAATGGTAAAATATCACTTGACGAAGAGTAGGCTTAACAGAGAAATGGGAACTTGCATGATTTGCATCCAAGCATCTAACAGGGGCTGTTTAGCACAGGGCTAAATTGCTGGCTTTGAAAGCAGACCAAGGCAGGCCAGCATGGTTCAATTCCCGTACCAGCCTCCCCGAACAGGCGCCGGAATGTGGCGACTAGGGACTTTTCACAGTAACTTCATTTGAAGCCTACTTGTGACAATAAGTGATTTTCATTTCAATCATACTATTTCTGATCTGGGGCTATTTGGTTAAGATATTTGTATTTAAAATGAAGTCTTCCATTCCCCCGCATTATTCCATCTCTCACTCGGTGAGAACAAACATAACCAGTCTAAGGAGATTATATGGGTATCTGAATTCAGTTAGGAAGTTTTAGATACAGCTCACAAAATCCTTAACTGTAACTTCAAGTAATAACCGTGACTTATAACAAAGAAAAGCTTGAGGTAGCATCATGGATTCATTTTATTTTGAAAGAGAAATGAATGTAATTTGGATCTTTGTATATGGATCTTGAAATGAATAAAAAGATTAATTCCCTGCAACAAATTCATTACTTTGTCTACCTTAGTAAAAGCAAAGTGTGACACAAAGTGGGCCTGGAGTTGATAGAAGCTGGGAATGGTTTGTCAGTTTCAAATGTTGCTGAAACAAACAGAATGATAAAGAACTTGATCATGCAAGATTGCTCCATTCTTTATTCATTACCTGTCCTGTCAAATTGCCACTTGGCTGAATCGAAAATTCAGTTTATTCAAACAAATAGACCTGAGGAAAAATAACTTCTGAAATGAGATTAATGCCACCAGACAATGAATAAAGAACGGTGAAAACCCATTACAATATTCATCACATTATATTTGGACCTTCGGATGAATTTTAAAACATGGCTTTTCAGTTTGAGAAAGAAATTCAGACAATCAAGTCTCAGCCACCTGCCGCGTTGCCCAGCTTTTTAATTGAAATGCATTCATTTTATGGCAGTAACCAACAAACTCTTCTTAGAACATAGAACAGTACAGCACAGAACAGGCCCTTCGGCCCTCGATGTTGTGCCGAGCAATGATCACCCTACTCAAACCCACGTATCCACCCCATACCCTTAACCCAACAACCCCCCCATTAACCTTATTTTTTAGGACACTAAGGGCAATTTATCATGGCCAATCCACCTAACCCGCACATCTTTGGACTGTGGGAGGAAACCGGAGCACCCGGAGGAAACCCACGCACACACGGGGAGAACGTGCAGACTCCGCACAGACAGTGACCCAGCCGGGAATCGAACCTGGGACCCTGGAGCTGTGAAGCATTTATGCTAACCACCATGCTACCGTGCTGCCCTGAGTCTTCCAAGAGGGAGTGACAAGTATCAGCTATTTAATAGAGTGCAGAATATTAAGTGAATGCCACCATCTGAGCCTAAGCTTTTTTTCCTGTGCGTTTGGGTGCCCCCATGCTTAGCTCAACCCTCAGGGGTGGAATTATCATAGAATTCTTACAGTGCAGAAGGAGGCCTTTCGGCCTATCGAGTCTGCACCAGTCCTTGGAAAGAGCACCCAACTTAAGCTCATGCCTCCACCCTATCCCGGTAACCCTACCTAACCTTTTGGTCACTGAGGGGCAATTAAGCATGGCCAATCCACCTAACCGGCACATCTTTGGACTGTGGGAGGAAACTGGAGCACCCGGAGGAAACCCACGCAGACATGGGGAGAAAGTGCAAACTCCACACAGACAGTCACCCAAGGCCGGAATTGAACCCGAGTCCCTAGTGGTGAGGCAGCAATGCTAATCTCTGTGCCACCTTGCCGCCCATTCCGTTCCTGCTGCAGTCAATGGAGCCTTGAATGGTTCGCCTCATTTGGATGGATGGATATGTTTATTGTCACGTGTTCTGAGGTACAGTGAAAAGAATTTTTCTGCAAGCAGCTCAACAGATTATTAAGTACATGGGAAGAAAAGGGAATAAAATAAAATACATAATAGGGCAACACAAGATATACAATGTAACTACATAAGCACTGGCATCAGATGAAGCATATAGGGTGTAGTGTTCATGAGGTCAATCCATAAGAGGGTCATTTAGGAGACTGGCGACATTGGGGAAGAAGCTGTTTTTGAGTCTGTTGAGTCATTTTCCGTCACCTGTCCGTGGTAGGGCAATAAAATTCTGCCGCAGCTATCTCAAAGTCTGTCAGCTGAAACATTATCATCAAGCTGAGGTCAGGAAAGAAAATTCAAACATTCCAAAACCATTAATTTTTCCAGCAGACCTTTCTTTTGTCCCTAACCTTGGCAACGATGGAGTGAGTCACAGCCAGATCATAAATTGGGTATTTGCAAAAGCCTGACAATGGAGGTTGTGTGTAAAGAAGCAATGAACATAGACAACTGGTTCAAGGCCAGAATATCTCCAACTATCTGCTCTGTACCATGCACAAGGCTCGTTCCTGGCTACCCATTGTCTGAAATTAGACTTTTTTTAAAGCAACGATCAAAAGGAAAGTCATACTCTTCTCATGTTTGAGTAGGATCTTCTAACATTCTCTCTCAGACAAATGTAAATCTTCTGTCAGGTAATCTGTCCCTCTCTTACCTCCAGAGTTTCGTTCACATCACAGCCTTTCAACTTTTACTTAAAATTTGTTGGTGCTACTCTGAAATTCCGCCTCTTATTGTTTGCCAGTTGTGATTAAGTTTGTTTTCATTTCCTTGCTTACTCAGAGTATCAAAATCAAGGCTTAAGTCATGGTCTCCTGTTTTAATTGATTCATTTCCTGGATATTACAGTGGGCTGGATTTTATAGCCCCTGCCAGACCTCTTTTCAGCACTTTACGGAGAGTATATGAGGAGTGCCAAGACCATCCCCTTCAACTATTCCCTGTTCAATTTGTTAGCAAGCCAATTGACTGGCATATTAGGCTGCCATACAAGTGGGCAGCAGTGGACAGTACTTTTTATGAGGCCAAATTGAGTAAGGACAGGAGTTGTGGGGGAGCACGGTTGGGCAATTCATTCAGAGGGTGCCCTGTGCACAATAGCATCATTCCCCCCCCCCCCCCCCACCCCCCTCACACCCCCGCCCCAGAAGATGTCACCCCTTCTTCTTTCCTCACCATCTTCAAAACCTGCCCCCGCCCCCACCCCACCCACCTTTACCTGTTCCCTGAGCTCTCAGATCCATCCTCGCGTTAAAGGTCTGGGAATTAGCTGTCTTGGGCAGCCACCTCTATCTTCCTGTGCCTGCTTGCAGCCCGAGCAGTGCCCACTACTGAGCTCTGGTGCTGCAGGGACTGCTAAAGCTGCAGGCCAATCAGATTGTCTGGCAGCTCTTGAGGTGGGATTTCCCCCAGATGAGAGGCCTCAGTGCTTCTCTCCCCCTGTCTAGCTTGCTGGCAGTCTTTTCTCCAGTGCAGCCCCTTCTGGGAAAGCAAGACATTTCCCCCACACAGCTCTGTAAAATCCAGCCCACTATAACTCCTTGTGGCCCTCGGTCTTTTCTTCTTTCAGTGTTCCCTAGGTTTTAAAAATCGGTAATGATATTGCTTAACAGGCATAAACTTGCATTTATTTACCACCTTTAATGAGGAAAAAGGTGTCAGAGCATAATTAGTCAATAGGCCATACTGATTATCCAGTTCTTCTACTCTGTTTGCCTTGTAGTACATAGAACATACAGTGCAGAAGGAGGCCATTCGGCCCATTGGGTCTGCACCGACCCACTTAAGCCCTCACTTCCACCCTATCCCCGCAACCCAATAACCGCTCCTCACCTTTTAGTCACTAAGGGCAATTTATCATGGCCAATGCACCTAACCTGCACGTTTTTGGTCTGTGTGAGGAAACCGGAGCACCCGGAAGAAACCCACGCAGACACGGGGAGAACATGCAGACTCCACACAGACAGTGATCCAGCAGGGAATCGAACCTGGGACCCTGGTGCTGTGAAGCCACAGTGCTATCCACATGTGCTAGCGTGCTGCCCGTGTGAGCCTTGGCCCTTCAGCTGGTCCTCAATTAAATATAATGTGCACATAAAGAGTGAGTGTGTGTTGGTTAAAATCAAATAACGCAAACCAAGATCAAATATTTCCCTTAAGGAAGGTAATAGAGGGGAAGTTACCTCAGGTCAGTTCTCTCATCTCCAAGCAGACACTTACAGTAGCATTGCTTTGCCATTCTCTAAGATGGGCTCTGGTAATTGCCCCACGTTGGGCGCTTCCTCATTGTTATCTGAGAATGTTCAGGTGAACGAACTGTTTTAAGGGGCTGGTTTAGCTCACTCAGCTAAACCGCTGGCTTTTAAAGCAGACTAAGCAGGCCAGCAGCACGGTTCGATTCCCGTACCAGCCTCCCCGGACAGGCGCCGGAATGTGGCGACTAGGGGCTTTTCACAGTAACTTCATTGAAGCCTACTCGTGACAATAAGCGATTTTCATTTTTCATTTCATTTCAATTGGCTAATCATAGACTTAAATGACAGATTGAGGTGGTAGAGGAGGAAGAAGAGGAATAAATAACTTTCAAAGGCAAAAAATGTACTTTAGAGTTTGCTGCTTGATTTTATTTTATGAGTTCCTCAAGGTGTTGGTTGTCACTCGAAACAATGTTCCATTTGTTTCAGCTACATCCTTTGCTTAATATGATGCCTGAACAGTGAGTGTTACCAGTCTTCATTAAAGTGTTGGGCATCACAGCAAAGTCCAACTACTTTTGCATCCAATGTCCAACTTTATCCACTTTTCACCAGAGCATTACATATCAATCAAGGAGCTAATACATCGACTGAATTTATTCAACCTCTTACTTTGCTAATGCCCTCCATACCAGGCAACATCCTGGTAAATCTTTTCCGCACCCTCTCTAAAGCCTCCACACCCAGCCTGGCACACTACCCCTCACAGGGCAAATACCTGCCCACCCTGCAGGACCACTGGCCATCACCAAGCCCCACCTGCCCACTGCGCCACTGATACCATCCTTTTTGCCCCCAGACAGGTAGTCACAACCCGTGTGTCGCACATCGGACCTACGGCACGCTACAGCTATGGTCCCAACAGATGCCCACCTCCCTCACCCAGCTCGCATGCATGAAACCAAGCATGTCACCGGTCGGTGCCGCAGGGTGGCCTCCCCCACTCCCAGCCCACAATCATGTGCCACCCCACTGGTGAGATATCAGACAGCCCACACATGGAGGACACCCAAAGTAGATCACACAGGAAGGCGCAGGACAGGGGCCGTAGGGTGCATCATTGCCATTGGTAGCCAGCCACCGGTGCTCCTGCCAGCAGGAACGTGTGACAGGGTTGGAGGCGTCCCCCCGGTGACTGCCACCGGTGGAGCCAGGGGTGTGTTATGGAAGGCAGAGTGTCGGGGTGAATGAACGAGGGTGGGATTGGGAGGGAGGAGGGGGCCAGACTGCACGAACAGGTGTAGGATTCTGCAGAACAGTTACCTACCCCAGAGGAGCCGGGCCCAACCAGTGAAGCAGGTGGGCTGGCCATCCAACAGGCTAGAGAGGAGATAGGAAGGAGGCTCACATCAGGCTTTGTGTATATCGGGTCCCACCTCTCCTCCACGGCATCCAGTAGCATCTCCATCTTGGCATCAGTGAACCTTGGTACTGCTCTTCATGGCAGCATCTTCTTGGCTGGAATGAAAGTGGGGACTGGGGTGCTTATCTGCAGCTGCAGCTTGTCAGACATTGAGTGCTGCTCCCAACACTGACGAATCACATGATTGGGTTCGTTGGAATTGCACGAGTTCCACACGGCGTCGGTGCTAGCCCATTAGGATGTCCTGAATAGTTCCGGGACCAGGGCTGCAGATCCCACGTAATTCAGCCCCAGAGTCGGCACTTTGGGCTGGACTCGCCATTTTTCGGACTAAGTGTTGATGCCAGCGGAGGAATTGTGGCATTTTACAATAATAAAATCGGTGCCAACCTCTCACCAATCCTGCGATCGGTGAGGGGCTAGCAGCTGCACCGAGTAAAGCTCCCAGCTCCCACGATATAAACGGCTGGAGAATGGCTGGGTCCGTGGCTGCGCACGGCGACAACCTGCAACGGTTGTGCCGTAAAATATGGCGCCGGCCATGCTCAGACCTGACCGACCAGATAGTTCCCCCCTTGCCACCCCCCACCAGTCCCCCCAGCCCTCGCGGAAGACCCCCGGCCAGCAGCATGGCTTCCGCCCGACTGTGGCGGTGATTGCCACAATCTGAAGCTGCTACGCCCGACTGCTGAGACCACACCACAACCACACAGTTGGAAACTCATCCCATCGAGGGAGGAGCATCAGGGGAGGGCTTTCAGGTGATGCACAAACGGCACTCCAATGGCATGCAGCACACGCCGCGATGATGCAATTTCGGGGTGGGGGAGGATACAAAACCAGCGTCAAAAAGGTGATGCCCCCCGCTCTGATTTCGGCATCAGAATAGTTTCTCTGCGGGAATGCTGGTCATCAAATTGGCGTTGGGGAACAGTGAATCCCACCCTTTTCTGGGCTGGATTCTCCGATTTGAAGACTAAGGGCGGGATTCTCCGACTCATCCACTGGGTCAGAGAATCGCCGGGAACGGCGTGAATCCTGCCCCGCCGCTCCGACGCTGGCTGCCGAATTCTCTGGCGCCGGTTTTCGGGCAGGGGCGGGGATCGAGCCACGCCGGTCAGGGGCGTTGGTAGCAGCCCTCCCCGGCAATTCTTCAGGCCCAGATGGGCCGAGCAGCCGCCCATTTACGCAGGCGTGAAATGGACAAGGCCCATCCCGGCGGGGCCTGGCTTGAAGGGCGGCTAGCAGAGTCCTCGGGGTGGCGTCCCCACGGTGGCCTGGCCCGCGGTTGGGGCCCACCGATCTGTGGTCGGGCCTGTGCCATGGGGGCACTCTTTCCCTCTGCGCCGGCCTCTGTAATGCTCAGCCATGGCCGGTGAAGCGAAGAAACCACCAGCGTATGCGCAGGAAATGCGCTGGCGGTTCTGCGCATGCGCCAGAGCACGGTGGCAGTTCTGCACATGCGGCAACTCGGCCGGCCCTTCGGCACCGGTTGGCACGGCGCCATCCATGCTGGTGCCAGCCTAGCCCCCGGAAGTGCGGAGGATTCCGCAACTTCTGGGCGGCCTGATGCCAGCGCCAAGAGCGGCATGAACCACTCCGGCGTCGGGCAGCCCAGAAGTTGCGGCCCGCCAATTACGGGAGAATGATGGCCTAAGTGTTCATGCCAGCGTGGGAACAGTGGCGTTTTACACCCGAAAAAAAGGCACCAAAGCTGCACCGATCCTCCGTCTGGTTGGGTCCAGCAAGCACACAGCATAAAGCCCCTGGCCTTACCTATTGATACGGTCGGGAATTGCTGAGTCCGTGGCCGCGCATGCACATGGCTGCAGGCCTGCGGAGCTGGTCCGCCAAATGCTGCCCCCCTTGATCAGTCTTGCCACCCCCGGAACTCTTCCCACCAATGCCCCCAGCCCTTGCCAAAGCCCCCCTTGCCCGTGGAACAGCTTGCACCTGACTGCGGAGGTGCTGGCTCAGTCCGCAGCCGCCACATCGGGTTCACAAAAATAAATAAACGGGAACTTGGCCTATCGGGGACTGAGCATCAGGGGGGAGGGCCTTAGTTGTTGTCCTGAGGCCATCCCAACGGTGTGTGGCATACTTTTTGAGGGGGCGGAACATTGCAGAAAGCAGTGGCGCCCCCGATTTCGCCGCATTCTCCGACCGACCGCTGAACATGATTTTGGCATCGGCGACCGGAGAATTCCGCCCTTTGTCTCTCAAACGGACAATTCTGTCAGTTGTCTTTGGAGAACCATGAGGAACTGGGGGCAAAAAGGAATAATTCTCTCAACTGAAGTGAAGACATAAGAGGTGGGTGTCTTCATTACATAATTATATTCAGCACCAATTTATACAATAGGTTTAAAGTTTAAGAATAGTTGAACCCTATCCGGATGTATAAATCGAAACAAAAAGTTATTTTTTGAACTAACAGTTTTACAATATGAGAATTAGCAAAGATAAATCAGGAGCTCCTGTGACCAGAACATGCTAATTTAATTGTTGTTTCCAGACTAAATGCTAACTAAATCTAATTAATTACATTCTGAGCAGCATGAAGTTTCCCTTGCAATGTTGTTTAGCGGTAACATCAGACATGAATAACAGAAATAACGGCAAATTGGACAACATAAACTTCACAATAAAAATAGAAGCAGTATTATATCTGGGCTTCTGTTAGTGCGCATGTTGTTATGTCGCTAACCCATTGGAGCACAACACTAAGCACATTGACAAAGGGTGGGATTCTTCGTCCCTCCAGACCCATTTTCTGGCATGGCAACCCCCCCCCCCCCTCCCCATTGGTTTCCCATTGCGGCCACCCCCACGCTGTTGGGAAATCTGAGGGCGTACGTGCACTGCCAGTGAAGCAGAGGGTCCTGCCGATGGAGAATCCCGCCCAAAGTTGCTATTAACTGTGCAATGTGCAGCTAATGTTCATTGTTGCAGACAGCTTTAAATTAATACTGCTGAGTTCATCTTTGTTACATAATACTGAGTTTGAGCGGACTGATGTTGTGGTAACACTCTTGTCTCAAAGCAGTAGATGCAGAATGCGAGTGCAGCAAGCAACATACATGTCTGGGTGTGGATATTTGTTCACAAAGAGTGAACTCTATTCCCAGAGAGAAAAGGCTTCAAATTCCTTTAAATTGCCACTTATTTGGCTGAAGGAAATGGGATTCTGACACTGGAGTGAACACGATTCCCAGAGAGAAAGAGGTGCAATCTCTTTTAAATTGCTCCTTACTTGGATGAGTAAAGCAGGATTCTGAAGGCTTGAAACTGCACTAAAATTATTCAATCGAAAAGATTGGCAATTCTCCTCTCCTTTTTAAGGACTGCTGGAACCCAATCAGCTGCATCCAAAAGGGGCATGAAAAAGCTTAAGACAGACTGAAAATAATTCCATTCATTTTGAGCTGCAATAAGGTACTCCTGAGGCAGATACTACATTGGTCAAGCTGTTTTGTGCGCTGCTACCTGAAGGTTGATTTTCCCGAATGTCAATTTTGTGGATGACAATTAACACCCCACGCCACGCCCCCAAGGATTTTGGATGCTCGTTTACTCACCTGTTGTGATTTGCATTGTGGCCATTCATTTTCAAATGAGAATATTTCCATTATAACGATGAAGTAATGGACATGGGATACTTAACAGGGATGACAAGCTAAGTAGATGCGTTTCAGAATCTTCTGACACGCAATCCCTCCGATGTCTGCACTTTTCATTTGGAGGCCATGGGGTAAACATTATAATTGGATGGAAACCGAGGGACCCAGACTTTTAAAAATGCCAGGTAGGACCTGAATGCAGATGTCCACCTTAATTTCTGGCAGGTCCAATTTTTAAATTCATGCTGACTGGGCCAGCATTTTATTACCCTTCCCAAACTGCCCTTCAACTGAATGGCTTTTCAGAGTCAACCACATTGCTGTGTGTCGGCCCACAGGTACGGGAGACCAGGTAAAGATGGCAGATTTCCTTCCCTGAAGGACATTATTGAACCAGATGGACTTTTATGACAATCGACAATTGTTTCATGGTCTTCATTAGATATTTAAGTCCAGATTTTATTGGATACAAATTTCACCATCTGCCATGGTAGGATTAGAACGCAGACCCCCCAGAGCATTACCCGTGGTCTCTGGACTACTAGTCCAAGAGAATACTGCTGCACCAGCACCTCCCCGCTGGTAGGGGAACATAACCGGGGCATAAATCACACAGAATGGGAATCTAAACTCAGCTGGCCTATTTGAATTGAGTTCAACCAGAACTCATGTTAGCTGTACCAAGGGTCTTAATCTACAATGCAGATGTAGCATTTACATCTACCCTATAAATCACACATTTATAGGGTAGATGTAAATGCTCTTGATGAGAGGATAATGCCTGTCTAGCTGTCATGAAATAAAATATTTTTCAATTCCCTGCTTTTTAAATTAAAGAAGAATTAGGCTGCAGATCTTAGGATTCCCAAAAACCCTGCTGGACTCCTTTGATTGACAGCTATAGGTTAAAAAGAAAGTGACATTCAGTCATGAAGGTTCAGAAGAGCTCTTTGTTGACATTTCTCCAAAAGCTATCATTACATCATCATGAATGTTTGTCTGAGTTTCAAAAGTCTTACAACATGGCGCCAACCTCACGCAGACTCAACCTGCCGGATAGTGCCCCCTGGAGACCTCCTCGCCACCCCGGACCATGCCCCACCAGTCCCGCGGGCCCTCGCCGAAGCCCCCCCCCCCCCCCCCCCGGGGCAGTGGCATGGCTCTCCCCCCCCTCCCTCCCCAGCGACTGTGGCGGCGCTGGACATAGACGCAGCTGCCACGCCAGGTTCACGAAAACTGAGAACACAAATGAACTGCGCTGTCGTGAACTCGGCCCATCGGGGGCGGAGCATCGGGGGAGGGCCTTCAGGTAACGTCCTGAGGCTATCCCAATGGCGTGCGGCATTTTGGAGGGGTTGGAGCATCTGAAAACAGGTGCCGTCCCCGATTTAGTTGTAAAAAGGGATTCTCCACCCGATCGCCGATTATGGAATCGGCGTCAGGGAATGGAGAATCCCGCCCAAGATATTTTAAGTCAGGCAACTATTAAAAAATTATTTCATGAGATGCAGGCATTGCTGGATCAGCCAACATTTATTGAGCATCTCGAACTGCTCATGAGAAGTTGATGGTGCGTTGCTTTCTTGCCCATTGCTCTCCACGTGGTATAGGTACATTCACAGTGCTGCTATAGAGGGAGCTCCAAGATTTTGTTGCAGTGACAGTGAAGTAACTGAGATATAATTCCAAGTCAGAATGGTGTGTGACTTGTCGGGGAATTTGGAAGTGATGGTGTTCCCATGTGCCTGCTGCTTTATTCTTCTTGGTGATAGATGTTCTGGGTTTCAAAGGCGTCGCTGATGGATACTTGGCGAGTTGCTACAATGCATTTTCTGTCACTGTACTTCTGTGGGGTAGGGAATGAATGTTCCAGGTGGTGGATGGGTGCCAGCATTGGTGCTCATTACTGCATCAAGCAAGTTACTATCACCCTTTCTCTCCACCCTTACTTGGCCCTCTTTTCTGTTTCTTTCATCCAGTTATTTTGATTTGCACATATACCTGCAGTTTCTCTCACAAAACTATTATCTCCAACCTTTGTTATCCTCTAATTTTTCTTTACCTCAACTTGTTACAAAACTGCTAAAGGTTGAAGAATGAGTATTTCTTACACCAGTATTAAAATTGACTGCTTGGCGATTAGGTGTACTCCACTTGCTTAAACCATAGAATCCATAGTAACCCAGAGCAACACAACTCGAGGGAAATAAATTATAATGAATGCATTAAGTGAACACAATCCATGGGATTTATTCAATCGTGTTATTCACAGAATAAATGAGCACAAAACAGGCCCTTTGGCCCATCGAGTCAACGTATTGTGAAATATGTACTTCTGGAATATATTTTGTACACTAAGAATTTTAGTAAATGAGGGGAAAGGTGAAGTCTTAAAGACGTAAAAATAGTTGCAGTTGACATGTTATGAGAATGAGGACATAGTGGCTGGATCAAAGGGTTATAATTTCCCTGTCAAATAATACTTTGTGCCTGACACTGAAATGCCTATCCGAAGATAAGGATAACAATGGGGGAGGGGGGGGGGGGGGGGGGGGGGGTAACAGGACTACAAGTTCCTGTAAAGAGTTTCAGCGAAGTATGCATTTCATGTCTCAAAATGAATACATACATAAACAAAGTAGATGGATATGAGGGAAAAATGATTCAGCCCCTATCTGCACTTCGCACTTAAACAGATTATTGCCTTAACCGCGGAGGTGTGTTTTTGAAGTAAGTATTAAGTAAATATTTGCCAAACGTGTACCTTTCATCAAATATTTCTTCAGAATGCCCATTGTTGTCAAAGTTGCCTTAGAATAGTTTTGGAGGACTTCCGGTTGCGGCTATGCGGAGCTAAGCCGCACGTTCGGCAGCTCCTGCTATTTAGGGACTTTTGGGCCGTTTGGAGGGCCCCAAACGGCGCTCTTTTTACGCATCCCGGTGGGGGAAGGTGCCTGGAAGAACTTGCCCCACACTATATGGTGCTCACCCGGAGTGTGACGAAGAAAAAGGCTGCAGCACCTCCCCCAAAGAAACGGGGGAAGGAAAACAAAATGGCGGCCGGCGCAACACCCGAGGACTGGTGGAAGTGGGCGCAGGAGCAACAGGCCTCGCTCCTACGTTGTTTTGCTGAGCTGAAGGCTGAGCTGCTGGACTCCATGAATGCAACTACGAACAAGCTGCTTGGGACCCAGGCGGCCCAGGAGGAGTCTATTCGGGAGTTGCAGCAGCAGGCCGTTGAAAGGGAGGAGGAGGTCGTGGTCCTCGTGGGGAAAGTGGAGTTGCACGAGGCACTTCATAAAAAGTGGCAGGACAGCTTGGAGGAGCTGCACGTTCGCACGAGGCGAAAGAATCTGAGGATCCTGGGCCTGGCGGAGGGGCTGGAGGGGTCGGATCTCCCGGCGTATGTGACCACGATGCTGAGCTGGTTGATGGGAGCGGGGTCCTTCCATTTGCCCCTGGAGCTTGAGGGAGCACACAGTGATGGCCAGGAGGCCCAAGGCAAATGAGCCCCCGAGGGCGGTGCTGGTGCGGTTCCACCGATTCAGTGACCGGGAGTGTGTGCTGCGCTGGGCCAAGAAAGAGAGGAGCAGTAAATGGGAGAATTCGGTAGTGAGGATCTACCGGGACTGGAGTGCGGAGGTGGCTAAGCGACGGGCCGGGTTCAACCGGACGAAGGCGGTGCTTCATGCCAAGCAGGTCAGGTTTGGAATGCTGCAGCCTGCATGCCTGTGGGTGACATACAAGGACCGGCACCATTACTTCGAGTCCCCGGAGGAGGCGTGGGCCTTTGTACAGGCGGAGAAGCTGGACTCGAACTAGGGCCTGGGGACATTCTTTGGCCGTCGTTGTTTCCGCTGTGGCTGTTTTGTTTCAACTGTTTCAACTTTTTTAACTTCGACATGTGTGTTATGTATGCTGGTTTTCTGTTTGCTCTGTTTACGGGTGGGTTTGTTTGTTGGGCATGGTTGTGGGTTAGGTGGGGAGTGTTGGGGGTTTGTGTTTTATATGTTCTCTTCTGTACGGGGCTGGGGATTGAGGTGAAACTGGATTTTGGGGAACTGAGTCAGAAGGGTGGGGTGTGGCAGTGTGAAAGCGCGGGCTTTTATGGTGGGGGCGGGGCCTCTACGGGTCTTCTTTCCCACGCTGCAGCAATGCCAAGGAGGTGTGGCAAGAGGGGGATGACCCCATGCCGGGAGGGGATAGGTTTTGGCGGGAGCTGCCGGGGTCAGCAGAAGTCAGCTGACTCACGGAAGTACCATGGAGGGTGCGTCGCGGCTAGGAGGGGTCCTAGCCTGGGGGGTGGGGGGGAGAAGGGGGTGGGGGGGGGGGGGGGGATACCGGGTTGCTGCTGGAATGACTAGGAAGGAGCCGATGGGGGCCGGGGGGGAAGAGGAGAGGCGTTATCGCCATAGGGAACGGGTCGAGCGGGGTGTGCTGGCCTGGGGTGAACATCTGCCAAGCTATGGCTTGTCGGCGGGGGAGGGGGGCGGGTTGCCCTCTGATCCGGCTGATTACCTGGAACGTGAGGGGGCTGAACGGGCCGGTTAAGAGAACCAGGGTGTTTTCCCATCTAAGGGGGTTGAAGGCAGATGTGGCTACGCTCCAGGAGACCCACCTGAAGGTGGCGGACCAGGTTCGTCTGAGGAAGGGGTGGGTGGGGCAGGTTTATCATTCAGGATTGGACGCGAAGAACCGGGGGGTGGCGATTCTGGTGGGGAAGAGGGTGGCGTTTGAGGCGGCTGAGGTGGTGTCGGACAAGGAGGGCAATATATCATGGTGAAGGGTAGGCTGCAGGGAGAGAAGGTGGTGCTGGTGAACATAAATGCCCTGAATTGGGATGATGCTGGCTTCATGAGGCGCTTGTTGGGCCGCATCCCGGACCTGGAGGCAGGGGGCCTGATCATGGGGGGAGATTTTAACACAGTGCTGGATCCCACACTGGACCGGTCCAGTTCAAGGACGGGTAGGAGACCGGCGGCGTCCAAAGTGCTGAGGGGATACATGGACCAGATGGGAGGGGTGGATCCCTGGAGGTTTGGGAGACCGAGAGCGCGGGAGTATTCCTTTTTCTCTCACGTTCATAGGGTTTATTCCCGGATAGACTTTTTTGTCCTGAGCAGGGGATTGATTCCGAGGGTGCAAGATGCCGAGTACTCGGCCATAGCGATTTTGGATCATGCCCCGCGCTGGTTTGATCTGGAGATGGGAGAGGCGCGGGACCAGCACCCGCTCTGGCGCCTGGATGTGGGGATGCTGGCGGAGGAGGAGGTGTGTAAGAGGGTTCGGAGAAGCAGTGAGGGGTATCTGGATACCAATGATACGGGGGAGGTCCAGGTGGGGATGGTCTGGGAGGCTCTGAAAGCAGTGATCCGGGGGGGAGCTGATCTCCATCCGGGCCCACAGGGAAAGGAGGGAGAGGAAGGAGAGGGAGAGACTGGTGGGAGAGCTCCTGGAGGTGGACAGGAGATATGCGGAGGCACCGGAGGAAGGGTTTCTGGGAGAACAGCGCAGTTTGCAGGCCAATTTTGACTTGTTGACCATCAGAAAGGCGGAGACACAGTGGAGGAGGGTGCAGGGCGCGGTATATGAGTATGGAGAGAAGGCGAGCAGGATGTTGGCACATCAGCTCCGTAGGCGAGATGCGGCTAGGGAAATTGGTGGAGTGAAGGATGGGGGTGGAAATGTAGTGCAGAAGGGGACAGAAGTAAACGGGGTCTTTAGGGACTTTTACGAGGGATTGTACCGGTCGGAACCTCCGAGGGGGAGAGAGGGGATGGAGAGCTTCATGAACAGGCTATATTTCCCAAGGGTTCAAGAGAGGCTGGTAGAGAGGCTGGGGGCGCCGATAGAATTGGAGGAGCTAGTCAGGGGGATTGGACAAATGCAGTCAGGTAAGGCCCTGGGACCGGACGGGTTCCCGGCGGAAATTTACAAAAAATATGGGTCCCCTGTTTGTGCGAACCTTCAATGAGGCATGGGGGGGGGGCTTTGCCCCCGACGATGTCGCGGGCACTGATCTCTTTGATCCTAAAACGGGATAAGGACCCCTTGCAGTGCGGATCATATAGGCCTATCTCGCTCCTTAACGTAGACGCTAAGTTGCTGGCGAAGATCCTGGCTACCAGGATAGAGGATTGTGTGCCAGAGGTAATTCACGAAGGTCAAACAGGATTTGTCAAGGGGCGGCAGCTCAACACGAATGTGCGGAGACTGCTCAATGTTATCATGATGCCGGCAGTGGAGGGGGAGGCGGAGATAGTGGTGGCGCTGGATGCAGAGAAAGCGTTTGATAGAGTTGAGTGGGGGTACCTGTGGGAGGTGCTGGAGAGGTTTGGATTTGGGGAGGGATTCATCAAATGGGTGAGGCTGCTTTACTCGGCTCCGATGGCGAGTGTAGTCACAAATGGAAGGAGATCGGAGTACTTTAGGCTCTATCGTGGGACCAGGCAGGGGTGTCCCCTGTCCCCCCTGCTCTTTGCACTGGCGATTGAACCGCTGGCCATGGCGTTGAGGGAGTCAGGGAAATGGAGGGGTCTGGTGCGGGGTGGGGAGCAGCACCGGGTATCGCTGTATGCGGACGACCTGCTGTTATATGTGGCGGACCCAAAGGGGGAATGCCGGGGGTGATGGAGCTGTTAGCGGAATTTGGGGGCTTCTCGGGCTATAAGCTAAATTTAGGAAAGAGCGAGGTATTTGTAGTGCACCCGGGAGATCAAGAGCAGGGAATTGGGAGGCTCCCTTTCAGGAGGGCAGTGAAGAGTTTCAGGTACCTGGGGGTGCAAGTGGCCAGGAGTTGGGGGGCTCTCCATAAGCTTAACTTCACCAGGCTAGTGGAGGAGGAATTTAAAAGGTGGGACATGGTGCCGCTATCGCTGGCGGGCAGAGTGCAATCCGTCAAAATGACGGTTCGCCCGAGGTTCTTGTTCCTCTCCCAGTGCTTGCCCATCTTTATCCCTCGGGCCTTTTTTAAAAGGGTGACCAGCAGCATCATGGGATTTGTTTGGGCGCATGGCACCCCGAGGGTGAAGAGGGTCTTCTTGGAGCGGGGTAGAGATGGGGGGGTGCTGGCGTTGCCCAACCTCTCGGGGTACTACTGGGCGGCCAACGTGTCGATGGTGCGTAAGTGGGTGATGGAGGGGGAGGGGGCAGCATGGAAATGGATGGAGAGAGCGTCCTGTGAGGATACAAGCCTGGGGGCCCTGGTAACGGCGCCGTGGCCGCTCCCTCCCATGAGGTATACCATGAGTCCAGTGGTGGCGGCTACCCACAAGATTTGGGGGCAGTGGAGGCGACATAGGGGAGAAGTGGGGGGCTCGATGGAGGCTCCATTTAGGGGGAACCATAGGTTCGTCCCGGGGAACATGAATGGGGGATTTCAGGGATGGTACAGAGCGGGCATTAGACAGCTGAGGGACCTGTTTATCGACGGAAGGTTTGCGAGCCTGGGTGTGTTGGAGGAGAAATTTGGGCTCCCTCCGGGAAACATGTTTAGATATCTGCAGGTAATTTGCTAGACGGCAGGTGGAGGGATTCCCTGCGCTCCCCGCGAGGGGGGTGAGTGACAGGGTGCTTTTGGGGGTCTGGGTCGGGGAGGGGAAGATATCCGATATCTACAAGCTTATGCAGGAGGCGTCAGTAGAGGAGCTGAAAACGAAGTGGGAGGGGGAACTGGGGGAACAGATCAAAGATGGGACATGGGCTGATGCCCTGGAGAGGGTAAATTCTTCCTCCTCGTGTGCGCGGCTTAGCCTCATTCAATTCAAGGTGCTGCATAGGGCCCACATGACTGGGACGAGGATGAGTAGGTTCTTTGGGGGTGAAGATAGGTGTGTCAGGTGCTCGGGTAGTCCAGCGAACCATGCCCATATGTTCTGGGCATGCCCGGCACTGGAGGAGTTCTGGAAGGGAGTGGCGAGGACGGTGTCAAGGGTGGTGGGATCCAGGGTCAAGCCAGGATGGGGACTCGCGATCTTTGGGGTTGGGGTAGAGCCGGGAGTGTAGGAGGCGAAAGAGGCCGGTGTGCTGGCCTTTGCGTCCCTAGTAGCCCGGCGAAGGATTTTGCTACAATGGAAGGATGCGAGGCCCCCAAGCGTGGAGACCTGGATCAATGACATGGCGGGATTCATTCAGCTGGAGAAGGTCAAATTCGCCCTGAGAGGATCGGTGCAAGGGTTCTTTAAGCGGTTGCAACCTTTCCTCGACTTTCTGGCTCAACGATAGGGTACTGGGACAGTAGCAGCAGCAACCCGGGGGGGGGGGGGGGGGGGGGGGGGTGATGACTATGTTTGTTTATTTTATTTAAATTTGATTTATTTAATTTTAATTTATGGTTAAGTTTTCTTGTTGGAGGGGTGGGGGGAGTGTGATACATGTGATGTTACGGCTTGGGGGGATTTGTGGGTGTTATGGGGCAGTTAGTTGCATATTATTACTTGTTGTTATATTTTTATATTTTCTGTAAAAAATTCCAATAAAAAATTATTTAAAAAAAAAAAGAATAGTTTTGGAAAAGGATAAGGATGGGCCGGGAATAAAAGTTCTTAGTTGGGGAACGGCTAATTTTACTAAGATAAGATACGACTTGGCCCATGCGGATTTGGAGCAGCTACTTGCAGATAAAGCTGTGTCAGAGCACCAGGAGGCCTTCAAGGGCGTGAAAGCAAGAATACAGGACAAATATGTTCCCATAAAAGCAAAGGGTAGGAGCAAGAGAGAGAACCCTCCATGTCAAGGGGCATAGGGCACCATGGTTAACATTGGTGCTTCACAGCACCAGGAACCCAGGTTCGATTCCCAGCTTGGGTCACAGTCTGTGCAGAGTCTGCACATTCTCCCTGTGTCTGCTTGGGTTTCATCCGGCTGCTCCAGTTTTCTCCCACATGAAAGATGTGCTTATCGGTGAATTAGACATTCTGAATTCTCCCTCTGTGCCTCCCTCAGGCGCCGCAATGTGGCAACTAGGGAATTTTCACAGTAACTTAATTGCAGTGTTACTGTAAGCCTACCTGTGACACTAATAAAGTTAAAAAATGTATATGAACTTCAGCAAAGCTTTTGATAAGTGGTGAAGAAAGAAAGGGCCCAAGGGATCGAAGGCAAAGTGACTCATTGGATCCAAAGTGACTGTGAAGCAGGACGCAGGGGGTGATGGTAGAGGAGTGTTTTGTTTCCAGTAAGGTTCCGCAGGGTTAGTTGCTGGGGTCCTTGCTATTTGTGGTGTACATTGATGATTTGGATTAAATATATGGAGTAGGATCCAGAAGTTCACGCACAAAACATTTGGTTGTGTGGTGAATAGTGAGGAGGATAGTTGGATACTGCAGGAAGAAATCAATGCAGTGGTCAGGTGGGCAGACCATTGGCAAATGGAATTCAACCTGGAAAAATGTGAGGAACTTTTGGGGAGAGCGAACAAGGCAAAGGATTATATTAATAATGGTCGAACTCGGAAAAGTACTGAAGATCCGAGAGACCTTGGAGTGCATGTCCACAGATCCCTGAAGGTGGCAGGGCAGATAGATAAGGTGGTTAAGAAGACATATGGGATATTTGCCTTTCTTAGCGAAGACATAGAATACAGAAGAAGGCAAGTCATGCTGCAACAGTATAAAATGCTGGCTAGGCCACAACTGGAGTACTGCGAATGACATGTGTGCCACACAAGTGCCAAGCAATGACCAATTCTAATAGGAGAGAATGAGTCCATCACCTCATGACAGTCAATGGCATTATCGTCACCAAATCCCTGACTATCAATACTGTTGGGGTTACCACTGACCAGGAACTGAACTGGACTAGCCATATAAGTACTGTGGCTACAAGAGCGGATCAGAGGCTAGGAATCCTGCGGTGAGTAACTCACCTCCTGAATCCCCAAAACCTGTTCACAAGGCACAAGTCATGAGTATGATGAAATACTTCCCACTTGCCTGAATGTGTGCAGCTCCAACAACACTCAAGAAACTCAACACCATCAGGACAAAGCAGCCCGTTTAATTGGCACCCCTTCAAACATTCGCTCCCTCCACCACCAATGCACAGTAGCAGCAATGTGTACCACCTACCATTCCACAGCTGGAACTCACCAAGGCTCCTTAGACAGCACCTTCCAAATACGCAATCACTACCATATAGAAGGTACGCAATCACTACCATATAGAAAGTCAAGGGCAGCAGATATATGGGAACACCACCACTTGGAAGTTCCTCTCCAAGTCATTTACCATCCTGATTTGGAAATGTATCACCATTCCTTCACCATCACTGAGTCAAAATCCTGGAACTCCCTCCCTCATAGCACAGCGGTATACCTACACCACATGGACCGCAGCAGTTCAGGAAGAATGCCAGCATCACCTTCTCAGGGGCAATTAGGAATGGACAACAAATGCTGGCCTAGCCAGTGAAGCCCACATCTTGTAAAAATGAATGTTATAAAGGTTCTGGTCACCACATTATAGGAAAGGATGTGATTGCACTGGAGAGGATGCAGAGGAGATTTAGAAGGATGCTGCCTGGACTGGAGAGTCTGAGTTATGAGGAAAAATTAGACAGACCGGGATGTTTTCCTTGGAGCAGCAAAGGTTGAGAGGGGATCTGACTGAGGTGCCTAAGATTATGAGGGGCAGAGATAGGGTGGATAGAAAGGTCCTTTTTCCATCAGTAGAGGGGTCACTAACCAGGGGGCATAGATTTATGATAAGAGGTAGAAGGCTAAGAGGTGAGTTGAGGAAGAATATTTTCACCCAGAGGGTGGTGGGACTCTGCAACTCACTGCCTGAAAGGATTGTTGAGTCAGAAGGTCGCGTAACATTAAATAAGTATTTCGAAATGTTTTCACACACTGCCATAACCTCCAGGGCTATGGGCCAAGCATGTGATTAGTGTAGTCAGATCTACGTTGATTGGACTGGATACAATGGGCTAAATGGCCTCCTTTTGTGCTGCAAATGCCAATTAATCCAAATTCAATACTTTATCCAGCCTTGAAATCTTTATTTGAAAGGTGGCAGCATTATTCCAGGATTTCCTGCCTGTACTTTTTCCTGTATTCTGGTTTGTGCATTTTCTTTCACATTTTAATGGCCCAGAGTTTGCAGTCAGTGACAAAGCCATGGCAATCACTGTTGACCTTGAGGTCATCCTCACTGAGAGAGCAAGTGATCTTTATGGTCAGACTTTTACTTTGATTGCTGTGCAGTGGTATTGCAACTGACTGCAGCATACTTTAGGGCTGGAGAGGCCATTGAAGCAACAAATCACGTTTGTGGATTTTCACAGACACAGGAACAGGAAACAAAAAGCAGTTACTTAAAATTCCTTTTTAAGAAAAGTATTTTGGACAGCACGGTGGTGCAGTGGTTAGCGCTGCTGCCTCATGGCACCCAGGACCCGGGCTCAATCCGAGTCCCGAGCCACTATCCGTGTGGAGTTTGCACATTCTCCCCGTGTCTGCGTGGGTGTCACCCCCACAACCCATAAAAGATGTGCAGGTTAGATGAATTGGCCATAGTAAATTATTCCTTAATTTGGAAAACATAACTGCGTCCTCTAAATTTATTTTAAAAAACAACAAAAAGTTTTTTGCATCGAATTAAAGATCGGCGCTTACGCACGTGGTGAAAGGAGGAGCTAAATATTGTTCAAACTTTTTAATTAATTTAGTTTAAATAATCTATTCATTAATCATTTAGCAACACTTTGCAATTATTTTTTCAAGGCAAGTTCTATTTTTCATCACACTTCATTGATTACATCACTGTTAAAAGCCCAGTTACATCTGAGTGAACAAAGTATCTCAGATGCCGATTAGTTCTGTACACTCTTAAGTTCAGAGTGTAAATAAATGTAGAGGACACAATGACCAATATCCGCAAGTGAAATCTGCAAATTAATACCAAGTTCCCTAATTCAATTTATTTATGAATAAGTGATTTCAAAGATCAGTTTTTCAATAAGTTTCCTAATATTAGTGTTTAAATAATTTACTATTCTATTCAAATAAAGGCAAATTACCGTGCATGCTGGAATCTGAAACCAAAAGAGAAAATGCTGGAAATCTCAGCAGGTCTGGCAGCATCTGTGGGGAGAGAAAAGAGCTAACGTTTCGAGTCCGATGACTCTTTGTCAAAGCTAACAGACAGAGAAAGTTGGAAATATTTATGCTGTGGAGGAGGAATGAAAGATGAGTCATAGCCACAGAAATCCGGGTGCTAATGGCCACAGATACCAAGGAGAAAGAGTGCTAATGGCAGTCCCCAGAGAGGACAAATGTGAAAGGCCAAACAGACAAACTAACATCAGAGGATGAACTGTAGATGTGGGGGGAGGGGAAGGGGGAAGCAAAGAGGAAAAAAGTGCAGGAAAGGTGGATAAGGTTGGGGGGGTGGGGGGGGGGGGAATTAAATGTATATTAAGAAAGAAAGAAATGGTAAAAGACAGTTAAAATGAAATAAAACAATTGGGTCGCGGTGGGGCTGATCATCTGAAGTTGTTGAATTCGATGTTGAGACCGGAAGGCTGTAGTGTGCCTAACCGGAAGATGCGATGTCGTTCCTCCAGTTTGCGTTGCGCTTCACTGAAACATTGCAGCAGGCCAAGAACAGACATGTGGGCATGGGAGCAGGGTCTTTTGTTAAAATTATCCCATGCTCCCATGCCCACATGTCTGTTCTTGGCCTGCTGCAATGTTTCAGTGAAGCGCAACGCAAACTGGAGGAGCAACATCTCATCTTCCGGTTAGGCACACTACAGCCTTCCGGTCTCAACATCGAATTCAACAACTTCAGATGATCAGCCCCACCTCGACCCAATTGTTTTCATTTCATTTTAACTGTCTTTTACCATTTCTTTCTTAATATACGTTTAATTCCCCCCCCCCCCCCAACCTTATCCACCTTTCCTGCACTTTTTTCCTCTTTGCTTCCCCCTTCCCCTCCCCCCACACCTACAGTTCATCCGCTGATGTTAGTTTCCCTGCTCTTTGACCTTTCACATCTTTTGTCCTCTCTGTGGACTGCCATTGACACTCTTTTCGCTTGGTATCTGTGGCCATTAGCACCCGGGTTTCTGAGGCTATGATTCATCTTTCATTCCTCCTTCACGGTATAAACATTTCCAACTTTCTCTGTCTGTTAGCTTTGACAAAGAGTCATCGGACTCAAAACTTTATCTCTTTTCTCTCCCTACAGATGCTGCCAGACCTGCTGAGATTTTCCAGCATTTTCTCTTTTGGTAACTATTCTATTCCATGGGTGGCACGGTAGCACAGTGGTTAGCACTGTTGCTTCACGGAACCAGGGTCCCAGGTTCGATTCCCGGCTTGGATAATTGTCTGTGCGGAGTCTGCACGTTCTCCCATGTCTGCGTGGATTTCCTCCGGATGCTCCAGTTTACTCCCACAAGTCCCAAAAGACGTGCTGTTAGGTGAATTGGGCATTCTGAATTCTCCCTCTGTGTACCCAAACAGGCGTCGGAGTGTGGCGACGAGGGGATTTTCACAGTAACTTCATTGCAGTGTTAATGTAAGCCTACTTGTGACAATAATAAAGATTATCATTATTATTGCACAGAAAAATTTAATCGCTCAGAATTTACCTACAGTCAACAGCAAATCAATTAGTCAATGAACTTGCGTAAACATCATCAATGCACTGATTGTCCTGCGTGAATCAAAGGATATGGGGGAAGCGGGATTAGGCTATAGAGTTGGGTGATCAGCCATGATCATAATGAAAGCCGGAGCAGGCTCAAAGGGCCAAATGGCTGCCTCCTGCAAATAGTTTCTACGTTTCTATGAAGAATGTAATGGGACAAGTCTCTCTTGCAACTAACTGCCACTAACATAATGGTAATTTTAGAGTATATTGTAGCTATTCCCTCTTGCCACACCTTCGAAAAGATATCCGATCCAACCTCAATTCATGTAAATGGAGTTCACATTCCTCCATGAGGCCAGAACTCTGCACAGATTTTGTCCCATTTAATACTCTCCAATCCCAAATGGGATGTCTTGTGGCACACTGTGTCCCCTGTGCTGGCTATTATACTGTTTCCTCTTGCAGTCACTCTGCAAGAGTGTATTATGGATGTACTGTACATGAGCTGGCTTCAAACTAAACAAGTAGGACAGTATAAAGCCGCAAATTCTCCTGTACAACAGTATTTGTTAACCTGGTCATTTAAAAGTTGCCTTGATTTCTGCTATCAGTGAATATAATGAGACCCTGACCACACAGTTCATGACACATCCTGACATTGTTTTTGATTCTCGTCATGCTGAGCTATCCTGATTTCCACCTTGTTAGGGTTGGATTGTTCTCTCCATGAATCAGCTGGATTTGCACTACCGAGGGAAGTTGCCCAAGTTGGTAAATGGGCCCCACTAGACCCAGTTTTCTCTCCAGGAGGGGACAGGCATGCCCGTGTGGCATACAGTCAGACCCAGAGTTGGTGAGTATGGGGGCAGGAACGTGCCGAGGAGGGCTAGTTAGAAGGATAGCTTTGGTTCTCTGATACTTAAGTTGAGTAGTTTTAGAAATTGTTAGGTCCTCTAGCCTTCATCCCTCACATTTTCACCCATCCCCATGGCCCCTCATACCTTTCATGCTACCTCCCTGGTCACTCATGCCCCAACCACCCTTATGGCCTCATGGAAGTATGTGAACTCCACTTACATGAATTGAGGTTGGATCGGATATCTTTTCGAAGGCGTGGCAAGAGGGAATAGCTACAATATACTCTAAAATTACTAAGCAATTTTCATAGAAACTCACCCAGTATTCATCATGGGCAGACCTCAGAAGCCATATGGTGATGGAAAAAAACTTCTAACAATCTAGTACAGCTCTCAGCCAAAGGGGCAGCATGATGGCATAGCGGTTAGCACTGCTGCCTCACAGCACTAGGGACCTGGGTTCGTCTGGCCTTGGATGACTGTATGGAGTCTGCACATTCTCCCTGTGTCTGCGTAGGTTTCCTCCTGGTGTTCTGGTTTCCTCCCACAGTCAGAGATGTGCAGGTTAGGTGAATTGGCCATGGTAAATTGCCCCTTAGTGTCCAGGATAGTTCTGGTTATGGGGATAGGTCAGGGGAGTAGTCCGAAGTAGTGTGTTCTTTCAAAGAGTTGGTGCAGACTCAATGGGTCAAAAGGCCTCCTTCTACACTGTAGGGATTCTATTCTACACTTAACCCTGCTGGAAAAAACTGGACTTGTCTGAAATGGGGGAAAGACTTCTACACCTGTATCCCACCCACAATTTTTAAAGGTCTTCTGAGTCTTCCTACCTCCATTAAAATCCGATCCATTGTTTTCCATGTCACGGGCAGAGAACCTCTCCTTTAGCTTTCAAATGTTTGGAATGCAATGGCGTACAATAATGCATACTGGTGGTACAGACTTTATTCCATAATTGTTCCTCTGATAGTTCCATTTATTCACTGTCCTCTCTTAACATATTAAGCACACTATGGAGGGGAAAGGCATAATCCACTTTCTAGACTCTTGGCACACCATAGCTGGATAAACATCTTTAACCTTTCACATCTCAACTTTGTATTATTTCAGAGCACAACAGATTAATTTATTTTCTATATAGAAAGTTCTATTTCCATTAACCTTAATACAATGAAAGTGCCAGGAATTTGCATTCCTTGAAAGGTTTTGTATTACTGGTTCATTGAATGTAAATTCTCCGTATAATTTTGATTGTAAGTTGGTGCATTCACCGGATAGTGAAAATAATAAACAAAACAGCTGGATTTCAGCTTGGCATGATTTGAAATGTGGAATTACTGTATTTGCGTTTATGTTGTCCTTTCCCATATCATGGTATCTTTTAAAATTTTTTTTTAGAGTATTGAACTTTTTTTTTCCAATTGAGGGGTAATTTAGCTTGGCCAATCAACCTACCTTACGGCTTTTGGGTTGTGGGGGTGAGACTCACACAGACATGGGGAGAAAGTGCAAGCTCCACACAGACAGTGATGCAGGGCCAGTATCGAACCTGTGACCTCAGCACCGTGAGACAGCAGTGCTAACCACTACACCATCATGCTGCCCATATCACGGTATCTTGAGGATCTTTCAAATAATGACTTCATTCTGGCATCGAAGCACTGTTACATGTGTACATGCAGATACCAGTTTGCACTGGCAAATAAATGATCAGTCAGTCTGTTTCTTTATTAGTGCTGGCAAGGGGTGTATGTGGGTGGCCAGGACATCAGAAGAACCCTGCTCTTCAAACATCAAGCCTAGGGTTATTCCATGGGTTGCGGAAATTGGGTGCCAAAACTGAACTTGCGTTACATCCCATCTGTTTCCCAGGGTGCTGGAAAGTGCTATTTTGCAGTCCCTAGGCCCCTAATTGTGGATCTGTCGACCAATTAGGCAGACCTGAGGTGGAAGTGGAGGGGGTCCACTTTCAGAGTGGCCATGTTAAAAGACCTGCCTTCAATCCCATCCATTCCCAAATCCATTGGCGAGATCTTCAGACCAATGAGCTGTATCTGGTCGGCCTCACAGTGTATTTAAAGGATTTAAAATATATTTTTTAAGTATTTCAAAGATATTTTAACATTTCAAATGCATTTGCTCCCTCATCAACCACCACCCCCCCCCCCCCCCTCCCGAATAGGCGCCGGAATGTGGCGACCAGGGGCTTTTCACGGTAACTTCATTTGAAGCCTACTTGTGACAATAAGCGATTTTCGTTTTTCTTTTTTTTTCATTTCAAACCCATGACTCTACCCAGCCTCCATCTATTCCTCCTACCAGTCCACCCTCCACAATACTCCTCCGACACCTCTCACTGGCTCAACCCACACTCCACCCAACTGCCATCCCTCACTTTTCAACCATTTCCTATCGCCTCAGAACCCAGCCCATCCCACCCCACACTCTACCTATCCGCCCCACCATACCCCACACCACCAATCCTCCCCACCGCTCCCATCCCAATTCTCCACCACAACACCTCCTTGCTTGTTTATTCTCTAATTTATCTGACAGACACTGTCATGTCATTTGTATTCGTAAAGTAATTCAAAGTAGCCCAAAGACGGTGCACCAGTCGTCATGCAAAATCATGAAAGAACTTCTGCTTCAGCATGATCAGCTCATTTGCTCGATTTAATATTGTATTGATGGAACATCACAAACAACACCCACTTCCCAAGTCATGCTCCCATTAGGGATGGTGTCCCTTTCTTTGAATCAAATATGATTGTAAGAGCTTGATGGTCCGTTAAAAGTGTGAATTTCTCACCATGCAGGTATTTTCGGAGCTTTGTAATGCCAGATGTGATGGCTATCTCTCCGTCAGTGTCAACAAAACTAAGGAGCTGGTCATTGACTTCAGGAAGCAAAGTGTTGTACACACCACTGTCTGTGTGTATGATGACGAGTTGAAGAGGATTGACAGCTTCAAATTCCTAGGTGTACACATCACCAACAATCTGTCCTGGTCCACCCATGTTGGTGCTACGACCCAGAAAGTACAACAAAGCCTCCAATTCCTCAGGAAACTAAGGAAATTCAGGATGTCCATATTGACTCTTACCAATTTTACAGATGCACCATAAAAAGCATTCTATCTAGCTGCATCATATCTTGGTGTGGCAACTGCTCGGTCCAAGACTGTAAGAAACTAGAGAGTCATGAAGACACCTCAGTCCATCACGCGAACCTGCCTCCCATCCACTGACTGTTCCCACTGCCTCAGGAAAGCGGGCAGCATAATCAAAGACACCCCCCCATTTGGGGTATTCTTTCTTCCAACCCCTTCCATCGGGCAGTAGATACAAAAGTCTGAGAATATGCAATAACAGATTCAAAAACAGCTTCTTCTCCACTACTACCAGTCTCCTGAATGACCCTCTCATTAGACTGAACTGATCTCTCCACGCATCTTCCCTATTGTGCAGCACTGCACTCTGTATGCATCACCTGCTGTCTATGTCTAGATATTTACATTGTGTATCTATTGCATATTCTATGTTTTTCATGCATGGAATGATCTGTCTGAACTATATGCAGAACAATAATTTTCACTGTACCTCGTTACACGTGACAATAAATCTAAATCTAATCTAAATCTAATCTCACGCTTCCTTCTCAATTTCCAAGGATTTTTCCCCGACTTTGTTTAAGTGTATGAAGCATGTACCACAGGTTTTTCCACACCATCTTCCATTGTGTGAGATAACACCACATCTAATCCTTAAGATGAGGCAACGCACGCTAAAACCAGTTATTTCTTTGGATCACAGTGAATCAAAACAGCACCACTAGTCTTACTTCCTTCACTTCATCACATTCTGGCACTCCACAGACCACTCTGAAGCTACTCCATCTTCGAGCTGTTGGTAAAGTGGAGAAAATGTGTTCGTCAAGTTTGGGAAGAAGTTAGAATAATACACAATACTTCCTGCACGTGTTCAGTGCTTCTTTGTTCACTGATCTTTTTGCTTCCAAAATCGCCTCGACATTTTCCTGCATTTGGTGGATACCTTCAACTTTAAAAAAAAAATTTAGAGTTGCCAATTCATTTATTCCTATTAAGGGGCAATTTAGCGTGGCCAACCCACCTATCTTGCACATTTTTGGGTTGCGGAGGCGAAACACGGGGAGAAAATGCAAACCCCACACGGACAGTGACCCAGAGCCGGGATCGAACCTGGGACCTCGGCGCCGTGAGGCTGCAGTGCTAACCCACTGCGCCACCATGCTCCCCTGATCCCTTCAACTTTCACTTAGTGATTTGATTTGATTTATTGACACATGTATCGTAATACGGTGAAAAGTATTTTTCTGCGGCTGAGGGAACGTACACAGTTCGTACATAGTAGACAAAGAGAATAATCAACAGAGAACATTGACAAATGGTACATCAACAAACAGTGATTGGTTACAGTGTGGAATAAAGGGCCAAACAAAACAAACACATGAGTAAGAGCTCATAGTGTTCTTACAGGGAATAGTGTTCTTTCATGGAACAGATCAGTCTGAGGGGGAGCCGTTGAGGAGTCTTGTAGCTGTGGGGAAGAAGCTGTTCCTATGTCTGGATGTGCGGGATGTGCGGGTCTCCAGACTTCTCAACCTTGTGCCTGACGGAAGGGTCTGGAAGAAGCCCGGCCTGGGTGGGATGGGTCTCTCAGAACGCTGTCTGCCTTCCTGAGGCAGCGGGAGGTGTAGACAGAATCAATGCGGGGGTGGCAAGATTGTGTGATGCACTGGGCTGAGTTCACCACACTCTGCAGTTTCTTGCAATCTTGGACCGAGCAGTTGTCATACTAGGCTGTGATGCAGCCAGATAGGATGCTCTCTGTCACATATCTGTAGAGTTTGTGAGAGTCGATGCAGACATGCCAAATTTCTTTAACTTCTGTAGGAAGTGAAGACATTGTTGGGCTTTTTTGACTGTTGCATCAACATGAGTGGACCAGGACAGACTGTTGGTGATGGTGACCCCCAGGAACTTAAAGCTATTGACCATCTCAACTTCGGAGCCATTGATGTAGTCGGGAGTGTGTGTCGTGCTACGCTCCCTGAAGTCGGTAATCAGTTCCTTGGTCTTTCCAACACTTAGAGAGAGGTTATTTTTGGTACACCATGCAACCAAGTGATTTATCCCCCTCGAGTGACCCAGGTATATTCTGCATGACATCATATAGCAACACTTGCTGTTTTGCTTTGATTCATAGTCTTGATGTCAATCTCAGACTATGTCCACCCATACAATGTACTCTTTCTGTCTTACTGCTAATTAGAATGTCATCTGAGGAACAGCACACTTCCTTGATCCCGCTTTGTACCTGATGCATGATGCTCTGAAACACTGTGGAGCAGTAGACACCCAAACCTTTTGTACTGGCACAAGCCTTTGTGTACATGAATGGTGAACATTTCCTTCCTCTTGTCAATTAACTCTAATTGTAAATATGCATTGATAGACCAATCTTATTCAACATCTTTCCATTTGTTGAATTAGAAAATAAATCTTCACTGACTGCGGGTAACTCTAATCTTTGATCACCTTATTTCCTTATTTGCTGTTTGCCTCTAATCCGAAAAATCTGAATGGACACGCCTGATTTTTGAATGACTGCTTGGTGCAGCTGATTGATTGCTCGTCACCTTCTTAATTTCCCACATTCGATTGAAATGGGATTCCCCGGGTCTGTGATTGATACTCGGGAGGCTGACAAGCTGCAGCCGCATAGACACTCCCAACACACACTCATCCCAGCCAATAAGATGGCACTGGTTACGCTGGAACGTGTCCATCCCGCTGATGGGTTAGCTGGGGCCAAAGGGAACCTTGGGGGGGGGGGGGGGGGGTGGGGGGGGGGGGGTGGTGGGGGGGGGTGGGGGGGGGGAGGCCTGGTGGGGAGGACACCCATAGGACCTGTGGCACTAAGTTCATATGTGCAGTCAGCAGCATGTGCAGCTGCATGGTTGTCTTGGCAATGTTGTTCCATGCCTGTCCACCCCGCAGCCCACCTTCTGGCCACCCCCACTACTCCCCTGGCCCTGGCAACAGTCCTCCAGCCAGCGGCACAATTGTTAGCAAACTATGGCACTTTCTATACCCCCAGTCTCTCCTGCAGTTTCACAATTCTTAAATGCACAAGTGAACCTCGCCGTCGAGAATTCGCCCCGGTGGAGGCGGAGAATCGCGGAGGCCCCGGAGAATATCAGGTCAGGCCCGATAATGATATGCCAACGCTGTTTGCTGTATATGCGTGCCGAGGTCCCAGGTTCTTTTTTGGCTCTGGGTCACTGTCCATGTGGAGTATGCACATTCTCCCCGTGTTTGCGTGAGTTTCGCCCCCACAACTCAAATATGCGCAGAGTAGGTGGGTAGAACATGCTAAATTGCCCCTTAATTGAAAGAAAATGAATTGGGTACACTAAATCCATTAAAAAAAAGTTATCCCTCAATCAATACCACAAAAACAAATTATATAGTCATTGTTACATTGCTATTTATGGGAGCTTCCTATGTGCATATTGGCTGCCATATTTCCCATATTACAACAGGGACATCTCAAAATTACTGAATTGGTTATAGAGTGCTTTGAAATATAAGGCAGTCATAGATTCAAGGAATCCCGACAGAGCAGAAGGAGGCCATTTGGCCCATCGAGTCTGCACCGACCCTGGAAAGAGCATTGCGACCCCCTCACCTCTTAACACCACCTTGTAACCCCACCTTACGTTTAGATACTAAGGGACAATTGATCATGGCCAATCCACCTAACTTGCACATCTTTGGACTGGGAGAGGAAACTGGAACACCTTGAAGAGACTCACCAGACACGGAGAGAAAGTGCAAACTCCATACAGACAGTCACAAAGGCTGGAATTGAACCCAGCTCCCTGGCGTTGGGAGGCAGCAGTGCTAATCACTGTGCCACCATGCCACCCCAGAAAGGCACTGCATAAATGTAAGTGTGTCTTTTATTGGGTTGGAAATGCAGCTCAGGATCATATGAAGTACCAATGTGAAAATGAAAAAAATGAAAATCGCTTATTGTCACGAGTAGGCTTCAATGGAGTTACTGTGAAAAGCCCCTAGTCGCCACATTCCGGTGCCTGTCCGGGGAGGCTGGTACGGGAATGTTGTGAACAATATGGCTCAGCCTGACACAGTTTCCAGGGAGAAGGTTGGAGTTTGTGGCAAGGGAACAAAGTTTGTGGTAGGTTTGGCTTTGGCCTTCCCAGTATTTAGGAGGAAGGGTCTGCTCATCCAAACTGGATATCAGGCAAGCAACATGACAAATCAAAGGCCATAGAGGGGTGAGGTGGAGCTGGACATTGTTGACATACATGTAGAACCTGATGATGTGAATTTTGAATGATGTCAAGGGCAGGATATAGCTGCGAACGAGGATGGGCCCAGGTATAGATCTTTGGGGTTTTCAAGGTAATAGTACAGGAGTAAGCAGATAAGCCAGTGCCTTAGGGTACCATTGGATAGGCAGGAATGGAATAAACCCTTGGCAATTCCTTCCAGCTGATGAACAGAGGAGAAAGATTGAAGGATAGTTTGGTGAACTGTGTCAAAGGCCACAGAGAGGACAGGAATAATGAAGGATAGTTTATCATGGCCACATTTGTGACTTTGATGTATTTAGAATAAAAGGAATGAAATTACCTTTAAATCATGAATTAATCTGAGTTTCTATATTTTCGTTTGTAACATTAGTTGGAAAAAAACACCTATGCTGCTTGATTTGCCTCAATCTTTCCCATTTTTAAATATTTTACAACAGGTGTCTTTCAATCAGAAGATTTTGGCAGGAACCTTGTGCTCTCTCTGGTGGTGAGCTTGGCGGTAGGAAGGGCATTTAATTAGGCAGGCTGCTGGCCTTACCTGAACCCCCAGCATTCCTGTCTCTGCCAGACTAATGTTCTGAGTGGGAAGGGTCAACCATTCCACCCTGCCACCAGTTGATGTGCTTAAGTGATGAATTACTGTCCGCTTAAGGGCCTCATCCCACAAACACTGGTATTAACCCAGCTGCTGGTAGGCCGGTCACTCTGCGGCATGCATGGTAGCAAAATCCATTTAGCCAGCTTGTCATTTGCTTGGGGTGGGGATGTGTGTCCCTCAATCCTACGCATTCAGGACCTGACCGAGGGAGTGAACATTGGGAATCGGAGGTTGGTGGGGAGGGGAGGTGGGGGGGGGGGGGGGGGGGAACTGCTGAGAGCCAACCTTCTGTCCTTCTTGCTGACCCCCCCTATTCCCTGTCCCCGTGAAACCTTCCCCACTTCACCCCATTCCATATTACATAACTGTGGCCTTAGTCATCCCGTGGTTCTGGGACTCCAGTCCAGTACCTTTCCTCTGGCAGCAGCCACAGCCTCCTCAGTGGCAATGCTGAGCCCAAGAGCATGCAGTCTCTGATTGGTTGGCAGCTCTCTATAGGCTAGACTTCTGCGCCGGGGGACTTGATTCTAGGGGAAGGGCACCGTTGGCTTTACCTCTTCCTGGGTGGCTTGTGGTTCATCGGGCCTTTCCAAAAAGGGGCAGAACAGTTCTCTCATCAGCTCTCCAGTCTGCAGGTGAGACCTCAATGATGCCTCAATGAGATTTCGCACTTTATGTTCAAACCTCACTTAAGGATATGAAGCAGAATTCACCCAAGCCCCCGCTGGGCGGTTCAATGACAGATTGTGAATGTACAGGGAGATCTTCTGCTGGTGCCTGCCACGGTGGACCGGGAAACGCACCGGAGGCCCTGTACGAAACTCATTTACATCCCACGAATGGGATGCAGGCATACGGCCAACAAATCATGCCTGATTCTCTCCAGCGTCAACAGCAAAATATGCCGGAGCCAAACACATCCAGGACAATGCAGATGTCGAGACGCACCTGAACAATGTCTGGGGCTGCATCCAGAGTTCAGGATGGAGACTGATGACAGACCTGGACCCTGGAACATCATAGAAGGGAGTGGGAAGAGCATCTACAGGTGTACCTTATAGATTTGGTGTTCTGGAGGGGTCGATCTTCCTGCCTCAGAATGTTTCCTATATTCTTTCTCAGAAAGCCCTTCCAGCCTCAGAGTGCTCCCGGAGATCTATCTTAATTTTCAGGAAGCCCATCTTATTTTTTAAATAGTGGGTCAGTGATGATTGCCATCTTTTCAATATGGCACCTGGATAGGATGCGGGAGTACTCACCAACAGGACTACATTGCCACAGATGACAGCACAAAACACCCAGTTGCTTAATTAATGAACAAAGAACAATACAACACAGGAACAGGCCCTTCGGCCCTCCAAGCCTGTACCGGTCATGATACAGCCCTTGGCCAAAACCCTCAGCACTTTCTTGTGACGTATCCCTCTGTACCCATCCTATCCATGTATTTGGTGAGACGCCTTTTGAATGCTGTTAATGTATCTGCTTCCACAACCTACCCTGGCAGCGTGTTCCAGGCACTCATCACCGTCTGTGTATGAAACCTGCCTCACACATCTCCTCTAAACTTTGCCCCACGGACATTAAACCTATGCACCCTAGTGACTGACCCCTCCACCATGGGAAAGAGTGCCTGCCCATCCACTCTATCCATATCCGTCATAACCTTGGAGACCTCCATCAGGTCACCACTCTTTCTAATGAAAATAGTCCGTGTCCATTCAGCCCCTCCACATATCTAACACCCTTCAGACCAGGCAACATCCTGGTAAACCTCCTCTGCATCCTCTCCAAAGCCTCCACATCCTTCTGATATTGCGGTGACCACAATTCCAAGTGCGGCCTTACCAGGTTCTATACAACTGGAGCATGACTTGCCAGTTTTTATACTCAATGTCCTGTCCAATAAGGCAAGCATTCCATATGCTTTCTTGACTATCTTGTCCAGTTATGTTGCCACTTTTAAAGATCTGTGGACCTGTACGCCCAAATCTCACTGACTTTCTATATTCCTACTTCCTCAGAGTTTTGCCATTTACTGTAGATTTCCCCTCTAGGTTAGACCTACCAAAATGCATTACCTCACATTTTTCCGGATTAAACTCCATTTACCATTTCTCTGCCCAAGTATCCAACCTATCAAGGTCCTGTTGTATTCTCTGACAATCCTCAACACTATCTGCCACTCCACCAACCTTAATGTCATCCGTGAACTTACTAATCAAACATTTTCCTCCAAATCGTTTATGCATACTACACACAACAAAGACTCCAGCATCTATCCCTGTGGAAACACCATTAGTCACAACCTTCCATTTAGAAAAACACCCTTCTACTTCTCCCCTTTGCTTTCTGCGATCGAGCCGGTTGTGAATCCATCTTGCCACCTCACCACTGATCCCGTGTGACTTCACCTTTTGTACCAGTCTGCCATGAAGCACCTTGAGGCTTTACTGAAGTCCATGTAAACAACATCCACCACCCTCCCCATATCAATCGTCTTTGCCATCTCCTCAAAAAACTCTATCAAGTTAGTGAGGCACGACCTCCCCTTCACAAAACCATGCTGTCTATCGCTAATGAGTCCATTTGTTTCTCAATGGGTATATATTTTTCCCCTGAGAATTCTCTCCAATAATTTACCTACTACCGACATAAGGCTTATCGGCCTATAGTTTCCTGGACTATCCCTGCTACCTTTCTTAAACAGTGGTACCACATTAGCTATTCTCCGGTCCTCTGGGATCTTATCTGGAGCCAAAGAGGGTACAAAGATGTCAGTCAAGGCCCCAGCAATTTTGTCCCTTGCTTCCCTCAATATTCTGGGGTAAATCACATTCCGCACAGGAGACTTATCTACCTTAATGTCTTCTAAACCACCAAATACCTCCTCCTTTTTGATGTCAATATGACTTAGACTGTCCACACATACCACCCAAGAATCACCACCCACAAAGTCCTTTTCTTTGCTAAACACTGATGCAAAATATTCATTTAGTACATCGCCCATTTCCTCTGGCTCACTACATAGATTTCCCCACCCTGTCCTTAAGTAATCCAATCCTTTCCCTGGTCACCCTCTTGCTTTTTACATATGAATAAAAAGCTTTGGGATTCACCTTAATCCTACTTGCCAAGGAATTTTCATGACCCCCCCCCTAGCCCTCCTAATTTCCTGCTTATATACCTTCCTACTATTTTTACACTGTCCAAGGGTTTTGACTGTCCCCACCCTTCTAGACCGTACAAAAGCCTCCTTTTTCTTTTTGACAAGGTTCACAATATCCCTCATTATCCATTGCTCCTTAAACTTACCATACCTATCCTTCATTCTCTCAGGAACGTGACTTTCCTAAATTCTGATCAACTGTCGCTGTAAGACTCCCACATGTCCGATGTTGATTTGCCCTCCAACAGACGCGCCCAATCCAAATTCTTCAATTCTTATCTCATATTATCATAATTTGCCTTTCCCCAGTTTAGCACAACCCTCATCCCTATCCAAAAGTACCCTAAAACTTACGGAATTGTGGTCACTACTGCCAAAATGTTCCCCTACTGAAACCTCGACCACCAGTCCAGGCTCATTGGGGGGGATTGTTGGGTTACGGGTATACAGGTTACGTGGGTTTAAGTAGGGTGATCATTGCTCGGCACAACATCGAGGGCCGAAGGGCCTGTTCTGTGCTGTACTGTTCTATGTTCTATGTTCTATGTTCTTCCCTAGTTGGACTATCTACACATTGCATTAAGAAGCCTTCCTGGATACACTTTACAAACTCTGCCCCTTCCAAGCACCGAGCACTAAGTGAGTCCCAGTCAATATATGGGAAGTTAAAATCCCCTACCACAACAAACCTGTTTACTTATGCACCTATCCAAAATCTCTCGACCTATCTGCTCCCCTCCCACTCGTTGGCAGTTGGCAGGTCTGTAATAAACCCCCAACATTGTGATTGCGCCCTTACTGTTCCTCAGCTCTACCCAGATTGCCTCATTTTATGAGTCCTCCGAGGTATCGTCCCGCAGTACGGCTATAATATTCTTCTTACCAGTAACTCCTCACCCCTTTTACATCCCCCTCTATCTCTCCTAAAGCATTTCTATCCTCCAACATTCAGCTGCCAATTCTGTCCTCCCTTTAATCACATTTCTGTGATAGCCGCAACATCGTAATTCCAAGTACAATAAGTACTCTAAGTTCATCTGCCTGATCTGCTATTCTTCTGGCATTGAAACAAATGCACTTTAGACCACTGTATTTGAGCAGACTGGGTGATGTTGTTTGGTCGAGCTGAGGTTGAGCCCAGAGGTTTTGGCGTGTTTTGCCATCGGCCTGGACAGCAGAAAACATGTTCCCACCCCCGCCAGATGGGAGAGTTCCGCCCATAACCTCGGCTGAGCCTTCAGTGTAGTACTGACGGAGTGTTGCACTGTCAGAGGTGTTTTTTTGGCTGAACATTTAATCCAAACCCTGTCTGTTCTCTCAGCCATGTTATTCAAAGAAGAAATGGGGAGTACTCTTTCTGTCTTGATGAATATCCCTCGACAGTATAACAGATACAGCTAAGGTAATGTAGTAGATATGTTACTGGAGAAATAATCCTGCAGTTTGGACGACTAATCCAGAGAACAGGAATTCAAATCTCGCCGTATGGCAGAGTGGAAATTTCAATTTAATATGCAACATCTGGAAAGAATAAGTTGCTCTCAGTAAAAGTCACAATGAAGCAATTGGATTGTCATAGAGCACTGCACTACAGAATGATGGTATGTAAACTAACACTCTTTCAGACTGTGAACGCTAGTTTTCAATCTTGATACTGCGAACAGTTACAAAGTGGAGGCCAGGCATTTCGCTGCTGGAAGATGTAAAAAAAAAACAATTGCACCAATAGCTTCTTTTTTAATCAAGATTATTATTTCCTGCAAAAAAAAAGACAGGATTTGGGCGGCACCGTCGTGCAGTCATTGGCACTGCTTCCTCACTGCGCAGAGGATGTAATTATGATGCCGCCCCCAAGTCACTGTCCGTGTGGAGGTTTACACATTCTCCCTGTGTCTACGGGGTCTCGCCCCGACAACCCAAAGATGTGCAGGGTGGGTGGATTGGTCATGGTACATTTCCCCTCAATTGGAAAAAAAGTTGTAGAAAACAAATAAATGTTAAAAAAAAGACAGGATAATCTTGTCTCCTGATAGCACTCCCTTGCCTTCAGCATTAAATCCCAGGCAGCTTGCGGATTGTAGCCCAATGTGACAGATATCAGCAATCAGCAATGTGACAGATATCAGCAATTTTGCTGAAAACCACAAAGGCTGAATGCAAATATTATGGTGAAACATACAGAATACTAATACAGAATAACACAGGACCATTTCGCACGCAGTGACTAGAGTAGCCCTCACAGAACTGTTGATGGGCAGGAGACTTTGTACCCACCTTAGTATGATCTTTCCAGACATAGCTGCGAAAGTGTGCCACCAACCAGGATTCTTCTGACTTTGGTGGGGGTGGGTGGCAGGGATGATATAACCCGCATGGGTCTTACAGGGTAGGGATGATTAACTACCCCATGGGTCTCAGTAAGGGGGCAGAGGCCCATTAACAATCTCTGGTTATGTATAAATAGAGTCAGCCAGTAAGGCACTGACAAAAGAAGACCGAATAAGGAACTGGAGCTGTAGATAATAGTAGTTTTGTTTCAACAAACCCGGTGTGGATTCTTCATGATCCCGAAGAATGGGGGAGGTGGGGAGGGTGGATTGGTGTGGTGGGGGGGGGAGCACTTTAGAGTCAACGACATTGTTGTGGATCTGTCTGGACCAAGTAAGGACAGCAAATTTTCTTCTTCAAAGAGCATTAATGAACCAGATGGGTTTTTACGACAATGGTTTCATGGTTATCACTAGACTTTAATTTCACATTTTATTAAATTCAAATTTCACCATCTGCTGTGGGGGGGGGGGGGGGATTTGAACCCTGGTCCCCAGATCTTGTCATGGGTCTCTTAATTACTAGTCCAATGATAATACCACTGTGCCACTGCCTCTCCTTAAAATGGTGCAGCACTCCCCTCATACTGCACTGGAGATCCATCCTAGATTTTTGTACTCAAGTTATGAGACTGAATCTTTCGGCCTTGCTGAGGACAGGAATGGATGAAAAGGTGCAGAATTTTGTGTTGCTTGCCTTTATGATGGTTCCCATCTCCATTGCACCTCCGGATCAATTTCCCAGAGGCACGATTGTTGGGGTATGGGGGTGGGAGGTGGTGGGGGGGGGGGGGGGGGGGGGTGCGAAGTGGCGTGGTATGTCTCCGGCAGCTGGGCTATCTACCTGCAAGTGGTATATAGTTAATTGACCCATTAAAAAACCTATTAAGGCCTGTTAATGGAGGCTGGGATTTTTCAGTCATCCTCTAAGCCCCACAGGCAATGAGGGAAAGCTTTGCTATCTGGAGGTGGCTTGCTGACAACATACCAGGAGCCAGCCCTCCAGCTAGATGCCCACCCTGTCTGCATGGGTACAGCAGCAACCCTGTAGAGAGGTCCCCCCACCTTTAGCACAAGAGGTTAGGCTACTGAATCTATTTTTATTTGAAATGCAAAAATAATTGGGGAAAGGTTGCCTCGATTTTGGACCATCCTGTTTCTCACGTCTAACTATGGCATCCTGTTGCTGCTTTCAAAGCAAAGGCCTCTGACTGGTCTTCTAGCTTCAACAGCCCACCTGGCATCCTTAATCGAATGTGAGCCTATCCTTTGGCCATTAATTGGCCAATCCAGGGAATATGATAGGTGGTTAAATGTTAGCCAGACACTGCTGGCTCCTAATCCAATTTGAACCTGCAACAGAGTGCGACTTACTGCAAAGCATTCTGACTCAAGGACAGACATGACCTCAGTTTAATAGACTTATAGGTACAACAGTGGTCCTGTCCACCGGTCAGAAAGTAGGGGACAATCTCACTTACCAACCAACTGAGCCATTGTTGACAGTTTTGAAAGCAAGAACGGACATAAGGTGAAGATATTGAGGGTTGGAGATGCACATGGTGGATGAAGTAGGAAGTAAAGATTGGGTCAACACCAGAAGAGTGACAGCTGCATACAGGTATGCAGGAAGAGTCCATGAGTGAAAAAGAGATTCAAAGATGGGGCAAAGATCTTAAAATGAACCTATGGAAGCATGGACACATGGTGGAGACTGGTCAGGATGCAAAATGCATCATTTGATGTTATTATCTCACCCAGTTTTAATGCTGGACACTGTTGACTTGAGATTAAACTGAGTTGTTGACCCAAACGTAGCCTGACCTGCCAGCCTCCTCTATGCTTAGTATTTAAGCTTCATATTCACATATTTGGATGTATTAAAATCTTAGTTTACTGACAAGTACATCTTAAGAACATTCTTATTTTTAATCAATTCATTATTTCCAATTGTGAAACAGCTGGAAACTGAGTATATTTTCATTTAATTGGAACATCAAGGATCCATTATCAAAAATATACCCCATGTTATCTAATTTCAACCAACATTAGATCTAGCTTCATTCCAGTGGGTGGCCATTCCACTTCTTATTCATGTTATATCATCCCCTCAGAGTTTCTAAGAAATAATTTTACTTGTTGCCCTTAAGACCGATCAGCTGTCAGGGTAAAGGCATACTGCATATGCTGAAACCTTTAAAGAAAGGACCAATATTCAAGTATTCATACCTTCCAGATTCTGTGCCGTTTTCAGGTTCCCTGATGTGCAGAACATGATTACAATGCATCCCAACAAAATGAATCTTTTATGTGAAGGATGATTTGTTTTGTCATGATAAGTTCTTAAGGAGAAATATTTATTTTAAATGTGGGTTCCTGTATCAGAAAGTAGACATCTGTTCTATAAGGACATTACAGTTGATTTAGATTAGTGCTTTGAATGGTAAATGCCGTGCTGCATTTGTGTAAGTATAGCCTGCAGCAATTAGTTAGACTACAAATCAATTATTCAAAAAAAGTCTACTTTCATGTCTGCTCATTTTATACTTACATGGAATTTGTAAAACTGAAAGATGTTAAACATTTTAGAACTGGATAGCACAGATGTTGGCAGACAAATATGGTTTCTTTAAAATGTAAAAAGTTATTGATCAAATAATGCAATTTAATAATTATTCATCATTGTGAAAATACTTGGTAATGAATAAAATGCTGCATATTCAAATATCCACTTCTGAACATCACTTAAAAACCTTAAATGTAGGGCAGCACGGTGGCCTAGTGGTTAGCACAACCGCCTCACGGCGCTGAGGTCCCAGGTTCGATCCCGGCTCTGGGTCACTGTCCATGTGGAGTTTGCACATTCTCCCCGTGTCTGCGTGGGTTTCGCCCCCACAACCCAAAAATGTGCAGAGTAGGTGAATTGGCCACGCTAAATTGCCCCTTAATTGGAAAAAATAATTCGCTAATCTAAATTTATAAAACAAAAACCTTAAATGTAAATATCGCCATAGTCCGAGAGGACCAGAGACTGCTCATGCCTTTGAGAGAGAGCTGACTGATGGTGATTTAACCTGAGAGTCAGCACACCTTAGGTGAGGGGAAGGGTTGAGAAGGCAGGACCTTCATGAATAGCCTCTGCTGATATGGGAATTGAACCTCTGCTGTTGGTGTCATTCTGCATCACCAATCAACTGTACAGCCACTGATTTATATCTCATTTCCAATTGTTTTAGCATTTGTAGCTGGCAATGGTGCTTTCTAGACTTTCTGGACATGCCTGTGCCACTCGTTATTTTTCTCTCGTGGCCAGCAGCCTGTCTTGAAATATTTCTAACACTAGCTTTCGGAGCACTTGTCCTTCCTCAGGTGATTCACCTGAGGAAGGAGCAATGCTCTGAAAGCTAGCATTTGAAACAAACCTGTTGGACTTTAACCTGGTGTAAGACTTCGTACTGTGCTCACCTCAGTCCAAATCTGGCATCTCCACATCATTGAAATATTTCACCCATTTTGTATTTCTGAGGTGTGTTGGGTGTACCTGGGCAGCCATTGGCCAGAATTCTCCGGTTGTTGCGATTCAATTTTCACAGCCCTGCCATCGGAATTCCCGGCAGTGTTGGGTGGTTAAAATGGAAAATCCCATTAACAATCAGTGGGAAGATAGAATACCACAGCAGCAAACGGCACACGACTGAGAAAGACATACAGCAATATCTCCACTTCCCAAAGTGAACCTAGGTCGGGGTTTATATACTGAGAGGTTCCCCTTGTTTTTTTTAATATAGATTTAGAGTACCCAATTCATTTTTTCCAATTAAGGGGCAATTTAGCATGGCCAATCCACCTAGCCTGCACATCTTTGGGTTGTGAAGGTGAAACCCACGCAAACACAGGGGAGAATGTGCAAACTCCACAAGGACAGTGACCCAGAACCGGGATCGAATCTGGGACCTCGGCGCCTTGAGGCTGCAGTGCTATCCACTGCACCACCGTGCTGCCCCTGGCTCCTCTTGTTAAGGGGGAAGCCCCAATCCATTCATTCGTATTCTGAGGTGGTTCTGTGACCAGGAACATCTCCCCCTGAAAAGGACTGGCATAAACGGGTGACTGTTATGGAGGTCGTGCGGAATGGGAGCCTATCCGTGCTCCAGCACGACCACCCAAGTCCCCCACAGGATGACGCCATCCCCAATGCTTAGCTCCGAGATCGTTGAGGTATAGGCCTTGAGGTCTTTAGGTAACGCCCGGTGCTGGGCCTAGTACAAACGATGAGGCGGACCCGGGACAGCTGCGGGTCTGTCTGGGTCCAGCCCCGTATGCGTGCTGCCATGACTGGCCGGGTGTCCATAAAATGGAGAATGGCAACAACTTCTTTGGCTGTCACAGGTGCCGGCAGTCTAGTGTAGAGGGGGAGGTGGCTAAACGCATCTGCATGGGGAATCGTTGTACTTGTCCGGTGCTCCAAAATATATTTGTATACCGCGAGCAGCAATGCCAACCATTGGATCCTTGCCAATGCGATCACGGGGCTCACCCGATCCTCTTTAAATGAACCCAGCAACGGTTTATGGTCAATGTAGACCGTAAATGCATGCCATAGACATATTGGTGAAATTTCTTCACACCAAATACCACACCAAAGTCACTCTCTTTCAACTTGTATGCAATTTTGCTCCGCGTTCGTGAGCATTCTGGATGCGAAGGCAATGGGCCGTTCCGAGCTGTCACCCATGTGTCCCAACCCATAGGGTGATGCATCGCAAGTCAAGAGTAGCTCCTTGGAAGGGTCGCAATGAGGGAGCAGGCTGGAGGAAGACCACTGTCATTTCACCACAGATAAATCCTCCTGTTGTGGCTGGGCTGTTCTCAAGGGTGTTTGTTCTTCAACAACAGGTGGAGGGGACGGAGTAGCGTCGCCAGGTTTGGGATGAACTTCCCATAATAGTTAACTAAACTCAAAGAAGAAAGCAACTTCGTTTTACCTCCAGGGACGGGGAGGGGGGGGGGAGGCTGCTTGATAGCCCGTACCTTGCCTTCTACAGGGTTGAGGCAGTGGCAGTCCACCCTATGTCCCAAGTCGGTGACCTCGGGGCGTTGAAAACGCATTTTTTGCGACAGAGATGGACGCCAACCTTCTCGAAGTGCCAGAAGACCTCAGCCATGTTTTCCAAATGTCCCTGGGCAGACGATCCAGTGATGAGGACACCATGAAGGTAGACAGCCACACTGGGTAACCCCTGCAGAATGTTCTCCATCATTGTTTGGAAAATCGTGCCATGTCAAGGAAACTCCAAATAACAACCGGGTGTATTTGTACAACTCCGTTGGTGCTTACAATGAAGAACCGCCGCGAGGCGTGGTCCAAGACCAACTGCAGGTAAACATGACCCGTGTCAAGCTTTGTGAAGGTTCTGCTGCCACTGAGGTTGACATAGAGGTCCTCGATTCGGGGCACTGGGTAATGTTCCAAGACGGAGATATGGTTGACCATAATCTTGCAGTCGCCACTCAGAAAGACGAAAACATCAGATTTCAGTATGAGGACCTCACAGCGCCAAAGACTTAGGTTCAATCCTGGCCCCAGGTCACCGTCTGTATGGAGTTTGCACATTCTCCCCGTGTCCGCATGTGTCTCACCCCCCCAAACCCAAAGATGTGCAGGGTAGGTGCATTCTCCATGCTAAATTGCCCCATAATTGGAAAAATATTATTGGCCGCAGGAGCAGCCAGTCATTGAACTAAACAGATAATGCCCAATTGCTCCAGTTGTCCAACTCTGCGTCTACTTTCAGTCATATGGCATATGGGAACAGTTGAGATCAGAAGTAGCAGGGCGCTGCTAAGGGGTCCATGCTGATCCAAGCCACCGCAGCTTTCATTGTTTCCAAACCTTCCTCAACGACCCCATGGAATTTCATCAGAATCTCTTTGGTGCTATTCCAGCAAATACGGCAAACTCTGCCAGTCCAGTTCAGGAGCCAGTTGTAGCCTAGAATACCTGGGCCGGGATTCTTCGAGCCTCCATGCCGAAATTGCCCTCGGTGCGGGGAATGGGGTCTCAGACCCATGGCGTCGGAACGCAATTCTCCACAGACTGTAGATTCGCCGCCAGCCACCGTGCGTGGTTGACGCGGCGCCGGTTGAGGGCCATTGAAAGAGGCTCCCGTGGCGATTCTCCGTGGTTGACCGGCCGAGTTCCCGCTGAGTTCCACCGGCATGGTTCCCCTATGGTTCCACACACTGGGAGCTCGGACTCACAAACAAATTGGCCATCCTGGTGGGGGGGGTGGCGGGGGAGATCAGACTCCGGTGGGGGGGGCCTCCACGATGGACAGGCCCACGATCGTGAGATACCGGTTGGTGGGCGTGCACGATCCGGGCGGGGTGGGGTCCTATCTTCCGGGGGTGTGGGGGTCCGCGCTGGCCCGTTGTGTGGCTCCGCCATGTTGTGCGGGAGCAGGTGCAAAAATGGCCACTGCGCACATGTGCGGACCCGCGGCCAACAGGAGGGCCTGCGGGATGTGTAGGGCCCTGTATCAGCAGCAGGAGCTTCATGGCACACGCTGGGGCCTTGCTATCCCTCTTAAAACCGGAGAATCATTCCGGACTTTTTGAAATAAGTCTGGAGTGATTCGCCCCCATTTTCCGGTGGGCGTGGGAACAGAGACCCATTTTCGGAGAATCCCGTCCCTGGTCTCCCACCACGGACTACCACCAACGGCAGATATGTCGATTGTTGGACATTAATCACTGGGACCAAAGAGGTGCTTGCAATGATCAATTTCTCCCCCATGTATGTGGCCAGCCTGACGTCGGTACTGATGAGAGTCAATATCTGGAGTGATGCACCATCAATTGTACTAAAGATTTGGATTGGTACAACAGAGGCTTTATTACAGTCTGATATGTGGCCTCCGACTGCAGCTGGTAGAATGGCTGATCAGGAGAAGTCATGCATATTTATACGTCTCCTTGTGGGCGGAGCTAGCCGGCAGGGGCTACCGGCGAACCTGTAGTATAGGTACTACTGTACATCTCCTAATACAGGTACACACAGTTACACAGTGGATCACCACATGGAGGCTGGTCTGAATTCTCTCCAATGTGCGGCGGCTAATGACCGAGACCGCCGCTCCTCTATCGAGTTCCATATTGATGGAGTGTCCATTTGCCCACAGCATCACCTGGATCAGGGCCATTCATGCCGCGGTTACGTAGTGCATCTGACGAGGGGAGTCACCCTCATCGTCCACATGTCCTGCCAGGAGTAGGAAGTGGCGCCAGGAGGGGTGACAGGGGCCTCCTGCCCATGTGCACTCTCACCCCTCCTGGCCTCCATCCTCTGAATCCTCAAGGGCGTCTTCATCAATTCCCTCCTGAACATCCTTCTCATCCAAGGATGTGGTGCTCCTCGAGGTCTTCTTCATAAAGCTCGTTGCCCCGCTGCAGAGTCAGGTTATGTAGGGCACAGCAGACCACGGCAATGCGGGAGACCCTTCTGGGGGATGACCTGGTGGGCCTCACCGCACTTATCAGGACAGCAGAAATGCATCTTTAGGAGACCGATGCATTGTTCTATCACAGACTGGGTGGCACAGCAAGGCTCGTTATACTGGGCCTCTCCTGTGGTTTCTCACCTCTGCACTGCTGTCATCAGCCAAGACCTTGTCTCCTGCAAGCCATCCCTGAAGCCTGGGGTGACTCGTGAAAATGCCTGTGATCTGCAATTACCTGAGGATGAAACAATCATGCACGCTTCCTGGAAAATGTGCACACATGTTTATGAAAATGAAAATCGCTTATTGTCACGAGTAGTCTTCAATGAAGTTACTGTGAAAAGCCCCTAGTCGCCACATTCCGGCGCCTGTCCGGGGAGGCTGGTACGGGAATCGAACCGTGCTGCTGGCCTGCTTGGTCTGCTTTAAAAGCCAGCGATTTAGCTCAGTGAGCTAAACCAGCCCCTGGTGACTCCTTCATGTCATGCGGCGCAAATAGCTGCATGGGAGCTGTTGATTGCCCCCTGCACTTGTGATGTAGTTCCGAAGCCCATGTCTCTTCACCCCCACCGCCACCTAGGTGGCCAGCTGCCACAGACACCCCCATGCCACAGACTGACACAGCCCTAAAAGCACATCTAAACAACAGACAGCAAACGTCAGAACCATCCACACAATGCGTGACCCCTCCACCCTGGACCCTCTCTACCCGCCCCCAGACACTGGACACCCCCACCCCCATGCCCTGCCCTCCGCAGCTGGCCAACAGGTTCTTTTCCATTATACTCTCTGGTGCCAGGTGGAGACAGTGGTGCTCACCTCCTTCCTCCCTCTCAGGAGGTTATAGCCTGGCTCCCATTTTTAAAAGGCTCTGGTGTAATGTCACATTTGGTATGTAGCAAAATTCACCGAGGGCTGAGGATGCAACCTTAACAACTGCTAAGCATATTACAATGGATCAGGTTGGCGCCCTTCCTGGTCATGAACCTGACTGCATCATCGGGGAGGGCTTGGCAGATCGCATTCAGAAACCTCATTGGTGCACATCCCCTTTTTGGTCTCTCGTGCGATTTTGTGGCCTTAAAAGGATTTGCGCCCCTGGCGAATGTGGTCGCTAAATCCCGGTTAATGTCATTATTTATCTCTGCCATCGCCTTGCGTCTCCATGTGCAAGGATTGATGTTGGAGATTTTAATGTCACACTTGAAAGCCTCCTTGAAGTGGTGTGCTGCTCATATGGCTCTGGTTACTTTGACATATAGATCATATTCAATCCTGTGAACATGCCTGAGTGTGGAAAATTGTCACTCCTTCAAGATCTCCAACAAATCTGGGAGCTTTGCCTTGAGAGAACAGCTGCATTTGTGACTCTTCCCTTCCATGAGATGCCCAGATTGTGCCACAAACAGCAAAGTTGAACGTTCTTGGGTTTCCTTTCTTGATAGTCGCAAATCATCTACGCTTTACAGCTATACAAGGTGCTGTAAACCCAGGCCTCATAAACCCACAACTTGGTCCTAAGTGTCAGCTTTACGTTATTCTACGCATGTTTTGTGAGTTGGCCAATGTTGGTCGTCGCTTTCCCTCTGCTTTGTTTTAAGTTCTGCATAAAGAGACAGGTTGTGGATCCAGAGTAATAAAATTTGTTAATCACTTTGAGGGAGTGTTATTTATTGGTGTGGGACTTAGAGATGTGACAACCTGTCCCATGATCCTTCTTCTTTTGACTCTTTTAGTCATGGAGAACAATGTCTGGGCGTGGAAGAGACAATCCATGGGTCATTCTAGCTGAGTTTCTGTGTGAGCAACGAGCACGGCATCGACAGCTTCGAGGTATTCTCAGAACAAGAGGTGCTGTAATTTTGTCGGTGCTTTCAGTCTGGACAGATTGTAAAGCTTGCTGCCAGGACTAGCATGCAGCTAAATCCTTTCCATATTTGGAGGGAAAACAAAAGACAGGAGCAGGGAGAAGAAGCTGCAGAGCCAAGTGGGGGCCAAGACACAATCCGGTTCCACACCATTCTTCATGCTGTAACTGTCAGAAGTGATGCAGTTAAACTGTACAACGCAGTTGTCATGGAAGGAGCTGATGATATTAAGGAACTTTGGCGGACAGCCAATTTTCCCCATAATCTTGAAGGCCTTGCCTTGCTGATGGCATTGAATGCTTTAGCAAAGTCTATAAAAAGAGGTATAATCTGTTTCTTAGATCTCTCTCACAGCTGCATGGAGAACATAATGCCCACTGTAAATCTGCCAGCACAGAAACCATACAATGTTTCTCAACACATTCACGTCTGCAAGTAGATGGATTTGATTGAGTGTGTCTCTAGGAAAGGCCTTCACGCTGTTACTAAGGAGTGTAATGACTCTTTAACATCTGCAATCTCCTCTGCCACCTATGTTTTTGCATAATGTGATGACACTTATGTCACCCATGTCCTGTGGAACAAATTCTGCCTTCCTACAGAGACGGGTAACATCATGAATGTTGTTGTAGTCGGGTTTGTTACATTAAGGAATAATGTGGGACTGAGTACAGTATTGCCTACACAGTGATGTAAGAAGGAACATGACACAGCGTCAGGGTCAATCTGGATGGATAGAGATAGGTAAAGACCAAGTCTGGAGTCAGCTCCATACATGTAACCCTCTCCTGTGAATGTGTACATAGTTGTAAGTTATTCATAAAGACTTGCTGTTAATATGTACCAGACTGCAAAATCTCCTCGTAGTGTCCGAAGCAGGATTCTTCATGGCGGCAGCATCCGGATTAAAATCCTCATCATCACAAAAGTATGTGAATAATACAGAGGCATCCAAAGAGGAGAGAACACTTCATGGGACAGAGACCACCTCTCAGTCCACCATATAAAGCCAGAAAATAAAGGGACCAGCCAAGTCAGGGAAGGCAACCCCAACCCACCCAGCAAAGTGACCTTGCCAGCACTGTGGTGCGAAACAGCCTCATAGGAAAAATCAGTATCCTGCAAGTACTGCCCAAGCTTCCACTGCAACAGACAGGGATACTTTGGTAAACTGTGTCAAAAACCCACAACCACATAGCAAAACCAAAGGTCATTCAGGAGGTGGAGACCAGGGACCCAGAAAATACCTTTGGGGGGGGGGGGGGGGGACATCAGAGAATGCAGTTTTTCGTTTTGGGATTCTGATATTCTGGTAGATAGTCGTCAAACTCATTTTAAATTAGTTTCAGGTGCCAGTGTGACAGTCCTGTCAGAAGAGGCATCAGGGATTTTGGCTTTCAACAGCAGGCACTCCACTTTGTGGAACAGAGGGTGTCCAACTTCTGGTCCTTGGCATGATCCTTGAACCACTAAGTATGGTCACAAATGAATCTTTGAGCTGATGGATTTCGTCTTCAATCAGCCTTCTCTCTTCTGAACGGAGATGCCTGCATCTCCCTCAATCTTCGCCAGCCGGTGGAAGCTGTCAAGTTAACCACAGTCACCAGCTGGCCAGAACATCACACTACTGAGTCTTCAAACACTAAAGAGTATTCAGACTTTGATTTCATCCGGAATCTCTCCCCTCTTTTTGGGAAGCAGGTTTATCTATCATTATTTAAGGTTCTGGAAAGTCTCCAATGGTCATATCAACCTACCACACACAAGATCAGCATCTCTGGTAGAAGTGATATCACAGAAGGATCAACAGGATGAAGAGTCTCCATCTCTAAATAAGATAATGGTACAGGCATCAGACACTGTGCAGACAGATTAACTTCCAGCCAGCATACCAAAACCACAACAATTTCAGAACCTGGCAGCAGTTGTGAACCATGAACAACAAAAAGCAGAGATGAGCATGCAAGAAAATCTTCTCGCCACAGGAACGATCTTCCTTAACCTCAGAGAGCTCTAGATGGTCAGAATGGAAACGAAAGAAGAAAGGTAGACGAATATAATTTGAGTCCAGCATAGAAGAAACAATAAAGAATAACAAGAACCCATACACACCAAGCCAGTCAAACCAATCAGGTTTGGTGAATTAAAGTCGCCATCATTGCAGAGGACCATACGCTGTTCTCTGTTACCCCTTTGAGGGAGAAAGCTGACTGGTGATGATTTAACCTGAAAGTAACCACACCTCAGGCAAGGGGCAAGGTTGAAAAGGCAGGGCCTTCATGGACAATCTTAGCCAGTACAGGAATTGAACCCTGCTGTTGGCGTCGCTCTCCACCAACTGAGCTAACCACGTGGGATAGCATCAAGCAATGGAAGAAATGAATGAAACCATACCCAACCTCCCAAGTCAACAACAAGAACAAGCAACATCTGAACATGCCACTCTCCCAGCAGAATGGTGAATGAGATGTGAAAGGATTATAAAGCCTCCAGACCACCTGATCCCCAATTTCAAGGACATGAAGCGAGGAGATGGAGTAGTGAGAATGTTGTTAATGTTAATGCTGTTATAGCAAAGTGAACAATAAGGTTAACGTTCAAGGCTTGCAAAAATGTGAGACTTAGCAGTGAACACAAATAACTCTCTCCATGTGGGTAGAGTTGTAGTAGTCGGGTCTCGTCCATAACAGGTCAATTTGGGCCTGAGTACAGTATCACCTGCACATAATTGACTTGAATATGGGACTTTTTGACTTAGGGGCTAAAATACTGTCAACTCTCAAAATTACATTTGATAAATACTCATGAATCAAGAAACTTACTGGTCTAAAGGGCCATGAAGTAATTATGAGACTAATTGGCCAGCCCGACCAAAGCACCAACACTGGCACAATAGGCAAAATGATGGCTTTCTGTGCTGTATTACTTTATACCTTTGGGAAAGATAGGAATGGGGTTATCTGTTGAAAAAGGTTTGTTTTACAATGTATGTGTAAGTCCTGGGAAGCTTACCATAGGGTGAGACACACTGATTCTAGAAGGAGGGGAAAGAAAGGCAGCTGAGTTGCTAAACGGAGTTGAGCAGCTGAGCTATGAATTTACACTGAAAATAAAGGTGGCCTGAAGGTGATGCTACTGAGCTGTTCAAGATTGTCAAGACAAAGATAAATTGGATCACAGATTGATGTCTGATACAAGCAAGGGGACAAGAATTAAATTTGTTGGGGAAAGAAGACTGCACATTTCATGTTTAATGTGGGTTTTTCGATAACATACTGCCCATTTGGGTGGATTAAAATAGGTTTTTACACACTATTCCCAGTGGCTATCACTGCTTTGTATCTCTTTATAGTTGGGTCGTTCCAGGTAATATCAAGTGTACCTTACATCTGATGATCTATAGGAATGCTAAACAATTCACACCTTTCCCAAAGGAGACAGATGTGCCGAGAGAGTGAGGTTCAATTTTGCAGACTGACAGTCACCACGGGAGTAAGGAACAAATGACAAAATGAGTGTGCCACTGAAAGCTGCACATGACAAACATTTTGAATGAGAAAACATTGCTTCCATTTGCAATTTGCAGAAGTGTGTAAAAACAACAATAGAGTATTTATAGTGGGTGATTTCAACTTTCCCAACATTAACTGGGATAACCACTGTGTTAAGAGCAGAGTTTGTAAAATGTATACAAGGGAACTTTTTAGCTCAACGTGTAGAGGGTCCAACAAGTGATGGTGCAGTGCTGGACCTAATTCTGGGGAATGAAGCCAGACAGATTAGTAATAGCGACCACAAGCATTTAAGCTTGTTATAGAAAAGGAAATATACAAATTCCTGAAAAAACGTCTTGGATTGAGGGAAAGCAGACTTTTGTAAAATGAGGCAGGATCTGGGCAAGGTAGATTAGAACAAGTTAGTGGTGGGGAGATCTATAGAAGAGCAGTGGGGTGTTCAAAGAGGAAATGGGGAGGGTACAGCCCAACATGTTCCCTGTAGGGTAATCGGAAGGAGTAACAAGCCCAGATAAATGTGGATGACCAGAGATATTCAGGAGACAATGAGAAGGAAGAGTGAGGCTTTTAATAAGTACAAGGGAAGCAAATCATCAGAGGTATGAGTGGAGTATAGAAAGTGCAGAATGGAGCTTAAGAAAGCAAATAGGAGAGCAAAGAGGGGATATGAGAAACCTCTAGCTGTTAACATGGGGAAAATGTAGATATTCTATAAGTATATCAATGGGAAGAGAATAACTAGGGAAACATTAGGGCCCTTTTGGGACCAAGGGGGGAATCTATGGATGGAGCCAAAGGACATTGGTAAGGTGTTAAATTAATACTTCACATCTATCATCACCCAAGAGAATGAGGAGGCAGATCTGGAATTCGGGGAGAGAGAGACTGTGAGCTTATTGAACAAGTTGTCATAGGGAGGGACAAGGAATTGGAGTTGTTGGCAGGCTTAATCTTCAAATCCTAATGAATTGTCTCCCAGGTTGCTTTGGGAAGCAAGGGAGGAGATTGCAGGGGTCCTGATCCTAATTTTTAATTCTTCTCTGGCCACGGGAGAGATGCCAGACGTCTGGAGAACGTGAATGTGGTTCCACCAATTAAGAAAGGCTGTAGGGATAAGCCAGGGAACTACAGGCCAGTGAGTCTCAGGTCAGTGGTGTGGAAACTATTGGAGAAAATTCTGAAGGAGAGAATCTATCTCCACTTGGAGAGGCAAGGTTTGATCAGGAATAGTCAGCATGGCTTTTTCAAAGGAAAGTAATGTATAACAAATTTAAATTAATTTTTTGAGCACGTGTCTCAGTGTGCAGATGAGGATGGTGCAGTTGATGTAGTTTACATGGATTTCAGCAAAGCATTTAACAAGGTCCCACATGGGAGATTTATAAATAAAGCAAATGCACATGGGATACAGGGGAACTTGATGTGGTTGAGTCAAAGCTGGCTGAGCTGTAGGAAACAGAGGGTGATGCCAGATGGCTGCTTTAGTGACTGGAACCAGTGTCCAGTGGCATACCACAGGAATCTGTGCTGTGTCCCCTATAATTCATCATTTATATAAATGACTCAGATGACTATGTGGGGGATAGATCAGTAGGTTTGCAGATGTCACAAAGATAGGCCAGGTGGTTAATAGTGAAGCTGAGAGTCTTGGGTTACAGGGAGATATAGACGGGATGGTCAAATGGGCAGAAAAGTGGCAGAGGGAATTTAATCCTGAAAAGTGTGAGGAGTTACATTTTGGAAGGAGCAATTTGACAAGGAAATATTCAATGAATGGCGCCACACTGGAAAGTCCTGAGGAACAAAGAGACCTTGGCATGTCTGTAAATAGATCGCTGAAGGCAGAAAGGCAGGTTAATAGGGTGGTGAAAAAAGCGTATGGGACACTTGCCTTTGTCAATTTGGCATAGATTACAAAAACAAGGAGTCATGTTGGAATTATATAGAACATTGGTGAGGCCACAGCTGGAGTACTGTGTGCAGTTCAAGTTGCTACATTATAGGAAGGATGTGATTGCACTGGAGGGGGTGCAAAGGCGTTTCACCAGGATGGTGCCTGGCATGGAACATTTTAGTTACAAAGAGACGTTGGATAGGCTTGGGTTGTTTTCGCTGGGGCAGAGAAGACTTAGGGCTGACCTGATCGAGGTGTACAAGATTTTGAGGGGCATGGACACGGTGGATAGGGGACAGCTATTCCCCTTCATTGAAGGGTCGGTTACGAGGGGACACAAGGTCAAGGTGAGGGACGGGAGATTCAGGGGAGATTTGAGGAAAAACGTTTTTACCCAGCGGTTGATGACGGTCTGGAATGCACTGCCTGGGAGGGTGGTAGAGGGGGATTGCCTCACATCCTTTAAAAAGTACCTGGATAAGCTCTTGGCACATCTTAACATTCGGTGCCATGAGCCAAGTACTGGCAAATGGAATTAGGATTGACAGATCAGGTGCCTTTCATGTGGCGATGCAGATTCGATGGACTGAAGGGCGTTTTCTGCACTGTATTTTTCTGTGATTCTGTGATTCTATTAATGTTCAGACAGACAACCAACCTATCTAGAGCATATCTATGATCCGGTTTCCTCCCATAGTTTAAAGATCTGATGATTAGGTGATCATGATCATGATGGTCATGCTAAATTGCCCCTTGGGATGGGGTTGCAGGAATAGGGTAGGGAATTAGGCCTAGGTAGGGTGGTCTTTCGAAGGGTTCAGTGCAGACTCGATGGGCCGAATGGCCTCCTTCTGCACTGTAGGGATTCTGTGATTCTATGAGGAGGAGGCTGCACAGAATGTTGGAGCAAGGAGCCAGATAAAGCAGGACACATATTTTGCTTTAATAATAAATAAAAGTTCACTCAGAAAACAGTTATTTCATTGTCTATCCTCCCTCGAAAAGTTCCACATGGCTGAAAGCTTCCTTTCATCAACCAAAGCCACTTAAGATGAAATAATGCAGAGAAAACAATTCAGAACTTTGTCCGCAAACCATGCTAATTTCTTAGAATAATATGGGCAGGATTCTCCGACCCCCGCCGGATCGGAGAATCGGCGGGGGGCGGCGTGAATACCGCCACCACCGTCCGTCGAATTCTCCGGCACCGGAGATTCGGCGGGGTAACGGGAATCGTGCCGCGCCAGTCGATGGCCACTCGCAGCGGCCCCCCCTCCCCCCGGTGATTCTATGGCCCACGATGGCCCAAAGTCCCGCTGGTTCTTTGCCAGTCCCGCCGGCGTAGATCAGACTACATCCCTTACCGACGGGACCTGGCGGCATGGGTGGGCTCTAGGGTCCGGGGGGGGGAGGCGCGGGGCATTCTGGCCCCGGGAGTGCCCCCCACCAATCCGGGGGCGGGCCTGTGCCATGGGGGCACACTTTTCCTACGCGTCGGCCGTGTCAGCCTCCGCGATGGCCGACGCGTAGGTGAACCATCCCCTGCGCATGCGCGGGGATGACGTCAGCAGCCGCTGATGCTCCCACGCATGCACGGACTTTTGCCGGCCGGCAAAGTCCCTTCGGCCCCGGCTGGCACAGCGCCAAAGGCCTTCCACACCAGCCAGCGAGGCGCAAACCACTCCGGCGCGGCCTAGCCCCTGAAGGTGCGGAGGATTCCACACCATTGGGGCGGTCCGACACCGGAGTGGTTCACGCCACTCCGTCCCGCCGGGTCCCCCCGCCTTGCCGGGTATGGGAGAATCCCGTCCTATATCTTTCATAAAGATGGCAAAAGTTAGCACAGGTGGTTAGCACAGCTGCTTCACAGCTCCAGGGTCCCCAGTTCAACTTCCAGCCTGGGTCACTGTCTGTGCGGAATCTGCATGTTCTCCCCGTGCCTGCATGGGTTTCCTCCGGGTGCTCCGGTTTCCTCCTACAGTCCAAAGATGTGCAGGTTAGGTGGATTGGCCATGATAAATTGCCCTTGGGTTAGGTGGTGTTCCAGGGTTGCGGGGATAAGGTAGAGGTGTGGGCTTGGGTGAGTGCTCTTTCCAAGAGTCGATGCCAAATGGCCTCCTTCTGCACTGTACATTCTATGATTCTATGGATTACAGTCATTCTGTCTACAACCAATTTTTAATATCTTGTTAACTAACCTACCTGTTTGTGTTCCTAATCCACTGCTGACATGAGGCATCTCACCTCAGTGAGATGACGTGAAAAGATGGGTGGCTGGGATGACTTCTCCAGGATCGTGGAAGCTTGATCTGTCTCTTGTCACAGAGAAGCAGCTGGCTCAGTAGATTGACTCAGATCCTCCTCTTGTGTTAGAAATTTGTCAACTCAGTGAATGATGAAGCGGCCAAATAAATTTGCTCTGTTATTGTCAGTTCAGGACTATCCTGGCTAGTTCAGTCATCTCAACCCCTTACTGTAACATGTTCTGATGCCATTTTTGATAAGGCATAGAATCTCCATGCCTACAGGAAGATCTGGGTCAATGTTTCAGCTCTTGGGTTTCACTTTTGCAAACTATATCTGTTAAATGGTGAAACTCATGTACCTCTCCCCTTAGCCATCAGTGATAGTGCCTGCTGGTGTATGCATGCATGCTATTTTCCCAGAACTCCCAAGACTTGGGCTGCAAGGAGTGAGCACAAGTGCTATGGGGTCTCCAGAATGCTGCATTGAACTTGCTGCATAAGTTTCTCTATAACATGCACAGAGAGGTCAAACCAAGAGTTTATGAAGAATTGGTTATCCTCATATTATATGTATTGGAATGTTGAAGCATGAGAGGAGTTGACGGGGAAAGATATTAACAGTAAAGTGGAGATGGGTAAGTGGCATACCCATGAGTGCCCGGGGAGCAAAGAACTAAGAGTGACATTTTGGATGTTCTTATTGTCTTGTAGTAATGACAAAATCCTGGAGCACTCTCCCTAACAGTACTACGAGTGTACCTATGGACTGCAGTGATTCAAGCTCACCACCACCTTCTCAATGGCAATTAGAGATGGGCAATAACTGTTGGCCTAGCCAGCAACCCCCATATCCAAATAATTAATTTTAAAATGCTTAAATGAGAAAGAATGCATATACAGAAGTTCCAAGTGCATGCAAGAATTTGAACACGTTTCAAGATTCAAAGCAGTCAGAATATATTTTCTGTCCCTGCAGAAGTATATAAAAATAAAAGCCAGGGAAACACTGAATAGACAAAATCAAGAGTGATTTGTTGGAGATGACTGAAGCAGCTATGGTAGTCTGAACTGACAACAATGGAGTGAATTAATTTGGTCCCTTTAATCACTACTGAGCTGAGATTAGAATTTAGTTGGAGTGGTCGTATTGGAATAGACTGTGTCCTAATCTCCCTATGCTGGAACGTGTTACTGCTAAACCTGCTAAAGTTATACCATACATTTTTGTTACGATGGCACATGCTGCCACCTCATGCATGGCCAAAAAGCGAGGTCTCTGACTTAAAGAATGCTCCTCTTGTGCCGTAAAGATGACAGACAGTCCCACAACACTGACGCATTAAACAGGCGTTGTGTTTTGGAAGAGAACTGATTGGAACATAAAGTTACAACACTTTGAGAATGTCAGCAGTGATGGTGTTGGTGCAAATTGGTACACTGTGATGATTGAGGACTGCCTCATGCAAGACGTGACTGGAATAGGAAGGCTCAACTGGCAGAAACCTTCTGCAAATATGAGACAAATGTTGATTTGATAATGTTAGCATGAATCTTTCAATATGCCAAAGATTCAATGTTGATAATGGGTAAACTGATGCTTGTCAGCTATGTGAAGAGCCAATTCAGAAATAATGCTTTTACTTCGATATGATGCCTGATTATGTTTCTTCCAGATTTGTTTTTGTTGTAATTGTGCTACAGTTGGTCAAAGGTTTGGAATAACAACACCTTGACAATGCTGAGTTATCAAGGATATTTATTTTAAAAAGGTGTTGTGTAGGTGCTTAGCAACTCTGAGATACAGGCACAACAGCATATTTTATTTACTTTACTTTTTCAAAGTGTTTATTAGTTTTAGGGAGAAAGCAGGAATAGGAAGGAATGAATATTGACAATAAGAAGAAATGGCACTCGGGATCACTGAATTTAAACATACCAGTTTTCTTTTTAAAAAACCTATCTCTTGTGGTTTGTGCGACAGTAGTTAGGACGAGAAGTTAAGGCGATATGCCAGGGAAAAGAGACATCATATAAACAGAAGGAGAAGGTTTCCATTGAGGGATGTTGCCTAGTGATTTATAAACAGCAAAGAAATGCAGCAAAAGCAGTTGGGAGGAAGGAAAATTATGGTGAAAAAAAGGCGATTGAGGCAGAATGATAGTGATCTGCAAGGTAAAAATGGACATGATAGAAACAGATTTTGATGATTCAGGGGGTATATTTTTCTGCATGAGCAGTACAGCATGACGTTTTAACTCAGGACGCCTCTGCTCCCATTCCCATTCAAGGCTGAACAGGTACCAATCGGTCGAATTGATTGCGACCCAGCAACCTCTGTTGGGAGCTGTGATGTGTGAATGTTGGTGAGGTCAGAACCAAACTTGGCTGTGATGCCACCCATTGTGAACAGCTAGATCATGCTGGCTATTCTCACACATAAAAAATGACTTGAGTGAGAGAGGAATAAGGAACAAACTTTCTGAAAACAGTATCTTGCTAAGAGTTAACATGTTCAGTAACCAGAGAGGAGAAAGCAAAGGAAAAAAAACAATAACTGGTTAATTTGATTTTGCTGGTTATTGGCTGGAGAAGAGATATTAGAATAATAGCAACATGCATTTATTTAGGGTCTTTAATACAGCAAAATATCCCAAGGTGCTTCATAGAATCATAGAATCTACAGTGCAGAAGGAGGCCATTCGGCCCATCGAGTCTGCACCGGCTCTTCGAAAGAGCATCCCACCCAAGGTTAACACCTCCACCCTATCCCCATAACCCAGTAACCCCACCCAACACTAAGGGCAATTTTGGACACTAATGGCAATTTATCATGACCAATCCACCTAACCTGCACATCTTTGGACTGTGGGAGGAAACCGGAGCACCCGGAGGAAACCCACGCACACACTGGGAGGATGTGCAGACTCCGCACAGATAGTGACCCAAGCCGGAATCGAACCTGGGACCCTGGAGCTGTGAAGCAATTGTACTATTCACAATGCTACCGTGCTGCCCAAAGAAACATTTTGAGAAGAAAAATGGATGCTGGGTCACAGAAGGAGATACAAATGCCAAAGGCACTTGACAAAGTACCACATAATAGTCTTGCAAGCAAAATTAAAGCCCATGGGATTAAAGGTACAAAGGCAGTGCAGATATGAAATTGGCTTCGGGACAGAAAGAAGAGAGCAATGGTGCATGGTGTTTGTAAGACAGGAGATAAGTTATCAGTGGTGTTTCTCAGGGGTTGGTATTAGGTACATTGCTTTTTGGTAATTTTATGTTTACCATTACATAACTTCAAAGATTGTAGATGAGTCACAATTTGGAAATGTTTTCAATGTGAAAAATGAATAGAATCTTAACGGAAATCAGGAGGACATTGATTGGTGAAATGTACAAACACAAAGGAGATGAAATTTTACGCAGAGAAGTGTGAAAGGACTAAGGATAGGCAATACAACAATAATAATAATCGCTTATTGTCACAAGTTGGCTTCAATGTGAAGTTACTGTCAAAAGCCCCCAGTCGCCACATTCCGGCACCTGTTGGGGGAGGCTGGAACGGGAATTGAACCCGCGCTGCTGGTCTTGTTCAGCATTACAAACCAGCTGTCTTAGTCCACTTTGCTAAACCAACCAATATGAATGAAATGTTGCAATTTCAAAGAGGTGCAGGAACAGAGAGGGGGGGGGGTGTGATTGAAGTTAATAAGACAAGTTGTGAGGGATGTTGATACTTGGCTTTATAAATAGAGCAATGGAATCCAACAGATGGCATGGTGGCACTCGGGACCCACCTTGGGTGACTGTGAGGAGTTTGTGCGTGCTTTTCCTCCAGGTGCTCCAGTTTCCTCCTGCAGTTCCAAAGGTGTGCAGGATAGGTGGATCAGACATGCTAAATTGCCCCTTAGTGTCCTGGGATATAAGATTAGATTATAGGGGATAGAGCGGGGAAGTGGACCTGCGTAGAGTGTTTTTTCCGAAGGTTGGTGCAGGCTCAGTGGGCCAAATGGCCTTCTTCTGCACTGTAGGCATTCTACCAATAGCAAGGAAGTTATGCTGAACTTTAGACTAGAGCTGGAGCATTTTTATCAATTCTAGGCACCAATTTTCAGGGGGATGTCAAGGCCTCAGAGATCATGCAGAAGAGATTCATTGTTAGAGGGATCCCAGAAATTAGGGATTTAATTTATGTTGAAAGAATACAAGTGCCGAGATGACTGTTGTTAGCGCAGAGAAAGTTAGGAGGAAATTTGATGGAGGTATTCAAAGTCATGGATAAATAAGCTCAAACTGTTTGCAGGAACAGAATTGTCAGTAAACAGAAGACACAGAATGAAAATATTTGCCAGAAGAAAGAGAGATGACTAATTCTTTTCGCCTTTCCTTTCAGCTCAAATTGTTGTGATTTGGCATGTGCTGCTGGAAAAGGTGGTGGAAGCTGATTAAATAGTCTCTTTGAAAAGGATAAATATTCAAAGAGAAAAAAATATATAGTTCCTTTTTGGTGCAGGGCTGAATAGCCTCCTCTGTTATATCATTCTATAAACAATCATGAGGTAGAATGACCAGAAACTTGTTCAAAGAGGTGGATTTTAAGGTGGCCTTAAAGAATGAAGGTGAAAGAAGCAGATGTTATTTTGGAGGGACTTCTAGAATGTGCAGCCCAGCCAGATAAAAGTTGATAATCTTGACACATCTGTCTGATTATCCTTGGGGACTCAGTAGAATTTTTCCAGATTTCTTTAAACATGTATTCATGTCTGCAATGGGCACTACCCACAGAATACGTACCCCAACTGGAAAGCTGACCCAAATTAGGTGAGGTACTGCTACAGGTGGCAACAGGGTACTGCGTGCCATCCGGTATAAACTTCAAGCACAGCCAGCCTTCCTAATACATCGTTTTAATTAAATTTTCGACCATCCAATGTCTCAACCACCTTCCCTTTTGCAATAACTTTGGCAGAATTTTCTTCCTTGATAAAGACAAATGCAAAGTACTCATTTAATATCTCAGCCACGTCCTCTGCTTCCATGTTTGGATCCCCTTTTTAGTCTGATGTCAGCCCCTCCACTCCTTTTAACATTTTGTTTTTAATAGGCCTATCGCAGACATTTAGATTCCCTTTTATGTTAACTGTCAGTATTTTCTTATATACCCTCATTATTTCTTTAATGACATTTTTTCATTTCTCCTCTGAACATTCTACATTCTATAATCTATAATCTATAATCTATATTAGTGTCGCAAGTAGGCTTACATTAATATTGCAATGAAGTTGCTGTGAAAATTCAACCCAGTTTGCAATTGTATTATCAACCTGAATTCTGTTATGTGCACCAATTTCCCCCTTCACCTTATTCTCTTTGCTTCCATTATCCTGGGAACTCTGGCTTTGTTTGTACTATCTTTCCCCTTCATGTTAATCTACCTCAACTGTACTCAAAGCTATTTCTTCTTTAAAGGTAGCCATTTGTTCCAGGTTTTCCCCTCCAATCTTTGACTTATGTTTATCTGGGCCAGATCCGTTCTAACCACAATTAATTTATTTTACTCTGGATTGCACATTCTCCTTTTCCATAGCTAACTTAAACCTCATAGTCTGAATCTTTGGGATTACAGGAGCTCAATCGTGGCGGGGAGTCAGGGGGGAACACGTCCATGTTAACTCCGACTGTCGCACTGCAAATTTACACTCTACCCCACATGATTGGCATTAGGCGGGAGTTCCACCCCTCACTCAGGAGGAAGTCCTGCCTTGGAAAGCTGCCAACTGATCGGCTGGCAGCTCTCCAGTCCTTGCAGCAGCTGTGCTGCAGTGGCTGGAAGAGGAACTGCAGGGAACGGTCAGACTAAGCCCTGGAAAATGGAGACCCAGGAAGTGCAACGGGTCCCAGGGCGGGTTGGTGGAGAAGTCCTGGGGTATTGCCGAGGGCAATCGGGGTCTCAGGGGACCATAAGACTGAGGAGCAGAATTAGGCCACTTGGCCCATCAATCCACCATTCAATCATGGCTGATATTTTATCATCCCCATTTTCCTGCCTTCTCCCCATAACCCCTGATCCCCTTATTAATCAAGAACCTATCTATCTCAAGCCTGGAGAAGGAGCACCGCGCCCCCCTCCCCACATTGCCCACCTGAGATCAGGCTTTCTAACTTTTCTTATTCTTCAATCCGCCCGCTGGCCTAAAAATTGAGGATTGGTGGGAAATCGTCCTTAAGTGGCCAATTAAGAGCCTCAATTGGAGCAAAGATGAACTTCACGTCCAAAGCATAGCCTGCCTCAATGTAAAATCCCTGCAAAGTTGGGGTAAGAGGGAGCCCTTAGGGAATCCCACACTGAAATTTCACACCCCCCACCCACCTAAAAACACGACAGGGGTAGAGTACAATTCTGGCTCATGACCTTTTTCCCCAAACGCTTCTCTATTGCCATTTCATATGCTTGATTTACCTAATTCCCTAGGCAGAGATTCAGTATTGGCTCTTTCCTCATTGGACAGAAACAATGAAATTTAGATCTAGAAAATTCTCTTGAGTAGACTTTGGAAACTCCCCTTTCTGTCCTTTGCATTCTTACTATTCCAATGTATAACGGAATTATTACATTTTCATAGTGCTGAATGTTATGAAATACATATCTGGAAGTTTGTAAGATCCAAATATATTTACTTGAACAGCTTGAAAGAAAATATATTTATTTACAAGGCTGTAAATCAGATTAATATACTTTATAATTTTACATTCAGGCATTCATTGTCCAGTTGCTAGGTAGCTGTATTTGCTCCAGCAGTGCTGATGAAGAATTCTGTCCCATCCAATTTTTAATTTTAGAGAATGGGGAACATTTTCAATAACTTAAGCCAGTGAGTGTTAAAAAGACCTTTTTTATTATACATTGATAAACAGTTGATATTGCATTGTGTGATTCGTAATGTACACTGTGACTTCACTGGTGAAGCAAAGCAGTGCAGGACTATGTTTGTTCAATCAAATCACCTCATTAAAGTGCAATATCACCCAACTTATGCAACATCTTCACAAAAATGGCTACACTTGATTAGCTGTAATTGTATTTGACAGGTTACATGACGGCAAATGGGAGTTACCATAATCTTAACTTGATTATATTCAACAATTTCAACCATCAAAGGCAATAAAAATCTTCCTTCTATAAATAGTAACTCAGTCTCCCTTTTATTTTTCTTCACTGCATTTTTTCCAGACCATTTCTGAACAAGCTGATTCAATGTAGTACCACATGTTCCAGCAACGATTCAGTACTTTGTTCAAGCATCCCCTTTCCATCTGTAATCTTGGAAATGCATATTAGCAGACCATTTGGTTATGGAGGACAGACATCATGACTAAACCCAACCCCTTCCTCATTCAACATCCACATTAAGGATCATTCTGGAGCTTTGGGCACAATGGCAATTGCTATCCTATCTGAGTTCAATTAAATCAGCATAGTGTTGAGCTTGTAACTTGGTGCCTTCTGCTCCGTATGGCTGAGTTACACGTTGCCTTTGGGGGAGATGACTCAGTATTAAGTTAAGCTTCTTTGTTATTCTGACTTAGGTCCAAATTCAGGCAAACAAAATGAATCCTCTGCTCTATTTCTTTGTGTTAGGTGCTGAGGTTACTTCAACTATAGATTATATTCTATTTTCTATGTCTGTTTTAATGTATAAACTAGCATTACAATAATTTATGGGTCCATGAGATAGACTCGGCTATTTTCAGGTCTATACTTCACCATTTCAAGCATTAATTCCTCTCTTTTTATTCCTCACACCAATGTGGATGGTATAAAGAAACTGTTGAAAATCATGAATTATGAAACTAATTACGTAATATTATTAACAATACGATTAGCCTATCCAATAACTGCTGCCTTGAAGGATTTCATTTATTTTTAATATTTTCCATTAGAAATTTGTTAAAATTTTATTATAAATGGATTAGCTCAGCAATTAATTTTTAAAATGCTTTTGTGAATGGATTCTAGCTGTAAAATTTCCTTTTCAGATCTCAAAATGAGTGTGTTTCCTTTCTTCAAACAATGCTCTTTAAAGCTGGCAGAAAATAATCGATTCTCGCTGGAGCCGACATAATGTAAAAGGGATCATTTATGAAGCAAAAAGTCTCCAAGCTGAATTAAAGTGGAACCAACTGGTGAAATATAACAAATTAAAATTTGTAGAGCACCTCACTAACAAACATCCATGAATTACATTGAAATGCAGCAGCAGTTTTCCATAGAGCAAGACTGCACATCAAAGAATCAAATGATCATTAAGTCTACTTTTGCTGTTGTTGGTTCAGGGAGAAACATGGACATAGAAATTACTAAAAAGTCAATTTAGAAATGCTATCGGGTGAAAAAATGTCTATTCAGAAAAGTAATAAGTCCTTGGAATAATCTACCAAGCAGGATAATAGAGGGAATATATTGAGGTTATTTAAAATGCAATGAGATGCCATAATGGGCGAGTTAATATACACGAGAGATGAGCTTTAATGGCCCAGGTGACTTTCTTATTCGTGACTTTCCTTTTATACATGAATGCAATCACCATTCGGGACAGAGCAAGAATGTCCAAAGTAGCATTTAGCAGAAGCCAGCTTGTCATTTTTAATGTCATCAGCCTGCTCCCTTGCCACCTTTTAGAGTCCCACTCTCTATGTTGATTGAGAGACCTGTCAGGAACCTTTATGTTCCCAATGCTATTCCTTGCAGTCTGGCCACATGCCAGCTCCAACACTGTCAGAAGCAGCCAAACAGAAACATCTTGCAGTACATAAAAGGGAACAAAAAGACAAAATGAAAAATAAGAAAATAAGAACACGTGAAGAAGAGAGGTAGTAACACAAAAATGGAGGGCACACCAAAACAGTGATGAAGGGAAAAGAAAGAGAGAGAAAAGCAGTCGCAATCAGAAACACAGGAGGGGGAGAGATAGACATTTCTTGCAGACTTGTGCTGTGTAGCTTAACTCTTCTGAATGATCTTCTTGAATTATTTCCTGAGGTTAACCTCTCTGCCCTCCCTAATTCACTGCTGATCCTTTCCTGCCATCCTTTTTGGCTTCCCTCGTATAGTTGCAGTCAAACTCTTCCAAAAAATACGCTAGCTATGGATGGCCCCATTGTGGATGGAGTGTTGACAATTACAGCATTATAGAAATGTGTATCATGAGCAATAACACATTTGTCCTTACCAAAGCTATCCGTACAGTCAGCGGTGTGGATCTTATTACCAGTCTCATCCAAACTTCTCCCTCTCTTTTCCACAGACAATTTTCTTTTTCTTGAAAATCTTATCCTACCCCACCTCTCTGGTATTTTATTAAATGTTTGCACCTTTATCATACCAGTAAAGTCCATGGTGACCTCCTTGCTGACCTTTTGTCCTGCCTTATTCTACGTAATGAGTGTCTCTGCATCCATTGCAGTCTCCATCTTGATACCCTTTGCAGCCTCTCTTGAATTTAACTCCAATATTGCACTCTCATGTATTCATCATCCTTTAAGTTCCTTTTCCCATCCATTTCTACAACAACCTTTTCAATTTTTTTTCTATCTGGTTTGGCTTTACCACCTCTAAGTTCTTGCACTTTCTTTATTCCCCTCACTCAACCTTGCTGTCTTATTTTAAACCTTTATGCTCTGCCCTGGAAAACCTTACACAAAGCTCTCTCACAAACACATTTTCTAACTCACAGTCCTGCTTTCTCTGCGTTACAATGGCACAGTCTCTGCTGTTGACCTTGGCCAATAGCTTCTGCAGTTTTGCCTTCAATACCATTGTTCCCATTCATTGCACATAATATCCCACTCTCGCTGCACCCTGTTAACAATTCTCTTGCCTGTCAAATCTCAGGGTTGCAAATTAGAGTGTGCGTCTGATTATACCGACTATTGCCAAATCTGCACATCAAGCGATATTGATCAAGAGCTTTTCCAGGTTCAATCTGGAGAATAACGGGAATAATTTTGAACTCATGTGATAGTATATAATTAGTGAATTGATGGCCCTCTTTTCATACCTCTCGTGATTTTTATCTTTAAATCCAGCCCAAACTCTTTCACCTTACTTCTCTCTACATTTTTAAATGTCGTATAAAACATTTTACTATTCTGTCCTAATTCTCTGCCTCTGCTCTCTGTGCATGCTTATCGTCCTCATTTTGTGATGTGTCTTGGAATATTTTTCTGTCACAGATAGTGTAAAATTGAGTTATTGTTGGTACTATCATTACTTGTGTCATTAGTTAGGGGTCTTACTTAGAGTATGAGAATTTATTGATGGGCCCAGCCCAAAATTGTTGGCGAAACATAGAATCCTGTTCATGTTTATTATCTGGAATAAAAATTTGTTTGCACAAACCTTGAACAATGATGGGCTGAATAACGTAATTGGGCTTCAGACCTTCAACGTTTTACTCCAGGCACAGGATGGAGGGCCAAAGGGCCTGTTTCTGTGCTGTATAGTTCTTTGTTCTTTGAAATGAGGTGACTACCCATTGTTGTATCATCTATCTAAAATGGAAGTAAGCTCTGGCCATTGATGGAGGTTCAGCACACTCACTGAGTGATTATATATGGGGCAGGATTCTCCGATTTTGAGGCGATATCCCCATGCCGGCATGGTAACGGTGGCATTTTACGTCTGAAAATTCGGTGCAAAACGGCCACCGATCCTTCGTGTAGCTGGCATGCCAGCAGTGTAGAGCACCCGGTTCCAACTGCCGATACAGCCCAGAGAATTGCTGGGTCTGTAGACGCGCATGCACACGGTGGTGGCCTCGCGAAAGAGTGACACCTCCCTTGCCGGCTCACCCGCCCCGGACCAACCCTCCCCCCCACAGTGCCTCCAGCCCCTGACAGAGTCTGCCCTGCACGCGGATTGGTCCTTCTCTGACTGTGGCGATGCTGGACTGAGACCACAGCTACCACGCTGAGGTCTCGACGGCTGAGACTATGAGGGACTCAGCCGGTTGGGGGTGGACCATCGGGGGGTGGGGGTGGGGGGGGGGTCCTCAGGCAACATCCTGAGGCCATCGGTACGTTGTGCAGCATATAGTAGGCCGCTTTGGAGGGGGCGGAGCATTGCGAAAGCAGTGCCGCCCCAGATTTGGTTGGGAACTTTGATTCTCCGGCCAATCGCCAATCGCGATTTTGCCGTCGGTGATCGGAGAACCCAGCCCACGGTTGGCTAGACCGGGCCTCTCAATGACTTTATCTATTCTGACTCGAACAGATACAAACTCAATGATAAATAAATCAATGGCTTGCACCCATCCTGAAAATGGACAATGTTTTGGGAGCTGTGTACAATGAGTGAAAGCACGTTATCACTGCATTTTGTAATGCTCTCTATATTTGGATTATTTTAATATCATATTCAGCCTTTTTAATACTTCCAGCATCCGTGGCTTTTGATTACACTTGAAGGAATCCCACGTAAAAGAACCAATAAAATTAACTTTACTGATAACATAATAAATATTACAACGTAGGCACACTAATCTAGTACAACCTTTAACTTCTCTTTTTTGCCACGATTGGACCACTATTCCTTAATCCATTTTTATCAGGGAAAATTATGTACTATTTCCATTGTATATCTACCAAAATATATATATTTTTTAAAACTTAGAGTACCAATTTTTTTTCAATTAAGGGGCAATTTAGCATGGCCAATTCACCTAACCTGCACATCTTTGGGTTGTGGGGATGAAACCCACGTAGGAATGGTGAGAATGTGCATACTCCACATGGACAGTGACCCAGGGCGGGGATTCAAACCCGGGTCCTCAGCACCTTAGTCCCAGTGCTAACCACAGTGCCTCATGCCGCCCATACCAAAATATATTTTAATGTAGTTTCCTAGTCTATTGTAGTCCATTCGTCCCCCATTCCAATGCTATTTGGTGTTTTAATCCTCGCTTCGGACTTGCCTAATCACTCTTAAACTTTGAAATTGAAGTTATGCTTTCTAATCACTGTTGCTTAGGATTCTGTTATTTTTAACACTCTTTAACATAGGCATTTTAAGCAGAATCAGTCATATATTATAAATAGATGAGAACATAACATATCAATTTCTTTCTATCCTGCGCTCTATTGATATTCTGGTACAAGTTGCAATACCATTGTATTCAAGGAGAAGACGTTGGCCAAGAGAGCAGTTTGTGTTTGTAGCGCTCGCTCTGCTGATATCATAAATATGTCAGTTTAAATTGAATGTCTTTCAAATATATAATTAAATCTTTTCTGTCCAGATTTAGCTCACTGTGTTTTGATTGAGCTGTGTGATGAGAATACATGTCTTAAATTTAAAGGGTCAGATTTTCCACTCCCAATTTGGAAGAGAGCAGAAGTGTAAATGGTGTCAGTGGCCCGGGTGCTCATCTGCCAACTCTGTTTCCAATTGTATTCAATTTCTTGAGGGTGGTGACAAAGAGCAGATTGGCACGAAAGTGAAGTTGCCCACCTTGTTAATTGGGCAAGTAAATGTCTTCAGGGAGCTCATTAAGAGCTCACTTTGTGACTTCACAAATTTTTCATGAGGACGGGTGGCTGTCAGGAGATTTTTGAAGCTGACAAGCTGCAATCTGGTGGAAACAGAGGCGGCAGTGCTAAAACAGGTTTATTGAAAGCAAAAAAGTGAATGTTTTGGAAGAGAAAACTCCTAACCAATCTTGGTTCAGTTCTCCATTTGCCTTCGCCACCTTTAAGGTGAAGACCATCATCATAACTCCAGACGCTGCCCACTGGGCTTGGTCCATCCATTCCCATTGTTACCATAATGCCCCTCCCCATCCCAGAATCCTCCCATCCACTTCCCCTCAAAAACACCTCCCCCAGTATCGGTCCCCTCCCCCCACTTTTCACACCTCCTAGGCCCATCAAAATCTGTTCTACCAGGCTTTGATGGCTGCAGCCGCCACACCCCCCTCCCCACCCCCCGCCCCACCACACTCCCGTTCACTGGCCAGCTTGAGTGTTGAGGCCCCTGCCAGGCCCAATTCCCTTCCAATCCCCTCCCCCCACCCAGTCACAGGAAAGCAAAAGAAATCACCTTCAACACACAACCCCAGTGTAAACACACAAACCCCAAAGAGCCATCATTGCAAAAGAAAATCTCAACTCCTACCTTGTCCAAATAGGCAACTTCAACTCATTTAGCACATATAATGACATGCAATAAAAATAAAGCTACATACATTCCTCCACTCCCCTCCCCTCAGTCCAAGACCAACCCTTGGTCCCATTTCTCACTTCTGTCCCAGTTCTTCTGCCTTCACAAATGCCACTGCTGTTTCCATCATCTCAAAATAAAAGTCTTTATAGTTGGAGGTCACCCTCAACTTAGCTGGATACACTATGCCAAACCACACACTGCTGTTATACAATGTCGTCTTCACTCGGCCAAAGGCTGCCCGCCTCCTTGCCAACTCCACAGTAAAGTCCTGGTATATTGCCCAGTGAACCTCCCGCTTTTGCTTCGCCCAACTCAGGACCTTCTCCTTCATGCGGTATCTATGGAAACAAATAATCACTGCTCTTGGTGACTCATTTGCCTTTGGTTTAGGCCTCCACACCCTATGAGCCCGATCCATCCCCCTCCCCCAACAGCTCCGCCAACATCTTGGCAAAGTACTCCGTCGGCCTTGGGCCCTCCACTCCTTCGGACGGGCCCACGATCCTCAGATTTTGTCACCTAGATCTGTTTTCCAGGTCCTCCACTTTGGCTCGCAGACCCTTGTTGGATTCCACCACCCTCTGCAGCTCCTCACCCATCGAGGTGCGTTGATCACTGTGTTGTGACAAGGCCTCCTCCACTCCCTTCAGTTTCTCCCCCTGCTCCCGCACCTCGGCCGATGTTCTCGACACAGCCGCCTTGTCTACTCCACCAACACCTTCAATGCTGCCATCATCTCCTTCCTCATCACCTCCATGTGCTTTGTGAACTGTTTTTCAAGTTTCAAAGCCATCACCTCGGTCATCGTTTTTGCCATGAACAGTGCGGTCCCACCCAGCGACCCAGCCTCTGCTATCCTTCCAGTTGCCGAACAGACCCTTCCACTCGACGGCGAACCTTCACTCACCCCCTTCTTCATGGCAGCTTTCCTTTGGCTTTTGGACATCCTCCTTCCTTTATCTTACTGCACTAATTTAATGAAAAATTGCACCAAGACCGGGCATTAAATTCTGGAAAAATTGAGCCTCAAGCAGGAGCCAGCCAATGTGAGACCTCCTTCTACATGCCGCCACCTGAGGTCCCCAACATGAAGGCAGCATTGACCAAGTGTGGCATCAAAGAGCCCTGGTAAAACTGGAAGCAATGGGAATCAGGAGGAAATCTCTCCACTGGGTGGAGGCATAGCTAGCAGAAAGGAAGATGGCTTTGGTTGTTGGTGGTCAATCATCTGAGGTCCAATGCATCGCTGCAGGAATCCCTTAGGTTCGGGCCTGGGCCCAACCATCTTCAGCTGCTTCATCAATGACCTTTCCTCCATAATAGGTCAGAAGTGGGAATGATCCCTGATGCTTGCATAATGCTCTGCATCATTCGCGACTCTTCAGATACTGAAGCAGTCCATGTCCATATGCAACCAGACCTGAACAATATTCAGGCTTGAGCCGATATGTGGCAAGGAACAACTGTGCCACACAAGTGCCAGACAATAACCATCTCCAATAAGAGAGAATCAAACCATATCCCCTTGATATTCAATGCATTACTATTTCTGAATCCCCCACTATCAACATCTTGGGTGTTACCATTGGCTAGAAACTGTACTGTGGCTACACGAGCAGATCAGAGGCTGGAAATCTAAGACAAAGAACTCACCTCCTGATCCCACAAAGCCTGCCCACCATCTACTATGCTGGGAATATCTCCACTTGTCTGGATGAATACTGGTCCAAAAATGCGCAAGATGTTTTTAAAATCTATGAAAAAGCATTCTGCTTGATTGGCACCCCTTCCACCACCTTCGACATTCAGTCCCTCCACCAATGACGGACAGTGGCAGCAGTGTATGCCATATACAAGATGCACTGCAGCAACTCACCATGGTCCCTTCGATAACGCCTTCCAATCCACAAACTTCACCGCCAAGAAGGGCAAGGAAAGCTGACACATGGGAACAACAGCAGGTCCCCCTCCAAGTCACAGACCCCCTTGACTTGGAACCATATCACCAGTCTTCACTGTCACTGGGTCAAAATCCCGGAACTCTCTTCCTAACAACACTGCAGGTGTACCTACACCACATGGACTACAGAGGTTCAGGAAGGCAGCTCACCACCACCTTCTCAAGGACAATTAGGGATGGACAAAGCTAACGATGCCCACATCCCGCGAAATAATAAAAAGTATGCTGAACATCTCCTTTAAAGCAGCACTAAATAAAGTCGGCGGGATTTTCTGCCCCGCAGCCCGACAATTCTGCCTCAACCCGACGGCGGGATTCTCCATTATTCAGGTCGGTCAATGGGGTTTCCCATTGTGTGGCAGCCCCCACGCCATCGGGAAACCACCGGGCTGCCGGCAAAACGGAGCTTCCTGCCTAGTATTTGAAAAATAAAATATTGACACATACAAGAAGTTAGAGGGCTAGATTCTCCACTGTCGGGATTCTCCGTCTTGCCGGCAGCCCATGGGTTTCCCGATGGATTGGGGCTGCCCCACAATGGGAAACCCCAGTGACCAGCCGGCCAAACAGAGTATCCCGTCGGCGTGCTGAAACAGAAATGTGGCGTGGTGGGACGGAGAATCCAGCACAGAAATAGGCTTTGAAAAGACTATGGGCGCAAATTAATGACCTCGTCGCACCCGACTTAACAAAACAAAAAGGCCGTTGAATCTCGGGAGAGGCCTCTCGTGAGATTTGTGACGCTTGAAATGCTTTGCCGCATTTAAATATGTGTGCACCACATTCTCCCGGGGCCCAGAAACTAAGGGTGGGATTTTCCGAAAATGTGGCTAAGTGTTGACGTATAAACACCGGAGCGTTTCACAGCGGCATCAATGGGCCCTTTGGCCCAGCGATTCCGTGGCCCGCAAGTGCTTCGCGCAGCTCCGGCTGCCAATGCGGGACCCTCCACTTCTGGCCACGGGTCCGCGCATGCTTGCGGTGGCGGCCCCGCGCAACATGGCGGACCCACACAGCAAGTCAGCTCCAACAATATAGCCCCCACCCCGCCCAGAACGTGCACACCCGCCGATCAGCAGCCCCCGATTATGAGCCTGGCCGTTCTGGAGCCCCCCCCGCACAGTGACGGATGCCCCCCCCCCCCCCCCCCATCTTCCCGCCGTGTGAAACCATGTTAGAACCATGCCAGCGGGAACTCGGCCAGTTGCCGCCTGAGAATTGCCGTGGTGGCCTCTTTTAATGGCCCCCGGCCGGCGCTGCATCGACCACGTGCACGCAACTGGCGGCAATTCTCCAGTCCGCGGATAATTGTGGGAAGTCGTCGAACCCCATCGCGGGTCTGACGCCCCATTCTCCGCCCCGCACCGAGCGTGATTTCATCGCAGAGGCTCAGAGAATCTCGCCCTAAAGGTCTCACCTGGGAGACCTCGCCAGGGCACTGTCTAGCACTGATCCATAAAACAGCACCTGGGGGGAGGTCTGCCAGGTCATTAGAGACTCCTGGGTGGTTGGGCCCTGGCAGGGTGGCACCCTGGCTCTCCTGCTGACACCCGGACACTTTGACACTGCCAGCCTGGCATCTTGGCACTGCAACCTGGAGGTTATTGAATCTTTAGTTGTTTAACATTAAAGAGAAAACTGGCAAGTTTTTGTTCTATTAATTTTTTAGCCTGAAGTGAACAAAAGGATTAATTAATTCTATTCCCAGTAATTAAATAATTTCTCTCTTTATTGAGTAAATAGTTAACTGACAGATCCCCTTTTTGCACTGATGTGATAACATGTCACTGTTTCACTGAACTACCAGCCCTTCTATTCTCAATTCATGCACGGACCATTTAACTTGAGATTAAATGAAACTTTGAACTACATTACAGATTTTAAATGGGATCTGTCAACCTCTGGGGGTCCAATGTCAAATCTTAGGAGCCTGGATTTTCTGATTGCCTTCTTTCTTTTAACAATAGCACTTAGCTGATACTACTTTAATTACTTTTAAAACCAATCATAAAATTAAGGCCATAATCACATTTCTACTCACCTGGGATAATCATACCTTCAGTGTGTTCTGCATTCATTCATAAATGATTACCTTAAACAACATTGTTTCTGTTGAGGTCTACTAATTAATAAAACAAATATTTTCTGCACATAATCCTCCTATAAAAGGCAGGATAACCCAGTGTTTCGGAGGGAGCTGGGTGGAGTCCATGTGAATATGTCAAAATTTACATGCTCATTTCTCTCCACAAAGAATGGTGTGGAAAATGCTGCACCCTTTTACATTGATCAGGTTTTTGCATTATCCAATGTAGCAAAACAGGAAAGAAGGAAATGTTTCTGCTATAAAGTAAAATATATAAGAAGGTGCTGATTATGATATTTCGCCCACAAGCGTAGTTGAAAATGATCACCACGGTTATATGTGTAATAATCACAAAGGAATTGCAAGGCTTTACTTCGCATCAGGTATGTTTGGGTTTTGAAATGCAATCAGTCTGCACATCACATCTGGTTTTCCGTAGTCAGGTGACTATGATTGTGTGGCAGGCTCTGTAAGTAGACATCTTATGATCAGGTCAGTAAAGTCGATCACAGACGCTGAAGAAGACTTCTTCCCTTATATATGAAGCACGGACCGGACTTTCTGCACCCTCCCCCCACACCCCAAACTCCTCCCACCGCAGCAGGATTTCTGACATTCGAGGCAGCTCACCATTGCCTACTGACGGGATCTTCCAGATCTGCCAAGGTCAATGGCCAATTTGTGTTGCATGCCGGCCATGTTGCTGGGGAACCCACGGCGAGGGGAGGGGACGGAGGGGGGGGGGGGGGGGGGGTCACCTTTGACGGGATCAAAAGGTTCCGCCTGCAAGAAGAGCTGGAACATCCTGGCCATTTTGTCATGAGTGGAGAAAAAGTAGATTTTGAGCCCTGTAAATAATGCAGCTACTATGAACGAAAGTACACAGAAAGGTTCAAATCTGCAGAAAACTACAGCAAAAGGACAATGGAAAAGAAAACATAGAAGAACAAAAAGAAAGCTGACAGAGGGTGGAGTTTCTGTTCCCCGTCGCTTAGATCGGGAATCCTGATTGGGCGGAAAATACTGCATTGGCCCAAATCCAGGATCAGCGCAGAGTGGCAGGCCCATCCACAGTGTCCGGCCCCACTCTGCCAGCCATAGGGGGTCGCCCTGCCTCACCTCACACCAGCGGTAACATGCAAACACCTGATATGCATTCATTTAAACATGATTAAAGGGCTAGAAGTCCGAATCGCCACCAAGCTGTTATGCACCGACCACCCCAGTGAGAAGTCTACCAGACAGACTTTGGTGCAAGTATTGAAAAGTGCAGTCCTGGTGCAAGGGACCTCGAGTGGGCTCAAGGGGGTCAGCCTATTGCTCTTCTGCCAGGCTCAGAGGGAGGGTCCCCAAGGGTCCTGAGAATTTGTGGGCTCGGACTATGGGTAAGGGGCTGACCCCATGACCCTCGCCTGGGTTGTGGGTCCAATGTCTGGACTTCCCCTTGCAGTTCTGAGCAACCTGAAGATCACTCTTGACACGATGAATTCAGGCAACCCTCAGTTCTAAATCATCATCCTTTCTATGAACTATTTTAACGTTGAAGTGACCTTCTCTCCTGACTTGCTCTGCCTGACAGCTGATCAGCCGAAGCTCACCCAACCCGAGGACACTTAGGGGACCCTCCCTCTGCACAGAAGTGGTTTCACTTCCACTTTTTGAATCGTAGAGAGTACTCAGCATTGTTGAAGTGGTCAGCAGCTGTCAGTCACAACAAGAATGTTTATAAACATTGTATTATGGGCGAGGGTTTAGAGAATGCCAAAGTGTATCATGGAGTTCACCTGACCCACAACTTTTAATAGATTATGGTATGGGGAGCACATGGCTCACTCTACAGGTATGGTATAGCAGAAAATTGACCAGTGTTTTTTAAAAACAAAACAAAGTTTATTCTATGAACTCAAGTAAACCTTTTTAAAACAAACAGTGAATATCTTAGCAACCAGTAAATAAAATACACCCCCCCCCCAAAAGAATACAACACTAAATAACCTGTATGCTGTCCTTTTAACATCCAAAAGGCTTAACAAACCTTCAAACAGGAGCACATTAGGGTTTACATTCAAGACTGAAAACATTTATAATTCTCTGAATTCACCAAATGATTAAGAGATAGTCCTTCATGGCAGAGATCAACAGCAGTGCAGCTCACAGACACACCCAAGCTCTTTCTCAAACTGAAACTAAAAAAACAGAAGTAGAGCTCAGCTTCACCCACACTCTGACATCACTCCAGTAACATGAGCAGCTCCATTTTTTAAAGGTACATTTCTTAAACACCCATTTCTTAAAGGGTACTCTCACGTGACAGTTGCAATATGAGGATCAATACAGGGTACTTCATATGCAGTTAAGCGCGAAGTGAAAGATAAATGGACGAATATCCTGGTAGCTGTGTTTAAACCATTAAGTTCTTAATCAAGGCTAGTTAAAGGTATTGCACTATGAAATTGAATGAGTGCTAAGCATTTCAAAGGATCTCTGGGATTTCAAGGCTTTTCAAGTGTTATCGGCTTTCTAGGAAGGCTCAGACCCTTGAAAAAGCAACAGTTTGAAATGCATAGGCCTAAGCAAACAGATGTGAAGAATGGGAAAATTGAAGATGGCTTACATTCTCAATTAACTGTCTTATCTGCTCATCAGTTGTCAGACAGAACAGTACAGAGTGAGAGGGTCCAGAGTTTAAACAGGTCAGACAAGGATGATGATTTTGAACAGAGGGCTGCCTAATATCACAATGCAAAGAGTGATCTTCAGGTTGCCCAGGGCTCTAAGGGGCAGTCCAGACACAGGACCACCCTTCCATGGGAGGGTCACGGGGTCAACCCCTGATCCACAGCACGGGCCAACCCAACCCTCAGGATCATTGGAGGACCCTCATTCTGCAGTCTTGCCAGCAGCAGAGGAGCACCTGAGCAACATCCCTTGACTCCCTTTGGGGCCCAGCGCACAAGGCTGGGGTGTCACTACCAGGTTGTCTGAGCCATGGGGCAGTGCATATTGGCAATGCAGGGGGCATGAACTGAAGTGGGATGCTGGAGAGGGACTGAAAGGGGCTGGTGGCTGAGGGGAGGGCTGGATGATGGCTGAGAGGGAATGGCTGAGGGGAGTTGGGGAAGTTAGGTGGAGGTGGCTGAGGGGAGCTCGGGGGGAGCGAGGGTGGGGGTGTGCGCTCAGGTGGGATGTCAGGTCACCCTCATGTAAATTTTCCAAACCCCATGTCTCGTAATCGGAGTGAATAAAAAGCTGGGACCAGTAAGAGTAGCTGCACTTCTTACACTTATGGGACAGACAGCTACAAATTGTATACTATCCTGCATTTAGCCAAGAATCAAAGAACACAGATTACCGAATTTGAAAGTCTTGAATGAACGGTTTGAAACCAGAGTGAATGTTACCTATTAACACTATGGACAAAAGTTTCTGTCCATTCCCACCAGCGACCTCTGCCCAGGCTTTCTTGGTGAGATGGTGTGGCCTCCTGCTTCCCCCTGATAATGTGTTTCTTGGCTATCACCACCTCCCCAAGGGCTCGTAGATACTCGGTGGAGAAATGCTGCCCAACTGAACTCTCCCACCGAGCATGCCTTCTTGCTACTGCCACTAGCTGCCTCTGGCTCCTCCATTGTCTTCAGTGGCTTCTGGGAGTTGCCTTTAAACTTGGTGCAGGGCTACCATTAGACCCGGAACTCATGTGCCAACCCTGCTGACTCAACTGACCCAATGCAGAAATGGTTCATGCTGGCTGTCATTTAAGTGGCCAGCCAGCATAATATTGTGATCTTTAATTGATCTTGGGTGGGACTGCGAAGCGTGGCCACTTCCAATCCGGCCCACCATTTGTGCATATCGCGCATGAAATTCAGACCCATAGATACATTTTGCTGAGAGACAGTCCAGAAGCAATTGCAAACAAAGGATAGGATGCAGATACTGTGGAGTTCAGCATACAAAGGAACAGCAGGATTGTTCAGCATGAGGAAAGCAGTGTTCAACTGCAAGAAGCAGAATCATTTCACACATAAGTGCTTGGTGAGATAAAAGCAAAACAAACCTAAACAGATGGCCAGCAGAATAGTCTGATGGAGAACTATACACAATACAACAGGTTGGGGCCGTCAAGCCTACAAGAGACAAATGCTTTTCGATTGGTACAATGATGGCCGCAGAGAGTATCAAGTGAACAAGAAAAGTCAAATAGATACTGGTGTATCCTGCAACATCATGACCTTCATAGAAGTGGCAATATCAAAATAAAAGCCTCAACATTGAAATTGATGTTAGATGATGGTTCGAAACTCATACCAAGAGGACAAATCAGTCAGAGAGCCCAATGCAATGACAAGAAGGAAGATATAGATTTCCAGATCACAGATGGGACACAACAGCCACACATTCAGCTGCAGCAAGCTGAAAGCTTGGACTGCCAACCCTGGATGTGCCAACAGATAAAGGGCAACAAAAGACCACAGAGAGTGGACAACAGAAAAAAAAGAGAGTGTAAAAATAAAGACGGCAGAGTGAGTGAGGCAGAAGAACCCAGAAAGAGGGAAACAAAATTCAACCAAACCACAAGAGGGTTGTTGACCATGTCAGTGTACTGAAATGCATGCGCTGACAGTAAATGAAGCAGTTTGACAGGAAAATGATCAGATTTCAACTAGAAGAATGAAGTGCAGGATTCAAGCTGAGTACAGACCTGTGAAAATACATGATAAACTGAAGTCAGTCAGGGTACAAACTTTCAATGCTCTCAACAGGAGTCAGCCCATGTGGAAATTTTGTGACGCATTTGTGCGCAGTGGAAGTGAATGACCAAATATACCAGCGCAACTGCAGGCATATGCGACCAACTAGCGAAGCTGTTCTGTCACAGAAATAGGCAGGTCACGAAGAAGGGATCTCACCAGCTGTGCTGAGAACAGAACTGCTATCAATCACCAAGGTCCATGGGTCCCCAACAATGGCAATGAGACAACTACAGTTACACGTGCCATGGGAAGGACACTTTCCAGACAAGGAAAATAATCTAGATGAACTGCCGATGGCAATGTGCATGTGTACCAGTGAGATACCTGCATGATTTAAAGACTAGGGGCGAAATCATGCGGTTGTTCACTCCAGCGGAATCTTCCAGCCCTGCCGACAGCACCTCGAGCAGCGTCAGGTGGATTCAATGGGAAATCTCATTGACCAGAACATCCCACTGCCGGCCAATGGCAGGCCACCTCCCACCAGCAAGAAATATGCTGGGAGGGTGGGGGAGGCAAAGAATCTTGCCCAATGCCTGCAATGTATTTGCAGAATCTGATTAATACAACAAACTATTGTTACTGCACAAGAATAGTGGGTATGATGGGTAACCTGGGTAACCTACTGTCACACAGGAGCATGCATTGAAATATGTCTTCTGTTCGTGAGGAAAAGAGGGCTGTTTGTATCTTTTGTTCTGTATATAACATGTCTTTCTGTAAATGGTGACTTCTGCCATGAGGCAATCTCTGTAAGCAGACATCTTAAAATCAGATTAATAAAGCTTCTGACTAAGACAGACACGGCAGAAAACTATTGAACTTATACATGACACTGGAGTAAACATCATATAACTTAACTTGTTTCGTATTCTTTGTCAATTCTCTACATTTGAAGATATCAACTCTTGCTCAGATGCAATTCTACAGGCATTACCAACCTCTTAGCATTTAACGCATGTCGATATTCTTGGTATGAACTTGGATAGGGAAGGTTGACACGTTACTTGATTTAATTCTGCTTTTATTTTCCTTAGCAGGACCACTGATACCAATGCTAGCATCTTCCCTCCATTCAGCAGAGTTCAGCCCTCTTAGCACAGAGAAGATGGGCGTGATTTAAGGGAAATGAAACAGAGTCTTGTGTTGGACATGTTCAGCCGGTGTTTCATTTCTGGGTCTTAGCTGAGGCCCACTTAGTCCCATTTCCTGCACTAACAAGCTCTGCTTCCAAGTGCTGGAAGAGATCAAGACACCATTTTTAAATGTTACGCTGATCTCTAAATCCCCAGGAGATCCTGGCCCATATCAAACCTTGGATCTTCTTCACCTGAGCAGATCAATAACACGCTGAATGCAGGGACTCCCTGATCTATCAGAGAAGTTGCAATATCTTTTGTATACAATGGGCAGAATCTTATTGTGGCTTCAGGATCTTGCTTTCTAGCTGGAGAGCCAGCGAGAGACCCATGCTGCCTCATTTCACGAAAGCTGCTGCCAAACGACATGCTAATCAGGCAGCACAAGGCCAGTGGCAGGCCTAGCCCTGCACTCTTGACATTGAGGACTTCAGCTCCTGTGCTCAGTGGCACCAGGAGGAGGCTGTGGCTGCTGCCTGAAGGATATCTCTTGGTGACCGAGAAGCACGGAGGGCTCAGGCTACAGAAAATATAGTGGGAGGGGAGGGCGGTTTCACAGGGTGGGCACTCTGGGGAGTGGAGGTAGGTGGGTCGGAAGCAAGCTTAGGGCAGGGATTGACAACCCCGTCCCAATGTCCACTCCTTCGATCAGGCACTTCGATCTTCCCCCTCCAACCTCACCACCAGCAAACCAGAAGATTCTGCCCAATTTGTGTGTTCCAGTTTTGTCTTAAAGTTAAAGTGAACTTAGTTCTGAGTCGTAGAACATTATTCAATAGTGTCCTTTTCTTTACCTTTGTGGAGAACAGGGTACCTGTGAAATCTTGCCATAGTTGCTGTAGCTGACAGGAGATGCTGAAATTAAGTATTTGAGTGTCTAGGTGTGACATTGTTTGAGCTGTGCTGTGCAAGAGTGCTTAGTCTGTGGTACTGATGCCACAGAAAGCTCAGGGGCAGTTGCTCGGTGTGAGTTGCTATGGTTACAACACTGCATGCACTGTAGGTGAGTGGAAGCACACTGCTATTTGATTTTTCTCCCCCCGGTTGCTTGCGGGAGGCTCGTTACAGTCAGGTTTCTATCTCAAATATAGTGAATAAATTCTGTAACCTTCTTCCATGAGATAACTTTTTGTGCATCATATGTTGCAGGGTATCACATTACCAGTTTTTCAAATCATTAAAGGCTGCAACCGAAACAAAATGCCATTTACTAATCAAATGCTAATAGATGCTTGTCTTTTATTAACAGGGTTTTGCACTTCATGAATTAGCTGCTTTGACTTGCTGTTTCCCACTGAGTATCGTCTTATATCTGAGCCTGTGCGCCAACTTGGAAAAGAAGGAATAAGAGATAGGTAAGGAAACACTGGACCACAGTGCTGGTTAATATTTTATTACAAGCTTTGTTCTTTACATCAAGAACTAATGATTCAATAATAGCGAGTGCTGTCTGAAGTATTACCTTGTATTATATCTTCTTTGCAAATTAATCCATCACATACATTTAACCAATTATCCTGTATTTAATTTTCATGAACTGTTATTTTACTTGTAGTTTTCAGTTCTATAGCTGGACCCTTGTTGCTATTCTGTGAGATTATCTACCATTAATTCAGTACTAAAGCTTGAAAGAGTGCAAAACCTATTTTTGTTGTACTTCTAGTAAAGATAAGCTCTTTAATTTTCTCCCACCCTGTCCTCGATGCATTCTCCCCTGACTATGTACCAACTGGAATGAATATGCCAAGCATATCTTCTGATTGCCTAGCATCCACTGATGTTACTCTGAGTCAGACAATGAAAGTAATCCAGCAGTGCTTTATGAAAGAATTACCCCACTGCCCACATTGTGCTTCCCAACTGTGGCGTGGCTTAACTCTGGAAAATGAGCAGCATGTAGTCATCAAAACTGCATCTTCTGCTGGTTTGACACCATGCCCTGCTGATCAAATGTGTTGGGACACTCTTTCACCTCCAATAAGCTGTGGTGCATTTTATCTGTAGAATATCTTCAAAGTGCAATGTTATCATATGGACTAGTGCTTTTGTTCTGTTACCTACCCTTCTTCTAAGAATTTGAAGCTGTATCACGGGATGTGTACATGTGATCGATCCATGAAAGTAGATGCTGTGTAATAACGCTGTGCTAAACAATTCTCCTTGAAGAAACCAGAGTTGTACTGTAGCCCTGGAACTTGAACTTCAGGTTAGAGGCTGCCAGGCGCATTGCTTTTCTGAGTCATTCGTTACCAGTCGAATCTGACTCTGGAGTTCTATTTTGACTTTTGTAAAATTGTTAGCCAAAGAGTGCCTTTACTTGAATATAACACTTAAATGCCTGAGGTTGGAATTTGACTGTAGGACCAGTAACTCGCAGAGGGCAGCAGTCAGACATTGCGGCCAGGCTTCCAGTGGCTGGAGGAAAATGCACCTCGGAGAATCCTAACTAGCCTTGGTCCGACACACTATCTGCTCAAAGTTAACCTGACCTGGGAAAAGGTATCTTGGAGAGAAGCTCATTCTTGATGTTTAAGGTGGGGCGGTTGTGGGGGAATTGGGGATGTGGCTGAACTGTAGGTTGAAATTGGGAAGTGTGTGTGTATGTGTAATACCAGCTCTGCTTTGGGATCTTGAATTTCAGATCACTATTTTGAAGGAAAAGAAAAAGGAAGACTTGCATTTATGTAGCCCATTTTATAACATCTGGAGTTCTTAAAAGTTTTTTTTAACAACCAACCGAGTACTTTTGAAATGTAGTTTCTGTTCTGGTTTAGGAATTACGGCAGCAAAAAGGTGGGTGGATGTGGGATGAATGAAAAGTTGACCAGATGATTTGTTTGACACTGTTAGTTGATGGATAATTATTGGCCAAGAACCAGGCAGAATGTTTCTGCTCTTCCACTTCTTTTATGTCCACTTGAGAGGGAAGACAGGGCATTGGTTTAATGTGCAATCCGTACCTTCAACAGTTTTGCATTATCTCAGCCTAGATCCTGAACTCAAATCTCTTGAATGGAATTTGAACGCACAACCTTTGAATGAAAGGGGGGTACCATGAATCCAATCTTTGTTGAAATAATCCAGTTTATGCCCAAACCTGTGTATTGAAGGAACGCAAATTGTAAACTGAAGCGACTGTTGGGTACTGCACACTATTCTGTCTCTCACCCTCAGTAATATTCTCTGTGAAATACCTATCCAGTACCTCTTTCAACTTGCAATGCTAGCCTCTTGGCCAGGCTGTTGTTGTAAATGAGAATTGACTAACTAAAATAGGAGAAAAATACAAAGGATGTTGGAAATCTGAAATAAAAACAGAAACTGCTGGGCAAACTAAGCAGGGGGGGAGCTCAGCTCTGAAGAAAAGTCATAGAGACACAAAATGTTAACTGTTTCTCTCTCCACTAATGCTGCCAGAGTTACAGGGTTTTTCCAACATTTTCTGTTTTTATTCTCAGTTGACTCACCTGGCTGAATTAAGGTTAAATAAATAAATAAAACAGCGAGCCGAGATATGCCCTTGTTGGAGAAATCACACAAAGGACCCCTTTGTGACGTAATAACTCAAAAACTCTATTAGTTGGATTTAATGGTCGTGGAGGGGGGCCTTGTCTAAAGGCTTGAAAACAGATGCCAACCCCACTGCAGCCATTTTCTGGAAGCCCGATGAGATTATGTCCCACTTACTTACCTGCCGTCAGACTCCTGTAAGAGGATTTCCCCTCACAAATCCTAGTGCAGGACGGATATCCTGCCTCTGAGTACTTCTGGTCAATCAAGGACCAGCAGTTGGGCCGCATGGTGGTGCAGTGGTTAGCACTGCTGCCTCACGCCCCGAGTCCCAGGTTCTCTCTGGATCACTGTACGTGTGGAGTTTGAACATTCTCCCCGTGTTTGCCCACTCCCTGTATAATGGGGTTACCTCAGGGATGGGTGGGACTCCGGCGGGTAACCTATTTTACATGCCCCCCCCACCATAATCATGTCCACTGGGAACCTATAAAATGCAGCCCTATATATTTTCTAAAGTTTATTTAAGAATCAAACATGCAGAACTCACTTCTTTTGATAATTTAAATGCAACATTAACAGTTTTAGGAAAAGCAAATAGAGTCTTGTTTCTGCTAGATTCAGTGTTTCTCCTCAAGCTTTCAGCCTCTGGTGGCAGGCTAGCGACATGTTGCAGGAAAAACTGCACCATGGGAACAGGTGAAAGTCTGCCTTGCCCACCACTGTGCGGGAAGAGAAACAACAGCATCCAGTGCTGATTGAATGGGCCAAATGGCCTTCTATGCCATAACAATTCTGCAATTCTGTGATAGGAGAAACACTGTTTAATCTTATAACTTTATATTTATAGCTACATTCTTTCACAAGAAGGGGTTCTTACTCCAAGTCTCTATGTTCTTGCTGGTGAGTACTTCCTTCTACCAGGCCTCTTGCCTACCTACCAGGGTTTCTCTGAGATAACGTGGGCTGTGAGCTGGGATCAGATCATCGTGACATAGGTTAGTTTTACACCACTGATGTTTGTATTGCTGCACTAGTAACTCTGCCCACAGCTCTCATCCATTGCTGGTTAAATACTAGTGGTGAAAGGATGAAACCCTGAAGTCACCCTTAAGTGGCCACTTAAGGGCCTGAATTGGAGTCCATGGAGAGAGGGGGTGGGAGTCAATTCTCAAGCTTTCCCACCCTGAACAAAATCAGAAGGAGTTGGGAAGGGACAGGGCTTGTACCCCACACCTTCCAACCCAATCAATATGCAACCCCATACCAAAGAAACCTGGGATAGAGAGTTGATCAGAATTAAATTATGCCCATGACTCTATGACACTGCCATGCACAACTGTGCTTGCATATTATAATGCTAGATATAAAGGCATAATTCCATTATTGCTAGCACTTACAGTTATTTGAATGCCTTTTTGCAGGCACTGCAAATATCCCTTAAAGGGATTCCCAAGAATTTACAATTTTTCATAAATACCTTTTTCACCTTCCTGTCAATAGATATTGAAAATAGATTATAGATAAAAATACCATCTTTACAAATCCAAACACAAGTGCCAAATCTGTTGTAAAAACATGGAGATGACAGGACACTATCACAGAAATGATTACATCTGAATTTCAGGAGGATCTGTGATGTTGGTTCACAGACTGCAAATGGGTTTTTCTCAAATTCCTGACTTAAGAAAAGGCAGCTTCGAAAATTTTATTCAATGCAATGTGAGGTGGTTAAATTAGAGATATTGGAAATTGCAATTTATTGTTCTTGAGAGAGCTGTCACTTGCAGGTAAAAGGGGATCACTTCTCAAATCCAATTTCAAATACAGTAGATTGCTTTCAACAAAAAGAAGTACTGTTCAGATGATTTCAATAGCCAGTATCAGTTAGGAATAGATGCTCATGAGATTTAACCAGAACATACAGAACTGCAGCGTGGGACATTTCATAACTTTTTTTCCCGCAGTTAGGTGCAACAAAAATTCTGGTTAGTAAAATAGAGTTCCTATTTGAACTACAAAAATAAATCTCAGTGCCTCTGCTGAAACTAAACAATTATTTTCTTGTGGCGGTGAATGGAATGAAGGTAGCAAATCTCAATACAAAAGATGTTTGTTTGAGCCTCATAGCAAAGACACTGAACTAATAATTCAAACTTGACACTCCGGTGCAGTGCTGAGGGAGTGCTGTATTTCTGACGCTGACACCCTTTGAGATATTAAAGCAAGCTTACATCTGTCCATTCCAGCAGTTCACATGGATATTAAAAATCTGGCAGTACAATTTGAGGGCGAGCTCATTTTTCTTCACCTGGCTTATATTTCTCCCTCATTCAACACTGCCAAAAACAAATGGAATGGCAATTCAACTCATTGCCTTTTGTGATGCCTTGCTGCAGGCAATTTGGATGTTTTATTTGGAGACAATGAGTAATTTTATTTCACAAGGATGTAGTGTCTGAAGAACTTTGGGATATTCTAACAGCAGATAACTGACTTGCAGTTATTATCTTGCCGATCACGTGTTGGGTAAGCCTGATGATTGGAAAATTTGAGAGGGGATCTGATCGAGGTGAAAGAGTTTACCAGAGGAGATAGACAGAATTGACATTTGCTTCCGGGAGGATGGACAGAATTGAAATTTGCTTGTGGGAGGATAGCTATGAAGCTGTCATCCGTTTGTTCTTGTGTCAGAATCTAGAACAAGGGAATGTACTCTCAAAATTTGACCAACGCAATTCAGTCACAAAATCAGCAAACATTTTTTCACAAAGAATGGCAGAAATCTAGAATTGTGTTCCCTCAGAACCATGGACGTTCCAACAACTGGTGATTTTGAAACTAGATCAATGCATTTTTGTTTGTTGTAGGTATCTAGGAATTAAGGAACAAAAGTCAGTAAATAGAGTTGCAGTAAAGATCAACTGTAATTAATTGAATAACAGAGCAGGTTTTAAGGATTGAATGGTCTACTCATCATCCTCATGTTCCTATGTTGACTCAGGATCTATGAGGCCATTTTATTTTTCATCATATATGGAATTATTCAGGAAATAGATCATTTCTTAATACTTATGTGGACTATACAGCTCGGTAGACTGAATGCCCTCTCAAATATAGGTGTGTGCTTGATGACAGTGAAACGTTACCAGTAGCCACTAACCTTTGTCCCAGTTGAGACAGTTATACATGTTGAACCAAACCAGTGTGTTACCATGGCAATGGCTGTTGGCACGTGTGCAATGCATTTTCTTTACTTCTCCACAGGGCAAAAGGGTTGACCACTAACTTTACAAAGGGGTTTGATAGAGTAAACAGTGAAGACATGGCTCTGCTTGTGAAGTAATCTAAAATTGATGCTCATTAACAAAAGTTAGTCACTTATAAATCAAATAAGAAATTCAAGACAACCCTATTTATCCGAGAAGATCGTGGCTGAACAATAATTTTCATGTGGAGCATAAAAGTCAGTATGTACTAGTTGGGCCAAATGATCTGTTTCAGTGCTGCAAATTCTTTGTATTTCTTCCCAATAAGCACAATGTTAATTTCCCCCTCCAATCTCACAGCCCACCTTCCCTTTCCCACTCCTTGAAAAACGCTGTGCACCTAAATGTTTCCATTTGTTTCATATCTATCTTGTTTTGAAAATGAAAATGAAAATCGCTTATTGTCACAAGTAGGCTTCAAATGAAGTTACTGTGAAAAGCCCCTAGTCACCACATTCCAGCGCCTGTTCGGGGAGGCTGGTACGCGAATTGAACCGTGCTGCTGACCTGCCTTGGTCTGCTTTAAAAGCCAGCGATTTAGCCCAGTGTGCTAAACCAGCCCCTGAATGAAAATTGCTTACTGTCACAAGTAGGCTTCAAATGAAGTTCATGTGAAAAGCCCCTAGTCGCCACATTTTGGTGCCTGTTCAGGGAGGCTGGTCCAGGAATTGAACCATGCTGCTGGCCTGCTTTGGTCTGCTTTAAAAGCCAGCAATTTAGCCCAGTGTGCTAAACTTGTGGTGGTTTTCTGCCCACCACTCTCGCTTCATGTTGGCAGCCCTTCTTGTGGAGTCCCACCACTCTTGAAGCAGAGCTCAGCTCAGCTTCCTACTGCTTGATTCTGAAGCCCAAGCTGCAGATGGCAGCTCGTGCACACTCTCACACAATTCTAGGTGAGGTATAGACGATTCCCCTTTCAACATTATCGAAGTTGTACATTTTCCTCTTGAAATTTGATGGCTGTTCTGTCATGAATGCAGCTCCACATGTCGGCTTAGATTTGCCAGCAGGGATTTTGGAACTCTGACTTGGGGATAGAGAAGGGAAAAATGAAAATAACTACACAGGAAGAAAGAGAATCAGGAAAATAAGTGAGAGAGGAACACAACGAATGGGGGAGGGGGGGGGGGGGGGGAGCAAAAGAGATAATGAAACAAAGATAAAAAATACTGATCTTTCCCTCGAACTCTCAGTAAAATGAAAAGGAGGGGAAAGTTTTTCAAAGCCTCTTTTTTTATCAGCAAACTTTATAAATGTAATCATGATGGATAGCAATTATTAGATTCATAGCATCATTTATGAAGTGTTTTATTTTCCTTGAGGTCACGGTAGCTGGTTATTTTATGGGTGGTAATTTAAGAGTTCTTGGGTCAGAACAATAATTATGTGTGTGAAATAATATCACAAACTGATCGCTAATGTTTAATGAACCACAATTATGATCGGTTGATAATAAAACATGAGCTACACAAGGTCAGTTTCACACTGAGAAATGCAATGTCTGGAGAATCAATTTTCAAGGTGATTTTTTCCCCATGATGTGTATTTTGCAGAGTGCAGCAATATTTCTGTGTGATGAAATACGAGGGCAATAACTTAGGTATTTTATTCACTTTTGGTTTGTATCCAGAATGGCTGACTAATAATGAGGTGCGGGAAACTGGTGTAATGAACATTTTGTTTAAGAGGGCTTGAGTTAAGGAGGAATGCAACCATGCTAGCCTCTTCAGTAATGGCAGAAAGGGTTTTAAATCAGCGGCTTCAACATGCCCGGACTTGGTGTCCGGACAAGGCCGCTGAATCTCTTGAGAAGTCCCTTGCGAGATTTACGACGCTTGAAATACCTTGTGAGATTTAACGAAATCTCATGAGACGTCGCGATCTTGATCTCCATATTTAAATGAGAATTCTGCAAATTTACATATGCGTTCACAGATTCTCCCGGGACCTAAAGGCTGCACCTAGGAGACCTCGCCAGGGTGCCGTTTCCACAAACGTGGCCAGTTGTAATGAAACCTTGGGGCGTCGGCGACAGGGTAGGGTCCCTCTAGCACCTGGCCACCTTGGCACTGCCAGGCTGGAACGGGCACTGCCGAGAAACACCCCGCTAAATGTGCTCAAAACCGGACAGAATTCTTTTTTACGTTGAAGTGTGCTCATTGTGTTTGCATAGAACAGAAACCGACATGTCACCTTGGAAAGAAATCAAATGCAGATCAATATTTTGCTGTCATATATTAACACTGTTTCAGACAAACCAATAACTGCTCACAATGGGCAAAATTTTCTGTTTGGGAGACTATAGGGTGGGACTCTCCAATTGCCGCCCTCAAAATCGTTTTTCCGATTTCGATGGTCCTCCCCATCAAAAACAGTGCACTTGAGGAATACGGCGCATGCTGTTGGGATGGCCTCAGGCCCTCCCCTGATGCTCCAGCCCCGATGGGCCGACTTCCCGATTGTAACAGATGAAGAAGCAAGTCACTCTCCTTCACCACGCATATTTATGCGTGGCAAGGATTTGGAGGGATTCCCGAGGGAATCCTGCTATCAGGCCACAATTTTGAGTGGGCGGACCAACAGCGAGGTCCAGCAGCTGCTCCCCCCCCTTTCCACACTACAAATCCTAATCTTTTGGGTTCCCCCTTCCCCCGTGTACAGGGGTGATCCAACCTGCAGCGCCCCCCCCCCCCCCCCAGAACCCCCTAAATAGGGAAACCCCTTCACAGACAGCCCCTAAATAAAGGAACCCCTCCAGAGACCCCCGAAATAAAGAGACCTCCCAGAGACCTCCTAATTAGGGAGATCCCCCCAGTACAGCCCAGAGAAGAGCTTCTGTCAAGGAGCTGTTCTCCAGAAAAGAGAAACCTGGAAGCTAGAGAGAAGTCCAGACAAAGATTACTGTCTGATTAGACAGATTAGATTAGATATACAAAAATATACTTGCTGCTTCGGACTGAAGAAGCACCATGTATCAATTCCTGGAAAGAGAAACACAGTGACCTGTGTTTAAACTCCTCAGATCCTTGAGCTGCAAGCCATTCATTCATTTCCTCACTGGGCTGTGATTGACAGCTTCATGGAAACATACCTAGAAAATAGAAGCAGGAGGAGGCCTTTCGGCCCTTTGAGCCGACTCCACCATTCATTATGATCATGGCTGATTATCACGTTTAATACCCTGATCCCATCTTCCCGCCATATTCCTTGATCCAATTATCCCCAAGATAGCTAATCTTTTCTTCACCGACACAGCTGCAGCCTTATTTCATTCATCCTCCTTCATGGCTGAGTAACTCTAAAGTGCTCTCACCACAATGTTTACAAATATCAACCATATCAAAGAGAGTTAACTGCATTCCAGTCACCCCATTTCATGTTTGAGTGATTTTGAAGTGCACAACTGCAAAACTGACAGCACTTAACACTCTTTGAAGTGTCTGATGATTAACAACATTCTGGTTAGAAAACTTCAGAGTCAGTCAACCATGAAGGAGGATGAATGAAGAAAGGCTACAGCTGTGTCTGTGTGTGTTTGTGTGTCTGTGTGTGTGTGTGTGTGTGTGTGTGGAAGCTGTCGAGCACAGCCCAGTGAGGGAAATACTTTCTGTGTTTGTACGGCTGTAAAGTTTTTCTTATCCTGAGCCCTGCTAGCTCCCTGGAAAACAGATAATCACCCCGGACTTTCGAGGAAAAAGTCCGGAGTGATTCTCACCCATTTTCCGGCGGGCGTGGCGACTTAGTCTCAAAAAGGGAGAATCCAGACCCTGTTATAGCCCCTATGAGAACCATGGGGAAACCATTGTTGATCTCCCTGCATGCTCGTGGAGTACCAACTTCCCAGATAGGGGCGGAGACGGTGCAGCTGGAGCTCGTTACTGACTTACATAAAAGCTGGCCTAAAGCAGGGCCCGGTGTTGTTAGTTCTCCCAGCAAGAACTGGAGTGAGAGCAAGTTACTGCCTTGTGCTGAATATTGTATGCGGTTTTGCTGAATAAAAAGACTTTTATGAAACTTGGCAGACTCACCTCGCTTGATCATATCTATCAATCCCTGTGACCCCTCATTCCCCTCTGCCAAGCTTAAGCACTTCCATGCCCATTCGCACACCATGCATTATAGAGAAGCAATGAACCCTGTCATGTCAATAGCCTGTGTAAATAAGAGCTTTTAAAAACAGTCATTCATTCAGAAAAATGGAACAGCATGTTCTAGGTCCAACAAGAAAGGAGGCATTTCAGGATAAAGTGCTGGAAAATGAAGTGGGTTAAGTGGACCAAGTGTCTGTGGGGGAACACTTGAGTAAGCACGATTATCATATCATAAAATGTAAATTAGTAATGGAGAAGAGCAAGAAACAACGTAATATCAAAATTATAAATTGCAAGAGTACTAATTTCAACATGAGAAGAAGGAATCTAGCCAAACTAAAATGGAACCAAAAACTGGCAAGAAAAACTGTAATGGAACAATGAGCATTATTTAAGACAGTGGGCGCAATCTGACCAAAAATAACAGCCTCCATCCTGGGCGGGATGAGAGGGTCGTTCCCAGCTTGCACTGGCGTGAACGACCCAATTATCTAATGGCATTTTGGTTTTATTTGGTGGTGGGTGCAAAGCATAACCCCAAGGCCGTACTCAGACGCATTGCCTGCACTGAGGAGTTTCCCTCGCCAGAGCTCTTCAGAACAGGACGAGAATGGGCACCATTTTTAAGTGGCGCCCCAGTGTCTCAACCCCTTGACGCAACTCCTGGTCCCCCTAATGCCCCAACTCATCTATAAGGGAGTTCTCAAGCTTCCCCCCCCCCCATCCCATCTCACACAGGTATGGCACCCTAGGCCTGATTCACAGCGCAAGCAAAATGGCAACATGGCCCTGCCAGTCTGGCACCCTGACTGTGCTACCTGGGCAGCCTGGATGTGCTAGGGTGGCACTGCCAGGGTGGAAAGGTGGCACCAGCAGTGCCAGGTGCCACCCTGCCCAGAGACCAACCACCCATAGGCCCCCAATTTCCAGGGAGATGCCCCCAAGTGCCGTTCCATCTGGTCTACGTTTATGGGGACCAGTGCTCAATGGCGCTTGCCTGTGCGCTGGGATTCTCCAAGCCTCGGTGCCCCAATTGCACTCGGTGTGGGGGCAGAGTATGGGCGTTGATGCGGCGCCGGTTGGGGGCCATTGAAAGAGGCCCCCGTGGCAATTCTCCACCGACAACTGGCCAAGTTCCTGCCGGGGTGATTCATTCATGGTTCCAACTGGAGGGAGCTCAGAGTAGCAGCTGCAGACTCAGTTCATGGCCGCCCTGGTGGGTGGCGGGGGGATCCGTCACCAGGGAATGCCTCCAGGATGGCCAGGCTCGCGATCGGAGGCCACCAATCAGCGCGTGATCCTGAGGGCCTATATTGTCGGGGCCGGCCCACAGTGTGGGTCTGCCATGTTGCGCAGGGCCGCTGCCACAGGCGTCAGCCGAGCGCAAGCGTGGACCCGCGGCCGGATGTGCAGGGCCCCGTGTCAGCAGCCGGAGCTACGAGGAGCATTCCAGAGCCCTGCTTGCCCCTTCCAGGTAGGAGAATCACTCTGGATTTTCTCCAGGAAAGTCTAGAGTGATTTGCGCCCATTTTCCCGTGGGCGTGGTGACATAGCCCTATTATCAGAGAATTCTGCCCATGGTCTCCGAGGTGCAAGGATTAAATCCAAAAGCCTTTGGTAGATTAGGTAAGTGCATATTAGAGTGAGTTTAACTGCTGTTCATGAGATACTGTTAGATCTTGTGTGGCCTCTCGCAGGATTTACAGGCTGCACCGTGCTCTGGATTTGGGCACAGTGTAGTCGGTGGGTTTCGCCCACTGTTTTTCAATTTTTTTTCTGGCGACCCGCTTTGACAAAATGGCCAACTCTCATGACCCACGCGATGTTCACCATAGATTCTCCATAGTTACTTCAAAAATGTCAGATTTATTGTTGGCACTACTGTATTATTAAATGCACAAATTGCCAATTAAAATATATTTTCTGTCCTTTATTGTTATTTGGAGATGTAAAGAGCTTGTAATGAAAATGCATTTTCCTCCTGACTGGGATTGATGGAATTACCAGCCCCACATCTCTGCCCCAGAGCCGAGTTCAGAACGGGCATATATAAATCAACTTCATAACAATGGACCATTTGAAAGGCGGGGTGATCCCCATAAGGTACACAGGTACTGTCTGCTAAATCTTGTAGATGGGTCCTCTCCGGCTACAATTGCTGATTGGGATACTTGTGGAAACACATTCAAGTGAGCAGTCATTGGGTTTTTGGTGGGAGATTCAGGCCTCACAAAAAAGAGCATGAAGCACTACTGCAAACTAACTCTGTGCAGATGGAATACCTTCAGGAAAGACATTTATAGATAATTTATTTTTCTTTTAAACTCTTCAGTTTTAGTTGCAGATGCTGACTAACCTGGCCGATCAGCTGCTTCAAAAAAGGGGACTGGCTGCTGGAGACTGTGTCAGTGATGATGACTGTACCAGTGACCCGGTGAGGCAAGAAAGTCCATGGCACCGGCCTCTACATCAGCCTCATGTGGTCATACACTGTACTGCAGCGATAATTTACTCAGAGAGAAAAAGATCAGGTGATCTTTGGGGATCATAATTGGTGACCTTTGGGTGACTCGTTTTACACCATTCTGCGACTCACCCATGGGCCATGATGCCCACTTTGAAAAAATTGCTTTAAGACACAGGCTAGGTACAAAACAAGGCTCCTTCAAAGACAAGAGAGAGAGATTATGATGAAACACAAAATGAGGGTGAATGATGCATGTCAAGTGAATCCTTCATGTGAGAATCACATCAAATAAAAAAGGTTGAGAGTGAAGGTGAAGAAGAAAAAAAGGCTTGCAAAGAGAGAGTATAAAGATAGAATGACATTCAACACAAAAGAGAACAGAAAAATCCTCTACTGGCATGTAAGTGTAAGCAGGTTGTAAGAAGTGGAACAGGTCTTATTAGGGACAATGAGGGTAATATATACTTCGAGCCAGAGAACATGGCTAGAATACTTAATGAGTTCTTCGTATCTGTGTTTAGGAAGGAAAACGTTTCTGACAAAATATCGGTCAAAATGGATTTAGTGAAGGCGATGGATAGTATGGGAATTGAAAGGGAGGAAGTCCTGGGAAAGCTGGCTATGCATAAGATAGTTAGATCCCCTGGTCTGAATGGCTTCCATCTCAGGTGTCTGAAGGAAATGGGCATGGAGGTAACAGAAGGGATTGCCTTAATCTTTCAATCTTCCCTCGATATGGGTGGTGTCAGAGGATTGGAGAGTGGTAAATGTGACACTCTTATCAGGAATGAGTATAAGAGCAGTCCTAACAACGACAGCTGGTTAACTTCAGTGGTGGGTAAAGTTTTGGAATCCATAATCATGCAAGAGGTTTGAGTTAATAAAGGGGAGTCAGCATGGATTTGTTAAAGATAGATCACATTTGATGAATCTAATTGATTTTTTGGATGAAGGTTGATGAAGGGAATGTGGTGGATGTTGTCTGAATTGATTTTAAGGAAGTGTTCAACATAGTACCACATAAAAGGCTAGTTAACAATATCAAGGCTAATGAAATAGGAGGATCAGCATCCAAGTGAATAAAAAAGGAAGCCTGCACTGAACAAGGCCCACCCCCACGTCCTATCCCCATAACTCCAACAAACCTGTACATCTCGGGACATGAAGGGACAATTTAGCACGCCCAATCCAGAAGACAGCAAGTCGTGGTAAATGGTCATTTGTTAGACTGGAGGGTGGTGGCCAAGATGTTCCTCAAGGGTTAGTCCATGGAGCACATCTTTTTTTCCCCCTGTTTATTAATGACATGGAATTGGAAATATTGAATAAAATTTCAACATTTGTTAATATCAAACATGTAGGAGTGGCAAGCAGTGAGAGCCTGACAAATAGTCGACAACAAGTCAGTTAGGTGGATTGGTCACGCTAAATTGCCACTTAGTTTCCAAAGTTTGGGGGGTTATGGGGATAAGGTGGGGGAGTGGGCCTGGATTAGGGTGCTGTTTCGAAGGGTCGAAAGGTCAATGGACCAAATAGCTTCCTTCTGCATTGTAGGGATTCTAGAATTCTCAGGACATAGACGGGCTTGCAGAATGGGCAGACAAGTGGCAGATGGAATTTAATACAGTGAAGTGTGAAATTATGCATTTTGGCAGAAGGACTAGGGAGAGGAAATATAGACTGAATGGCGTAATTCTAAAGAATGTGCAGGAACAAAAGGACCTCAGGTGCACGAGCATTATTTTTTGAAGATGACAGGACATATTAAGAACATAAGAACATAAGAACTAGGAGCAGGAGTAGGCCATCTGGCCCCTCGAGCCTGCTCCACCATTCAATGAGATCATGGCTGATCTTTTGTGGACTCAGCTCCACTTTCCGGCCCGAACACCATAACCCTTAATCCCTTTATTCTTCAAAAAACTATCTATCTTTACCTTAAAAACATTTAATGAAGGAGCCTCAACTGCTTCACTGGGCAAGGAATTCCATAGATTCACAACCCTTTGGGTGAAGAAGTTCCTCCTAAACTCAGTCCTAAATCTACTTCCCCTTATTTTCAGGCTATGCCCCCTAGTTCTGCTTCCACCCGCCAGTGGAAACAACCTGCCCGCATCTATCCTATCTATTCCCTTCATAATTTTATATGTTTCTATAAGATCCCTCCTCATCCTTCTAAATTCCAACGAGTACAGTCCCAGTCTACTCAACCTCTCCTCGCAATCCAACCCCTTCAACTCTGGGATTAACCTCGTGAATCTCCTCTGCACATGCTCCAGTGCCAGTATGTCCTTTCTCAAGTAAGGAGACCAAAACTGAACACAATACTCCAGGTGTGGCCTCACTAACACCTTATACAATTGCAGCATAACCTCCCTAGTCTTAAACAACTCCATCCCTCTAGCAATGAAGGACAAAATTCCATTTGCCTTCTTAATCACCTGTTGCACCTGTAAACCAACTTTCTGTGACTCATGCTCTAGCACACCCAGGTCTCTCTGCACAGCAGCATGCTTTAATATTTTATCATTTAAATAATAATCCCGTTTGCTGTTATTCCTACCAAAATGGATACCCTCACATTTGTCAACATTGTATTCCATCTGCCAGACCCTAGCCCATTCACTTAACCTATCCAAATCCCTCTGCAGACTTCCAGTATCCTCTGTACTTTTCGCTTTACCACTCATCTTAGTGTCATCTGCAAACTTGGACACATTGCCCTTGGTCCCCAACTCCAAATCATCTATGTAGATTGTGAACAATTGTGGGCCCAACACGGATCCCTGAGGGACACCACTATCTACTGATCGCCAACCAGAGAAACACCCATTAATCCTCACTCTTTGCTTTCTATTAATTAACCAATCCTCTATCCATGCTACTACTTTACCCTTAATGCCATGTATATTTATCTCATGCAGCAGCCTTTTGTGTGGCACCTTGTCAAAAGCTTTCTGGAAATCCAGATATACCACATCCATTGGCTCCTCGTTATCCACTGCACTGGTAATGTCCTCAAGAAATTCCACTAAATTAGTTAGGCACCACCTGCCCTTTATGAACCCATGCTGTGTCTGCCCAATGGGACAATTTCTATCCAGATGCCTCACTAGTTGTTCCTTGATGATAGATCACAGCATCTTCCCTACTACCGACGTTAAGCTCACTGGCCTATAATTTCCTGCTCTCTGCCTACCTCCTTTTTTAAACAGTGGTGTCACGTTTGCTAATTTCCAATCCACCGGGACCACCCCAGAGACTAGTGAATTTTGGTAAATCATCACTAGTGCATCTGCAATTTCCCTAGCCATCTCTTTTAGCACTCTGGGATGCATTCCATCAGGGCCAGGAGACTTGTCTACCTTTAGCCCCATTAGCTTACCCATCATTACCTCCTTAGCGATAACAATCCTCTCAAGGTCATCACCTGTCATAACCTCATTTCTATCAGTAACTGGCATGTTATTTGTGTCTTCCACTGTGAAGACCGACCCAAAAAACCTCTTCAGTTCCTCAGCCATCTCCTCATCTCCCATTATTAAAACTCCCTTCTCATCTTCATCCTCATTGAGAGTGGTCAGCAAAGTATATGGTTTCATGAATGGAGGAATTTAATATAAAAGCAAGGAAGTTATGCTGAACCTTTATAAAGCCCCTGTTACCACACTTTAGGAAAGATGTGTAGTTCCTTGAGACAGTGTGGTGAACCGATGTGTGCACCTGTATTAGGGGATGTAAGGTAGGACCTGCACTAGATTCGCCGGTAGCCCCTGCCGGCTAGCTCCGCCCACAAGGAGCCGTAAAAATATGCATGTCCTTCTTCTGATCAGCCATTTCGCCAGCTGCAGTAGGAGGCCACGCATCTGACTAATAAAGCCACAGTTGTACCAATCTGAGTCTTTTGTGCAATTGATTGTACATCAATTTATTACAGTCAGATTTACGAAGAGATGGATATCAGAATCAAACCAGATCGCCTGCAGCTGGATCCGCACTCGCCAACGCCAGAAAGGACTTTAATCACTGGCTAGCTTGTTTTGAGGCCTACATCAATGCTGCGACCCCCACGCCGACGGAAGCTCAGAAGATTCAGGTTTTATCCTCCAGGTTGAGCTCCATTGTGTTCCCGTTGATCCAAGATGCCCCGGGTTATGCGGAAGCAATGGCACTCCTAAAAGAGAACTACACACAGAAAGCAAACACGCTCTTCGGCAGGCACGTACTCGCCACTCGCACTCAACTCCCTGGTGAGTCCATCGAATACTTCTGGCAGGCTCTAATCCCACTAGTCCGGGACTGTGACTGTCAGGCCGTTACGGCCACTGAACATTCCAATATCCTCATGTGCAACGCATTCGTAACGGGGATTGCGTCGGACCCCATCCGACAACGACTGCTGGAAGGAGCCACACTCGACCTAATGGAGACGAAAGCTTTAGCGCTCTCCATGACGGTCGCATCTCGAAATGTCCAGGCCTACCCCTGACTGTAATAAGCCACTGTTGTACCAATCTGAGTCTTTCGTGCAATTGATCGTGCATCAGACAGTACAGTGGATATTTACCAGAATTGTTCCAGGGATGGTGGGGGGTTAGTTCCATGATTAGGCTGGAAAGGCTCACGTTGAGCATTTGAAGGAAAGCTGCTGGATAACAAGGAATCAAGTGGGGGGAGTCGGACTGACTACATTGCTCCGCGGAGAGCTGACTTTGGCTCAGTAAGTCAAAAAGCCTCCTTCTGTGCGGTAAAACAGTATAGCTGGGATTTTCTAATCTTGTCCACAGCGGGACCAGAGAATACCACTTGAAGCCAACTGTCCTTTCGCTGGTCCATCATACTTTCTGCCCCACCCCTGACGATACTTGCCGTGGGCAGGACTGAAAAATCTCGGCCTATGATTCCAACGCCATTAGTTGTCTCATAATGGAATTCCTCAGAAGAAGTGCGTTGTTTATTGCATTGCATTTCATGTAACAGAATTATTTTTGTTTGCTATTAAGGATTCTTAAATAAATTTGAATGGCAAGTTTGTAACGTTTATATTAAACTCATGAAACAACAGATTTTCAACGATGTCACCAAGGTTGACTAAATATAGCTATGACGCATAATTTGAAATTTCGGTCTGTATTCATTACAACAGGAAAGATTTAGGAGATCAAATTGAAATCTTGCCAATTTTGAAGGGATTCTAAAGGGCAAGTATGGCGATTGTTTGCATTGAACAGTGATTTGTAACAAAGACATTGATTTAGGATAAGTGTGTGAACCATAAATAGATGAGTTAATAGTTTCGTTATGCAAAAGATTTTTACATTATGTTATATGTTACCGCATGTGATTCTTGAAACAAATTCAGCCCCAATGCTTAAGAGGGAATTAGAAAAATATTCGAGGACATGAAGCAAGATCAGGGGCTGGATTCTCCCCTACCCTGCGTGACGGAGGGTCCCGGCGTAGGGGAGTGGCGCCAACCACTCAGGGGTCGGGCCTCCCAAAAGGTGGGGAATTCTCCCCACCTTTGGGGGCCAGCCCCGCGCTGGAGCGGTTGGCACCAGAAGACTGGCGCAAAAAACCGGCGCCCCCGGCAGCGGGGCTGGCCGAAAGGCTTTCGCCGGTCGGCGCATGCGCCGGCAGTGACGTCAGCGGCCAGCTGCCGCTGACGTCACCACCGGCGCTTGCGCAATGTGGGTTTCTCTTCCGCTTCCGCCATGGCGGAGGCCATGGCGGCCGCGGAAGGAGAAATAGTGCACCCAGGGCACTGGCCCGGAGTCTGAGCGGGGTGCCCCGATCGCGGGCCAGGCCACCGTGGGGGCACCCCCCCGGGGTTCGATCGCCCCTCGCCCCCCCCAGGACCCCGGGGCCCGCTCGCGCTGCTGATCCCGCCGTTCCAGAGGTGGTTCAAACCTCGGCGGCGGGAGAGGCCTCCCAGCGGCGGGACTTTGGCCCATCCGGGCCGGAGAATCACCGCAGGGGCCTCTCCAATTGGAGTGGCGAGATTCCCGCCACCGCCACTTCCCGGGTGGCGGAGAATCTCTGCCACAACGGGGGCGGGATTTTCGGCGACCCCAGGCGATTCTCCGACCCTGCTGGGGGTCGAGGAATTTCGCCCCAGGAAAGTATATTTAGAATTGGTACCTTCAATGTGACAGTCAGTGGCACAAACATAGAATGAATAGCTATCGTCTGTGGTGAACTTTTTAATATACAAGCCAATTAACTACTTAAGCTGGTTGTTTCTAAAATAGTCCAAGCCGAAGCATTGAAACACAATGCAACACTGTTTGCGCCACCATAGAGACCTTTGTGGCATAAACGTTGAGCACTTCCGTGACTCACATCCTGTCCCTTATCCTTTTCCCTCTGCCACGTGATGTCAAGTCGACAAGGATGTGGCACAGGTACCTCACGGTCTCCCGAGTGAGGCAAACTCTCATATGGTACATGTTGTCCGACCACCCCATGAAGGCCGCTTGAGTCCTGTATGCCCTCGTGCTCTCTGAACGGCTGGTGCTGTCTCCAGTTCCTGAGTTTACCCTGCTGCTCCCTTGTGTCCTGTTGCTGGGTCTTCCCTGGGTGCCGCCTCTCATTGCTGCTGGAGTCTGTGAACTTCCAGCGCCATATCGATATCTCTTGATGACCTGCGAGGCATCAGAGAGAGAGAGAGAGAGAGAGAGAGACAGGTTGGTGTTGCAGCCGGATAACATCAGTATCTCCCCTAACCCATTGGCATCCCAGATCTGGAAACAGCCTCTCAGACCTCTCCGGTACTCACAGCTCCTGGGCCCTCCCATCTCCATTACATGACTGTTTCTCTGTTTCTGGCCTATGCTTTTGCCCATTCAGAATCACATTTGGCCGCCCAAATGGTTCTCCCTACCTTTATTCTCTATATCACGAGGGGTTCTGACAGGAATTCACATGCTCACATATCCATAATGGGCAGGGTAAACTGGATGGTTATATCTGCCTTAGGGGCTAATGGATCCTCTCACTGGTTTTGGGGTCTGGCACATAAGAAAGTCAATGCCTCTTGATCCGATGTACCCAAGTGTTTAGCCTTGAACCCTGAGTCATCATCCCATTTCTTGATTTTCAGACTGTGGACAGCTGACATTGTTAAGGGTTAACTCTCGATGACCAATTAGTTTGATGATCATGCGTCTCAGGAATGTTCGAGAAAATAATTGCCTTCTAGTTCAGGGATAGGCAAAGCTAATAGCACCCTTCTTACTCAGGTTGCATCATTCCGAGATCTCATTGCTGCCATGCATCTACAATTAAGATTCCTAGACAGCCACTCCAGAGTTGCCCCCAACAAAGGCAACAGACTAATACAGCCCTCTGAGAACATTTAAATAACACAGGCAGTGACACCGGCCTGGACAACCCGCCACCACCCCCACCAGACATCCAGGGGTATTGCCAAGGCGCCAGGTTGGCACTGCCAAGGTGGCGCAGTGGTGATCGGGCCGGAGGTGTCTTCCTTGGGTATTGAGAGGGTGTAGGGGGGGGGGGTTGGCAGGGGCCCTCCCATTGTGCCTTGGGGCGGGGGGGGGGGGGCTCAGAGATCGGAACGTCATTTTTAAATGGCGTCCCAATCTCTCGCTGAACTGAGGAGTATCGGCAAGTGGAGCCCCTCAGTGCACAAAACGGGGCTATGTGCGCTTTGGGCCAGGTGTTCCCCGCTGAGGCCCTTTCTCTAACCGGGGGCTGGTTTAATAGCTTTTCTCAGTGGTCCCATTTATTAAATTGCGCCTGATAATTCTAGTTGTCAGTTAAAATTCTATAAAAACAAGAACTGAGGCATTGGATGGAATTTAATGACCTTTGGCAGTGAGATTGGAGGCAGCAGTAGGGCATTTATTCAAGTGGGAGGAGGATTAAATGGATGGGGCAAACCTGGCAAATTAGGTTCGGAGTCAGAAGGCTCTTGGATGGTCTTCCCACACAAATGCTAATTGAGCCCCTTCAGTGGGAAATCAGTGCCCACTTAAGGGTCTCATCCTGGAATGTAATAAGTGGTAGGTGGGGGAGTCACCATGCAGGAATCCCAAAAAGCAGACCCTTGTCGGTTTAACATGTGGGATTTTGGAAGGATCCCTCATTCACTGACATTCGCTGGGTTTCTCTACTCCTGCCACTTGTCAATGGTAAACCCATGGGCAAGGGTGTGCTGCCAACGGGAACAGAGAATCCCAATGGCCGGAGAATTTTGGCCACTGAGCACCCGGGGGAAACCCACGCAGACACGGGGAGAACGTGCAGACTCCACACAGACAGTGCCCCAAGCCGGGAATTGAACCTGGGACCCTGGAGCTGAGAAGCAACAGTGCTAGTCACTGTGCTACAGTGCCACTAGGTGCACTAACTCCAACACTATTTGTGCCAAGTAGGGGTGCTGAATTCTGTGCTGGTGCTTGGAAAAGCTGGAACAAGTGATGATTCATCTTCCAGGTGTGACTGAGTAACTGCGTTTGAGTCGTTTGTGCCCAGAAAAAGGGAAGAAGGGCATTGGATTAGCATACAGTGGCAAGGAGACGACGCAGAGGATGAATGACAATGCTGTGTAGGTTTCCATGCTGAGTGTGTGGGTGTGTGACTCACTGTTCAATTGGAAGTAAAAAGCGAAGATGCTTAAATCCCAAGCTGTACCAGGCCACTAGATTAACCATCTTCGGTGCTTAATGCATTCTCTCTGCTAATGATATCATCATCTGTACCACTGTTGTCAGGATTTGAGGAGTGGAATGACCTACTTCTGATAGACTTCCTCCTGGTCTTTGTCAGATTCTTCAAGAAGGGTCGAAGTGGGTTAATGAGTGCCCTATTTAACTGGTTTCAGCAGCTGAGCATCATGTTCACAATGATGAGACGAAGCAGCAAGTTTCAACAAAGAAAGGAGCAATTGTGGGAGATTTTGAGGGTGTGAGGAAGAAAAAGATTAATCATACGAATCGTTAAGTAGTGTCCTGCGGGATGGTATGAAACAACGCAAATCTTGGCCACGTCATTTTGGCTTATTTATAAACTGGAGCTAAGTCTTGGAGGCAATGCATTGACATCCTCTGTCACTTATTTCCAGCCCCGACTCCTCTTAGCGCTTGTGACCCAGTTGTTAAATTGTTATATTATTCGTAGAGTCAGGAACAAATTGCTCTGTTGATGTATGTCCATTATGACACATTCACTGCTGAACTGCAATCGGGTGCTGAGCAACAATATTATCAGTCCACCAACCACATGGAGAACTGGAAGGTAGGCACTCAGTGAAACTCCAGCATTTTGAGTCCACAAGTGTGATTATTTTGAACTTCTGGGAATAAGAAATAACACCATTAATTGAGAAGTGGGTCGTATTACTGGGGGTAGCTTGGTCAATCAACAGCTCCATTAAGAATTTTTCCTGTGACTGTACAATCTAGTGGGTCTTAGTCCCCCACGGTGAAGCATTTTAAAATGCTGCCAGAGAATATAAGAAGCAGCAGCAGATTTCTCATCCTTTGTAAGGAGTGAGTCTTGCCTTGGAAGCTCACTGATCTGATCAAAACATGAGCCAATAATGTAAATCGTATGGGGTCCATGCCCCATGATGGTGCTATGTCTTCTGGTTGACAGCCATGCGTACCACAGCTGCCACGCGCTCAATCTGCGCCTCATGGGAAAATATCCACAATTACGAGAAAAACCATGGAATCATAGACTTTACAGCACAGATGGAGATCATCCGTTCCATCGGGATGGCGCCAAATGACAACAGGCTATCCAGCCTAATCCCACTTTCCATCTCCTGATCATTAGCCTCGTAGGTTACTGCACTTCTAGTGAATATCCAAATACATTTTAAATTTCATCAGCATTTCTGCCTTTGAAGCAATGAGTTCCAGATCACCACCACCATCTGGAAGAAAACAAATCTCCTTTAATCACCACTAAATCTCGTACTTGTTGCCCGAAATCGATGCCCCTGGTCACTCAACCAATGGGAACAGGACCTTCCAACAGGATCGAACTATATTATTCAAAATGTTATACACTTTAATTAGCCCCCCCCCCCCCCCCCCTCCCTCAACGTCCTCTATTCCAAAGAAAGCAATCCTGGCCATTGCAATCTTTCCTCATAATTTGAACTCTCCATTCCAGGCAATTTCCTTGTTAATCTCCTCTGCGCACTTTTTAGTGCAATCACATCTTTCCTGTAGTATGATGACCAGAACATAGACCAGCTGGTCTACCTAGTGTTCACTACAGTTTTAACAAAATCTTCCAGCTCCTGTATTCTATAATTTTGAGGGGATGAACTCCATGGTTCCTCTGTTTCTTCACATATCTCAATATCCTACCATTTATTGTGCATTCCATTGCTTTGTTAGCCTCCCCCAAACAAATGACATCACACTTCTCCAGACATAAGTCGTATACTGTGATCAAAAATGCCTCTTTGGGAACAATGCATGGGATAAAATAACTCTACCTCACTGCTAAACCTGACTCAATAGATGCATATCTATAAAACATAATTTTTTAAAAATAAATTTAGAGTACCCAATTGGTTATTTATTTCCAATTAAGAGGCAATTTAGCGTGGCCAATCCACCTAACCTGCACATCTTTGGGTTGTGGGCGTGAAACCCACGCAGGCACGGAGAGAATGCACAAACTCCACACGGACAGTGACCTAGGGCGGAGATTCAAACTCGGGTCCTCAGCGCCTTAGTCCCAGTGCTAACCACTGTGCCACGTACCGCCCCTTACGAGACATGAAATGAAATGAAATGAAAATCGCTTATTGTCGCGTGTAGGCTTCAATGAAGTTACTGTGAAAAGCCCCGAGTCGCCACATTCCGGCGCCTGTCCAGGGAGGCTGGTACGGGAATCGAACCGTGCTGCTGGCTGCTTGGTCTGCTTTAAAAGCCAGCGATTTAGCTGAGAGAGCTAAACCAGCCCCATAATTAATATACTAGTGGTTAGCATAGTTTTACTTTGTTTTGTATGTTATTTTAGAAACTCAGTCATTTAGCTTTCCCAATAGTCTGAGAATGAAATACGTGCCCCCTCTAGCGGGAAGCTAGAAGGTTCCTTGGGCTAGATTCCCCAACCCCGCGCTGGGTCAGAGAATCGGCGGCGGGCTGCGACGCCGGGACGCAATGAGATTCGGTGCCATTGGGGACGGCGCGGCACCAGTCGGGGGCCGCTCCACGGCCCGAGTGGGCCAAGCGGGCATAAGAAAAAAACGAGTCCCGCCGGCACCGTTCTAACCTGCTCTGAACCAGCGGGACTTCGGCGTTGAAGGGTCCGGGGGCGGCCTGTTGTTGGGGTGGGGGGGGACCGGAGGAGCCCTCCCATATCGCCTGGCCTGCGATCGGGACCCACCGGGACAGCCTCGCTGTCTTCTGGCCTCCTTTCTTCCGTGCTGGCGCCTGTATTGCTGCGCCACGTTGGGTCGGGGCCGGCGCGGACAAGGGAGACACCGCGCTTGCGCAGAAATCACGCAGGTGGGACTGCGCATGCGCGGGTTCGGGTCAGACCCACTGCACATGCACGCATCCTCGGGGTCCATTCCATGGCCATAAACCACTCCAGCGCCCTGCTGGCCCCCTGTAGGGGCCTAATTGCTGATCCTGGGGCCGTGCTGACGCCGTCGGGAAACGCAACGGCGTTTCTGACAGCGTCAACACTTAGCCTCAAGTTTAGAGAATCCTGCCCCTTGTCTTTAATGAATGAACTAAACCAGGCCAGTAGATTTTACCCCAATGCACTCTGGCTTAGGGAGGAGTAAAAATGACGAGACGTATACCTTGTGTATAAAATGTATAAATATGAATTAATTTTGGTGCTCTCCATTGTAGAATAATTATCTGACATTCACTAAACCGACACAATTACAAGACTAGTGAGCACTTGCGTGAGACCAGAAGGTATTAATGTCTGTTGAGCGATATCTCATCTAATATCAAAAGAAGAGAGAAAAAGGAGAAAATTGGACAAAGGCTGCAAAAGCATATTTCTTACATAGTCATAATTTTGAACATCTGGGCATATTTTTTTAAAGAACCGTCCAAATAAAAAAATGCTTTGTTAACACAATTGATTAAAAGGTAATAATTATCAGAGAAAAGGAAAGACATCAATGGGAGCAACTTCATGAGCAGAATTCTCTCCCAAATATGCTTGATTTAAAGGGAGCAAGCTACTCCATGTTCAACAAATCATTCTCTCATGATTGACTATACTTGAAGGAAAAGCTTATTCTTGGCTCAGTGTCTAAATTTTCACCAGTTACTGCTTAACAATAATTAACCTTCGAAAAAAATGTCTCAGTGACAAGCTTTTTAATTCATTGGTGGGATGTGGACATCACTGGCTGGGCCAACATTCATTGACCATTCCCTTGAGAAGGTGGTGGTGAGCTGCCTTCTTGTACCGCTGCAGTCCATGTGGTATAGGTACACCTACAGTGCTGGTATGGAGGGAGTTCCAGGTTTTTGCTCAGCCACAGCAAGGTAACGGTGATATTGTTCCAAGTCAAAAGTTACACGTTAGACCAATGGACTTTAGACAATTCAATATCCATGCAACTAGGGCAGAACGGTAGCACAGTGGTTATCACAGCTGCTTCACAGCTCCAGGGTCCCAGGTTCAATTCCCAGCTTGGGTCACTGTGCGGAGTTTGCACGTTCTCCCCGTGTCTACGTGGGTTTTCTCCGGGTGCTCCAGTTTCCTCCCACAGTCCAAAAATGTGCAGGCTAGGTGGATTGGCTATGCTAAATTGCCTTCAGTGTCCAAAAATGGTTAGTTGGGGTTACAGGATAGGGTGGAGGTGTGGGGATAGTGTGGAGGTGTGGGCTTGGGTAGGGTGCTCTTTCCAAGGGCCAGTGCAGACTCGATGGGCCGAATGGCCTCCTTCTGCACTGTAAGTTCTATTTTTTAAAAACTGGGTAACACTAAGGTTAGGACAGTAAGCTTTACCAGAAAGCTTGGCATACTGCTTTATATGTCATGAGTTTGGTTCATAAGATCACAACATACATACAAATCAGAGTGCAGCAATAGCATGTTAACTTCCACATTTGGCTTACCATGGCTTACCATGGCATCAACTACAGCAGGAATCATGGAAATACTTTTGAGAAGATTATTTTTATGTGGAACTATTGTGGGCCATTAAGTTTTATATTAATGTTGTAATTAAGCTAGCAATCGGATCTACATTTGAAAAGTGAGTTGAGCTGAAGGATTGAAGTTTGTTATTTTCAACCGTAACAAGCCAAATATTTTTAGTTCTTTTATCAATTGGTTCAGGAATATTACACTCTTTGTCTGCTGTCTCTCAATTTGAGGATGACACCACATCAGCATTGCGAGATTGGGTCTTTGTGTGAATGAACAGGCTAATTCTTGAAGCGCAGATCTTTGGGCATATGGGGCAGAATGTCCCATGAGATAGTGGGACCTGGAGAATAGGATTTGCTTCCTTTTCCTTCCTTCTCTCTCATCGCTTTGCCTCATCATTAAACCGTTTGGACTCAAAATGTGATGCAGCTTGATGGACAACTGATTGTAATTCTGAAGCTCCTCTCAGTCACAAAGGTCAATGTTGCTGCTCTTCAAGGAGTGTCTTTGAAACATTTTCTTTGTCCTCTCCTGGAATGCTGGTCATTTGAGAGGGGCTGGGGTGAAGTTGCTTTTCAGCCATTCAAACACTGTCCAGTACATCATAATGAATTCTGCAGAAGTTTTGCCTGAATGCTTGTGGAGCTTGTTACACAAAGGAGACTAACATTTGTTCAGCGGATCTCTCTCTCTCTCTCTCCCCCCCCCCCCCCCCCCCCCCCCACCCCACCCACCCACCACCACCACCACCATTGAACCCAAAGAAGCAGCAGAGGGACTGTTGGTGGAATTTCTCTGACGCTCATATTTGTCGCTGATCCACAGTTCATATCTCATTGCAGTACAAAAGTGTGTGATAACAATTGCTCTGTAAACCAGGATCTTGTTGACTTGGTGTGAGACAGCCGCTGCCTTAGCTTGTAGAAAGCTGAGCTGATCCAGTGTTGGATCTTCTCGTCAGTGGTGGAGGTTTGACAGAAGTAGACGCCAAAGTATGGGAAGTCTTCAGCATATTCCAGAGTGTCTCCTTCAACATATGTATGAGGTGGAATATTGGCTGACGAGGTGTAGGTTGATACATGCGTCTTTGTTTTTCCAGCATTCAAGGACAGCAAAATCTTTTGTGTGATGAATTGAAGAACCATGGAATCCCTCCAATGCACAAGGAAGCTAATCAGCCCATTGAGTCTGCACCAACCCTCTGAAAGAGCACCCCACTCAAGCCCACCACCCACCCCATCCTACCCGACACATCTTTGGAAACCAAGGGGCAATTATTTAGCATGGCCAATCCATCTAAAGAGTTTGAGAGTGGCTTGCCAATCTGGTGTAGAGTGGGCAATGATACTACAGTTATCTGCTGCTGTAGATCATGTATATCGAGGGTGGTCAGTTTAGTTTTAGCACAGAGGCAACTGATGTGAAAGAGTTTACCATCTAGGCTGTATTTGATAGTCACACTCAAGAGCAGTTGATGTTTGATGAGCTAAATAGCCATTGTCAGGTAGAATGTAAATAGTAGGTGGCTATCACACAGCCTTGCTTGACACTGCTCCAGAGTTTGAACTCATTTGTTTCCAATCTCTCACTCAAGGCAACAATATTATCATGAAGCAGCAGGATTGTGATGAAGTTTCTTGAACATCAATATCTTGGGAGCGCAATGCACATGGCCTCATTATTCACTGTGTCAAATTCTTTGGGCAGGTTGTTGGAGGCAATGAAGAGTTCCTTATATTATTCTCAACATTTTTCTTGGACTTGTTTGTCAACAAGACCATGTCAGAGGTTCTTCATTTGGAATGTCTAAAGCCATATTGTGTCTCTGGGATGATTCTCTCGGGCACAGGAAGTAGGTGATCACAGAGAAAGTGTGTCAGGAATTTCCGTGCAAGAAGGAAACACACTGGTAGTTTCCACAGCAACATTTATCTCCCTTGTTGAAACTAATTACAGTCATCACATTCCTGAAGTCAGGGGCGAGTTCCTGTTCCTGCCAAATCAGTGGGCATAGTGTCTTGATATGAGCATAAGAACACCAGCTTTGAAGGCACCTATGGAATACCTTTGGGGCCGTAGGCTTAGCTGTTCTTCATCCATTTTATTGCTTGTTGCAGCTCTCCCCTCGATGGTAGTTCAGCCATACATTCTACCAAAGGTTCCTGAGGAGCAGCCTGGAGAATATCGCAGTGATTTGTGGTTGAGGACTTATTGAAAATGTTCTTTCCAATGTTGTCTGATGTCATCTGGAAGAAGAGAAAAATTATCCTGGTGCAAAGGGGATTCTGTCCATCTGGCCTAGAGCTATAGATAGTGCTAGTGGCTTTTCAAGTCTTGTTGATGAGCATATTGTTGGATCACTTGAGCTTTCTCTTGCCACCAAACATCCTTTATCTTCCAAACTTTACTTTGGGTGTCAAGCTTAAACTGTTGTAATCCTGAATTCTTGCCTTGTGCCTTTGGGTTGCTCTGCCAGGCAATGAAGGCTGCTTGCTTTTGTTCCAGGAGAACGCATATTTCAGCATTGTTTTCATCAAACCAGTCCTGATGACAATGATACTCGCTAACAATGGTCTGGTAATAGGAGTCCAGTGCAGCTGACTTTTAGATCCCACTGGTCTGAAATTAAGTTGGATGTGCGAAGATTTTTCAGATTGGTTGTGAGCAGCACTGAAATTCCTCTCACCAGTTGGACTGATTTAGGGCTGAGACATTGATCTTCTTTCTCTTGGAGTTTTGGATCTTGTGATCTCTTAGGGCCAGGTGGATGTTCATCTCTGATCGAGCAAGTCAATGTCCAGCAAGCATCAGTTCCCCACATGGATTGGGTGATACAGACATGGCTTCGATCTTTGACTCAAACAACGACATAATCCAGGATGGGACCAGTGCTTTGGACTGGAATTCCTCCAAATGGTTTTGTATTTGTCCTTCTGGCAGAAGGAGGTTATGAGACCATACTGAGCACACATTTTTTTCAGCAGGAGGACACCATTTGGTGGGCGGCCGAGTAGCACAGTAGTTAGCACTGTTCACAGCGCCAGGGACTCGGGCATAATTCCCAGCTTGGGTCACCTAGCCTGCACATCTTTGAGTTATGATGGTGAAACCCACGCAGACACAGGAAGAATGTGCAAACTCCACACAGACAGTCACCCAGCACTGCAGGCAGCAGTGCTAACCACTACGCCACTGTGCCACCCGCTCATCAGCTATCTTAAGACTAATGAAGACATACATCCTTGTCAGAGAGAGATACCCAATAGTATCCCCCCCCCCCCGATTGTTCTTTCAGCAGCCCCTCCCCAAGAAGATGAGTCTCACTGAGGGCAGTAAGAAGTCTTACAACACCAGGTTAAAGTCCAATATGTTTCAAACACTAGTTTTCGGAGCACTGAGGAAGGAGCAGTGCTCCGAAAGCTAGTGTCTGAAACAAACATGTTGGACTTTAGCCTGGTGTTGTAAGGACTTCTTACTGTGCTCACCCCAGTCCAAAGCCGGCATCTCCACATCTCACTGAGGGAGCTGATGTCAATTTGGAGTCTTGACAGCTCACATGATATGACTGCAGCTCTTCTTTCCGGAAGGTCACTCTTCAAATTATCATTCGTATTTAACGTCCCGGGTTGCAAAATTTAATGTGTTCTTTCTTTGACCACAAAGATATGATCCAGAAGGCTGCTTTTCCCCAGCCAGGAGAAAGTGGGACAGTCTACTTTTAGGGCAGCTTTCCTTGCTCCATTTTTCATTTGGAGTGAGAAGAGGCTATTCTGAAACACACCACTCAGCCGGAGATGCTGCCACCCAGGCACACCTCTGGTGCATCATTCATCTGTCACCTGTGTGCAGATTCCCAGGTCCCCAGCCTTGTCCCCATTACCAGTCCTTGATCGCCATGGGTCTTGGCAAATGGACTCCAGTAGAAACCTGTGTGTGAGTTCTGTTTGATATGAGGGCCAGAATTCTCTAGCTGTTTGCGAGTGACGGAATTTTCTGGTCTCGCCAGCAGCACACCCTTGCTCGTGGGTTTCCTGCGCTTTATAATAAAATAGACTGTCCCGCTTTCGCCTGGCGGCATGGGGTGGAACTCCCATTGACAGCGACGGGAGAAGAGAATCCCACCACCCGCCAATGGCACGCCAGCTAATGGCACGCCTGAGATCTTGGCACCGGCAGAATCCAGATGATCATGAGAGGGTTGTGGCCAGATGTTGGTGACATGTTGCATCACGGTGACTGGGACCACCTGCCCTCAGCAGCCTTCTTGCGCCTTCATAGCCAGTGAGATGCACAGTCTTCCTTCCCTGTTCTGTTGTTGAGCACCTTTTGAGGCCACATTCTTTCTGGTGCCTTCCCCCAACATTGTTGCTTTTAGCGGCTCTGCCAGGAGCAAGGATGTCCCACCAACATTGTTCAAAGGATCATTGGAGCGCACAAAACTCTCACCCACAGCGCGGTGAAGATTATGGAGTCAATACCAACAATCCAATGAAGATAATAATAATCATCTTTATTGTCACAAGTAGGCTTACAGTAACACTGCAATGAAGTTACTGTGAAAAACCCCTAGTCGCCACATTCTGGCGCCTGTTCGGGTACACAGAGGGAGAATTCAGAATGTCCAAATTACCTATCCACACTTCTTTCAGGGAAGAAACTGGCGCACCCGGAGGAAGCCCACGCAGACACAGGGAGAATGTGCAGACTCCACACAGGCAGTGACCCAAGCCGGTAATCGAACTTGGGACCCTGGCCCTGTGAAGCAACAGTGGTAATCACTGTGCTAACGTGCCACCCACATAAAACGTTGTTAAAAAACACTGGCAAAATAAACTGTGTGACATGATTTCAGTCACTCTCAATACAGGCCACTGATATTGTGGAAACCTCTATTGCCACAATCTTTAAAGAGGAAGTGGTCATTACAATTTTAACTTGAATATTCCACAGCAGAGTCCAATGAAATGTACAGAAATTGGATTTGGTCATTCTGTCAATTTGTTCTATGTGGGTCACATGGTGAGCAATGCTTCTTTTATTGCAACTTGGGACAAAAATCACACAGGGAGAAACTGCAGTGAGACAGTAGTACACTTCACATTCTTACATAGTCACAGGAGGAGCCTGCAGGCATGGATATAACCATTGAACCAACAGTCTTCCTCTAAAAAACAATTAATGAAGAAAGTTAGGAACACATTTTAAAACCCTTGTCTTTCTGTAGGCAACATCAATACGTGGCTATACGTTTCTTGCTTTTGTCCAGCCAAAGGTTATACAAAACACATTATCAGTGTGGTGCGAAGGAACTAAGATTGGCTATATTTAGCTAATATGATGTTCTTTATTATTGGAAACTACGGACAAAATATTATTGCCTGCTGGAATGGAGGCATCATTTTTGGCCTGAATTTCTGATTTGTGATCTTTGTGGCTGCTCTTTTCCAGAGAAAACCAATTGTCCGCCCGCTTCCGGGTTCCCTGACCAGATAGAGCAGGTGGAATGACATGACTAGTGCAGCCGTACAGGATATCTATTTAAAGGGAACCTGGCAGAGCTCACAATGCAGCAGTGTTTGTGAGAAATAAGACATTGTGAAAGAAGAAAGAGCTGCAGAATGAATGGAAGACATGGAAAGGCTTCCCGTGCTTCAGTGCCTCATGACTGGAGGTGAGGATTCATGCAATTAGGAAATGTAGAGAAGTCTTCTTCCCCAAGGATGGCTGGAGGAGCAACTTCACAGGCACGCAGGGCTTCAAGTGACAATGCAGCAGGATTGTGGTATTGAGGACCTCGACCCAGAGTCAGGAAATGTTCAGTGACCTCATGAAGTCTGGAAAGGTGAGAATCCTAAAGCTCTCGGGTGACAGCTATCACTCTCTCATCTTCCTAGTAGTCTTCTGCACATCTTTTCTTTGATCTACCCAATTTGTTGTCACACACATTTCTTTCTCTCTAGTTTGTTTCTCAATCTCAACTTGAACAGACAGCACTCAAACTCATACATCCTCATCGTATTGTCCTCTCACTCTCATCGTACTGAATGCATGCTGGCCCACACAAATGGCCTGCAGATATTGGTTGCCAGATTGCACCACATGGATTATTGATCCATATAGATCAGCTAGACCTAACAGATGCTAGATGGATGAACACCACACTCACCTGCGGCCAGTGCTTTGCAGGGAAGTGAAGATGGGTTTTGAGCAGGATAATGGATGGCCACCTGCTCCTCTTGCATTGAGATTTTCTTCCAAGACACCGCAGATCGATATCTGGATTGAAGCTGGTACGAGAGCCGGACCCATAGAAACACTGCTGTTCTGCAAAACTGAGAAAGCTGACAATGTGCTGAGAGTATTGCCTCCTTCAATGTTACCGGTCCGTCTTCTGCGTTGGCATCTTAATATGTGATATTAACAGAGAATGTTTTGGATTAAATGTACCTATCTGATAACTTAGCAAAGATATTTATGCTTTTGATAAAATGGTGAATGTCTTCAATAAAATAATAGATGAAGGAACCAAAAGAAAAAATGCTGGAAAATCTCAGCAGGTCTGCCAGCATCTGTAAGGAAAGAAAAGAGCTAATGTTTCAAGTCCAGACGACTCTGTCAAAGCTCTCCTTATAGCTGCTGCCAGACCTACTGAGATTTTTCCAGCATTTCCTCTTTTGGTTTCAGATTCCAGCATCCACAGGAATTTGCTTTCAATAGATAAAGGAATTTGATGCAAACTTATGAATAGATGTATTACTAATATGGACCCCAATGTCAACCCCATTGTTTCCTTCTTAAACTAGTCCTTTTCTTGGTTGTTAAAAGGTCACTGCCTTCTCAGAAAAATATATTCAACTTTGGCTTTTTGGCTTGTGAAGAACTAACAGAGTTGTATTATTGTTATTCATATATTTTAACATCTTATGTATTCATTTATCTGTTTGCAAATACATACAGGGTTTGTTAAATATCCTTTTATGAACCTTGTGCACTTTAAGGGCACTTGACTTCAACTACTTATAACATTTCACAAAACTGTAACTGATATATATTTTTTATTCTGTCTTTTCTCTTTCTCTTCATTTCCCGTAGGGTCTCACACCCACACGCTACAGTGCTTTATGAAATCTTGATTGTACTGATTACAAAATTACCTTTCATCCCACATGGTGTAAGAACACCGCTACCTACACAAGAAGCATATTACAATTTTCATAGCTAATCTTCACACAAAACCCCCAGTCTGTTGAAAAAATTGCTTATACAACAGTAATATTGTCTGCAAATCTTGACAATAATACCAACATCATCAGTAGCATGAAACAAGGAAGATTAAAATAAGAATATCCACAATAACCATGACTAGCAACAGCAGTATATGTGGCATACATCCTAGTTGCCTCAACCCTATATTTGAAAGAATTTATTGTGTACCTTGAGACATCTCAGAAATATCACAAAGCGTCCTACAATTAATTACATTGATATTGCTTACTTTTATATGCAAGAAAACAAGCAATATCAATTTTGCGCAAAAAATCCTTCAAATATCAAGGAAATAAATGATCAGTTAATAATTATTTTCTTAGAGTAAATTGAAGGAATAATATTAATCAAATCAACTCTTTTCACTTTGTCGAATAGTGGACGGAATTTTCCCCCCAAAATGGCAAAGTGTCAGGTCCTGACTGAAAACCGGCGTGTATCTCCGCAGAGAAACAGTCAGGTTTTCTCTCCAGATGTTCTCGGATTTTGCCGAAAAAAAGCAGAGGGGCATAGTGGGCCCACAAACACAGAGATTGGGGCACCCTTTTTGAAGAGACAAGCCCCCCACCCTCGCTACGGAAAATAGGACTTCCCCCATCAATCCTCACTGGTAATTTCCCCCCTCCTCCCATCTATCATCAGTAGCAATTTCCCAACCCCGTCCGACCATCGTCACCGCACTACCCTGGAGCCACTCTCTGGCTCTCCCCCTTGGAAGTGTCAACCTGACAGTGCCAGGGTTACAGGGGGGCTGCACTAGCCTCTGTGCCTCCAGCGTGGTCACCTAAACTACTGGCGAGGGGTAGTGATTCCTGCCCCTGGCGGGAGAGAATATCTGACACCCCAAAAAGCTATGGCATTATGCCATTTAGGAATATTTAAATAAATGCAATTTGATGGTAATCAGGTTCATGGCCTCATTGGGCGTAAACATGATTCCATTGCCGGCACAGGACGGTGGGGGAGGGGGGGGGGGGGGGGAAGAGATCACATTCTGAGATTTCCCTGGCGCAAATCCCAATGTGGCCGGCGATTCCTGAATCAGAGGCAACAAGGATTTGTAATGAAGAGTAGTTTATTCACTAGCTTAGCAGCTATTTCATACTTGTTCTTTTTCTGCGCTCACAGCAACAACTCCTGCGCTCCTGACACATGACCTCTTTTGGAGCCGTGTCATCACATCATCATGTGACTGCTCGATCTACAGCAGGGGTGGGCAAACTTTTCCGTGCAAGGGCCACATTCAGAAATTCACAATTTTAAAGGGCCGCATAGTATATTAAGTAAAATAATTAATATTTAAAATAGCCAAAATAAAAGGTTTTTAAAGAAAAAAAAGCAATTAATTTTTATTAATTAATATTTTAAAGTAGAAACTTCACATGAAACACATGTTGTGCCGAGCAATGATCACCCTACTCAAGTCAACGTATCCACCCTATACCAGTAACCCAACAGCCCCCCCCCCCCCCTCCCCACCCCATTAACCTATTTTTTTTTAATGACTTGATCTTGGTGGGCCGCATAAAGACGGCCCGCGGGCCGTAGTTTGCCCACCCCTGATCTACAGTGTCCACTCATCTTAACATTCATCTGAACCATCAGAGCAAGTAGACAAGTCAAAGCTTTTCGACTTTGACAAAACCTTCAAACATCTCCAATGACTGGGAGTTCTATCTGCTCAATGACCTGGTGCTGACATTGGCTTATTTTCCATAATCATAATCATTTTTATTTTTTCAGTGGGATTGCCTGAAAATTTCGCTGACAGCTCCTACCTCCCAAAAATTGCCTCTGGCTAGGGGGAATGATATTTTAGGCTTCTGACGCCTGTTGCAGTGTATTTTGACAGGCTGTCACCTGGCAGGTGACGACAATATTTCAGTTTTTTGGACATTATGGGAGTGCGTGGATGTGGTTAGCTCAGTTGGCTGGATGGATAACATGTGGTGCGGAATAACGCCAACAGAATGGATTAATTTCTCATTCTGGCTGAAGTAGACTTGGGACCTGCCTCCTTGGCCTCCCTCTGAGAGTGGAAGGCATTGGCAAACCACCACAGACAAAAAATATCAACAAAAACAGTTCAGGCTGGAGCATCAGAAAACAATGAGCCAAGGACCTGCTTTCAAGCAGAGCATTCATGAAATGGAAAAAAGAATGGGAAATTGAATCAATCACCCTGTCAGAAGTTTAAGCATCCCATTTGGTAAAGGAAAATATTTGCAAGGCTAATGGGAAAGATTGGGGGGGGATTCAAACTAATTGGATATCTCTTTCAATGGGAGGTGGACCAAATGGCATCCAACTGCTCTGTAAGATAATAAGGTTATTTTAAAAAACCTTTAATGATGTTGCAAGATGGGGATTCAAAACAAAGCAACAAAGCCTCCTGCAATTGGGAAGCAGCACAGCAATTTTGGAAGAAGCATCGGGTTTTTTTTTTAATGTTTCACAGGCATTGCAGGCTTGGTAATCCTTAATTGCCCTTGAAAAGGCAATTGAAAGACAGTGAGCTGTCTTTCTAAGCATTCACAATCCATGTGGTGTAGGCACAGGCACAGTGCTGTTAGGAAGGCAGTTCCAGGATTTTAACTCAGCGATGATGAAGGAAGAATTTACATCATACCTGACAATAAGGAGGAAAGGAGTATAGGCATCAAGAATGGGAAACGTTAATTAGAAAGACAAGTATGGCAAACTGAAGGAAATAGCCAAGTGTTCTAGAGAACGGAAACGCAGAAGGTCAATGAGTGGTGCAAAGTATGGCTTGAGGCGAAGGCCAGTTTTAAAATAATCGGAAATGTGTGGAATTAAAGGACAGGAGATTGCCAAGATGATGTGGGATCACATGAGGCTATGGAAAGATTTAAAACAAGAATCTCAATATTGACATGGGACATGAGGATCCACTGGGAGTTGGAGTTGATGGAACTCTGACTTAGTTTGGCTGAGGATGTAAATTGCACAATTTTGACATTAATTAAATCAGAGGAGCCGGCACAGAGGGAATTAGGCGAATTGAGCTCGGATGTGATGAAGGATTGAAATCTATTTTCATCTGCACAAAGAACAGATGGGTACAGAGGCTGGCAATAACCTTGGACACAGCAAAAATATATTTTAGAAATGTAATAATTATGAGAGAAATAACTGAGCTCAGAATCCAGCCATACAGTGAGGTGATACGGCTCCTGGTTCAACTTGAAATTGGCAGCTATGGAGGATGATGGATACAAGACCAAAGCTTCAGGTGTGCCGATGAAAGCCAAACGGAATGATTTTAATATTCCAGGATTTCTCTGGTGCTCTATTATTATTGAATTCAGTATTAACCTGAATTACACACTCTTTAGTACAATTGCACTGCTCAAATCCAAAACCTTCTGATTCAGTGTTGAGTACTGCCAAATAAACAAAACTGACAATTTGCTGAAGTAAGTCCAAACACCAATAGATCCGATTACAACATCATTACCCACAGAATCCTCACTTGAAATCAAATTTAATATACCAGCCATGAAATATGTTACACAGTGGTTAAGTGCCATGCTTAAAACAAATGTGTTTTTGAGCAGCTTATATTTCTTGTGACTTCATAATGATACATGTCCATCCTATACCCAGTTCCAATGAAAAATGCCCATCAGTCCATTTAATCCAAACTAGAACTCTTACTGTTCTTCTGTTACAGTATGTGGTTCCTTCTTAAATTAACCTAGAATCCTTCTCCGAGCCACACTTCCTTACAGTCCAACTGAAGTGGGGGGGGGGGGGGGGGGGGGGGTTCAGCGATGACTTCTTAAAACTGAATAGTTAGAATGCCACAAGAGTAGTTTTGCATAAGTTATTTTATTCAGGATTGAGATGAATTATAGGACTGAGTAATTATTATTCACCATTAAACATGTTTTTTTAGGATATAGCAGTAATAAGTAATGAAATGTGATTTAGGATAGCTAACCTGACCAAAAGGACATTACTTTTGACATTTTGTCTTTTTGAAACAATTTAGGGTGATGGTTCTGTAGTTCTGTTTCTCACAAACAGTCAGCACAAGCTGCTGGGATTGTACACAGCTGTCAGGATGAAGATCAATCATGCACTGCTTGCGATTCTATTGGGTGAAGTTTAAATACTGCTTGCAATCCTTTCGGATAAGTTTAAAAGGAGCAGTTTCAGGGATTGCATTGCGTCCAACTGGGGTGGGCTATTGATTTTTGAACGTTGTATAAGTACGGTGTTCTGGTCTTTGTTCGGCAGAACAGATCTTGGCAGATATCCAGGTCTGTTCTCCATGTACACGTAACAAACTTGATGAAATAGCTATCTTGTCCAGGTTGTCGATGTGTTTTTTCCTCTCTGTACTGAGCTGAGCCACAAGGAATAACCCCACGTGGAACCTGACTCAATACACAGGTCTTGAAACCGCTCCTATATCACCAACAATCTATGTTTCAATCACTATGTAAAAAATACTCTTTGAAGGCTGCCTCAGATCAGTTTGTTTTCATTCCTGAGTTTCAATCCTGCCATCAGGATGAGATGTAGGTCGGAACCCAGAAAGGCTAGCAGTGAGACTTAAAGGCAGATTCTGGAGGAGGCAACGAACTGAGAGACCACATCAGGGAGTCCCGTCCATTTAGGGATGACAGGTGGGTTCCAAAGCTGGGAGAGACAGTGGGGGTACATGAGGCTTTGGGCTGCAGGCAGAAGAGGCAGGTTCTCCTGATGTAGGTGGATGAACAAGGAGGCATCTTAATCTCTCAACTTCAGAAAGTTATAGCCCGTCAGTGAGGAGGAGGAACCCCTCCTCAGGATGGGCTGAAGTTGCAGATGTCGCACATGGGCACCCATGGAATTGTAGTGGGGGTTGGGGGAAATTAAAGGAGGCATCAGTAGCCTCCATCTATCTGCTAGGCTTTAGTCTCAGCAGGGAGGCCCATCTACCATCACATATATGAGTGCGACCTCAACCAATGCTTTAGGGGGCCTTAATGTCGATCTGCCACAAACCGTCACCTTACAGAAACAGCCTCAATTAAAATAGGCTGGAGACAGGAATATGCCAGTCAACTGGCACACCAGCTGGTAATCAAAAACTGCTGGCATGACCTGCCATCTTTACAGAATGAAAATGAGCAGGGTAGCATGGTGGTTAGCATAAATGCTTCACAGCTCCAGGGTCCCAGGTTCGATTCCCGGCTGGGTCACTGTCTGTGTGGAGTCTGCATGTCCTCCCCCTGTTTGCGTGGGTTTCCTCCGGGTGCTCCGGTTTCCTCCCATAGTCCAAAGATGTGCAGGTTGGGTGGATTGGCCATGCTAAATTGCCCGTAGTGTCCTAATAAAAAAGTAAGGTTGGGGGGGGGGGTTGTTGGGTTGCGGGTATAGGGTGGATACGTGGGTTTGAGTAGGGTGATCATGGCTCGGCACAACATTGAGGGCCGAGGGGCCTGTTCTGTGCTGTACTGTTCTATGTTCTATGTTCTATAACTCCAAAGAATCCACATCCTGATAATGTGGCAGAACTGAAATGACTGTTTTTAAATTACTTCCTTTGCCTGGTTAAGTATAAGAACAGAAGAACTAGGAGCAGGAGTAGGCCATTCGAGCCTGCTCCGACATTCAATGAGATCATGGCCGATCTTTTGTGGACTCAGCTCCACTTACCCGCCTGAACACCATAGTTCTGCTTTCACCCACCAGTGGAAACAACCTCCCCGCATCTATCCTATCTATTCCCTTCATAAATTTTATATATTTCTATAAGATCCTCCCGCATCCCTCTACATTCCAACGAGTACAGTCCCAGTCTACTCAACCTATCCTCGTAATCCAACCCCCTCAACTCTGGGAATAACCTCTGCACACCCTCCAGTGCCAGTGCATCCTTTCTCAGGTAAGGAGACCAAAACTGAACATAATACTCCAGGTATGGCCTCACTAACACATTATATAGCATCTTAAGTATCCTAATACAATCTGAAATGATGGTGGTAGAGATTATGGCAAAGAAGGACCTGCAATGGGAATATGCCCAGTGTCATGCTCCTTGGGCTGTATTGTCATCATTGAGGTGGGAAACAGAAGCTGGATTTGTTTTTGTTGAAAAACCACACCTGGGTGAAAAACTGATTAAAGTTAAGATTTTAATGCAATGAACTCGCAATTGAAATGGAGGCAGGTTTCCTGTCCACTTACAGCAATTGGGGTAGGAACAGACAGAGGTCAGATGAAGTGTAGAATTTACTTAGGAAGCAGCAATCACTGAGGCTACTGGTTGACCTGAGGGAGAGATCAGTGGTTTGTGCCAATGCTTTCCACTGTGCTTGAAGGAAGCTGGAAGTCATAGGAGATCAGAGATTTGGTACCCAAGGTAGGCCAGGTCCTTGATAAATCAATATATCTCATATGAGAGGACAAACAGAGGAAGGAGATCCTCTTCATGGAGAGTGGCATGAGGAAGCAACCTCATTGTCCAGAGGGGGCACCTTTCCAATCAGCATCAGGGATATGGGGTTATGGGGAGAAGGCAGGAGAATGGGAATGCGAAAATATCAGCCATGATTGAATGGCGGAGCATACTCAATAGGCCGAATAGCCTAATTCTGCTCCTATGTATTATGGTCTTATGGCATCATTTCTCTTTACCTCCTCTTCCTCCTCCTCCTCTCTCACCTTGCTCCTCCCCGATGAGTTGTCTCCTCCCAGGGCATCATTATTGACATCAAGGTCCACACCTCTCTGGAGGGCCATGTAATGGTGAGCAACGCAGACTACCACAAAGACCTTGCAGCAGCGTATTGGAGAGCGTAACCTGACTGGTCCAAGCACCACAATCGCATCTCCAGAAGCCCGATGACCTGGTCAATTTTTATCTTAGTGAGCAGGTGGCAGTGGTTGTATCATCATTGTACCTTATCTGGAATTCCTGCAGAGAGGTCCGTAGCTATCTCTTAAAGACATTAGGGTTACCATTCATGCACTTTGGGAATTGGAGAAAAAAAATTCATAAGAGCTGCCAGGAAAGTAAATGAGCACTTGGAAGAAGTTTTTCTTCTTGATTGCAAACCAGGGAGTGGAAGTCCTTCCTCTTGATGGATCTCACTGGCCGGTCCCTGAGTGCCTTGGTGGTCCAGATATACAATGTCCTCTGTCGATGTCTGTCATTAAATGAATGTGCTATCCATATCTGGTGAAAAGGGCATCAGTGACCAGTGAGACACAATGGTGTACAGCCGTTTTTGAAATGCCATTCACCCGCCCCATTCCTGCCTTTAATATGCCACACAATTCAGCCCCTTATGTGGCAATATACCAGAATGATACTGATTAGACTGGTGCAAGACAGGTGCATCTGTGCTATTAAAATTCATCCTATTCTTTCCAGAAACCCATTTGCAACTCAGCCCAGACTAGGAAGTGATAGCCACCTGTCTCTGACAGCGGTTAAGAATTTGAAGTGAAATATTTTTGGGCAGGATTTCAATTTGGCTCCCAGCATTATGTGAGCCTGTGGCATCACAAAATACACATTATTTTAAAGAACAAAGTAAAATGTGTACTGATATTGCACCTTTCACGAGTGAGCCCATAACACTTCAGAACTATTGATGTACTTTGAAAACGTAATTGTTGTAATGTAGGGAAATGCCAATTTGTGCAAAGCAAAATCACAATTATTACTAACCCATCAACCTTTTCGAAGGTATAATGACTTGCATTTTTATGTACATCATTAACATATTGAAAATCCACTTTTTACAGCAATTAGGAGAGAGGAGCAAATGTTTTGCCAAAATATTAATTTTGAATCTAGGAGACTGGTTGTAAGGCAAGAGGGGTTAGGAAAATCGTTTCTCTAACAGTTGAATGGGATGAAGCTGGAGAGAGATTTATAAATTGCTACAACAATTTCACTTTCAACATGAGAGTAGATTATTTCGATAAAAGTATAATATTCATACTACAGTTATGTAATCTAATTACAAATGCAGCAGGGGCTGTTTAGCACAGGGCTAAAATCATTGGCTTTGAAAGCAGACCAAGGCAGGCCAGCAGCGCGGTTCAATTCCCGTACCAGCCTCCCCAAACAGGCGCCAGAATGTGGCGACTAGGGGCTTTTCACAGTAACTTCATTTGAAGCCTACTTGTGACAATCGGTGATTTTCATTTCATCCATATAATATTTTATTGGAGTGGTTGTTAAAATTGCAGTATCACAGCATAAAGAATAAGCAGCCGTGTGAATGCATTGCTCTTGATATATGTGAGATTGGGCAAACACCAACCTAAAGTGGCCACAGCAGACAAATAATAAATATGTTCACATTTCCTCAAGTCCAATAACCTACAAAACAGATTTCTTCATCATCATTAAACATTCAAATGCTGTACTGTCAGGCAAGATTTAGAATGATCTTGAAGTTTTAAAGAGATTTGCAATGACCTCAAAGTCCAAAGGAGATTTTAAATGGCCTGGAACTTAATTATTTTATAGAATTATTTTAGGTCTAAATTAATACAGCAATGTCCCATTAGAGCTCTCATTTTTATAATATTATTAGACTATTAATGCTGTCAAATTTCTGGACCATGGCTCTTGACTTTGTCTTGGTTAATTTTGAATGAAGTTATTGAACAGACAGAATAAGGTACAGTCGTTGAAATGCGTAAAATTCTTAGTTCCTTATCACTTATAAAAAGAAAAACTTGAGGGTTGGAAATCTGAAATGAACAGAGAAAACATTGAAAATTCGCAACAGGACCCTCAGCATTTGAAAGCAGAAACGAGAACTTCAGATTGTGGGTGGAGGCTCTTCATAAAATTGTTTGGACAATGGTCTTGCCATTAGAAAGTTTTTAATAATAGATTTAGAGTATCCAATTTTTTTTTCCAATTAAGGGGCAATTTAGCATGGCCAATCTACCTACCATGTACATCTTTGGGGTTGTGGGGTTGAGACTCACATAGCCCTGGGGAGAATGTACAAACTCCACATGGAGAGGGACCCAGGACCAGGACCTAACCAGTGCAAACCACTGTGCCACCATGTTGCCCATGCCCATTAGAAAGATAAATGTAAATAAACAAATTAACTTTTGCCTCAAGGAACAATAACAAGAGTTAGCCATTTAGCTCCGAAACATGTTCTGCTATTGAATGAGATAATGGCTTGTTTTCTATGTCTATTTCACTGACAGAATATACCTTAAAACAAAATAATCTCCTCCTGCTGTTATTGTCTTATTTCTACCAATTATGAACAGGTGGGAGAGAGACCCAACTCTGAATCACTAAGCAGAATTTACAAGGATCTAGGTTATGATCTGATATTGGATCCATCTCTCTTGGGCTCTGTTTTGGTTCTTAGACAGACAGATTGTAGACTTATTCTGGTTTCTGCTCAAAACCTGTTTATTAGCGCTACTTCTAAACAAAGTAGGCACAAAGCTTTCGACAGGATTCCAACCTTTCTCTCAAAGTCAACACATGATTGACTAGTGTCAGTGGTATATCGTCGTCTACATCATACATTAGCATATCCCAACTATATTCCACCTCCCCCCACATATGCTACTGTACTTTTTAACAACAATATGAAACGATGCCCCGCCCCCCCTCCACTCTACGCTATGTTGTCTGGCGGCAGAAGCAGCTCACCATTGACTGTCTGCTGCAATTTACAATGTCTGCCTCATTTTGGGTGGCTCACCAACTTCACTGCCAAAGAACCCTCCCCAGGGTGGGGGGGGGGGGAGGGGGGGGGGGTCTCCTTCGGTGTGACAGGATGATCCCACCAGGGCCAGTAGGAAGGGCCAGAAAATCTCACCCTCTGTCTTAAATACTTACGTTGCATTTCTGTAACTCCCTTTTCATAACTGCTGATTCTACTCAATCCCAACTCCCACTCCTCCCCTCCCGAAATCGCAGTCACAAATCACCCTCAGCATTCTCGGCTCTCAGGGAAGTCAACTTGGAAAAAAATAGTTTACTTCTGCATCTGGTAAGAAATCTTTGTCTGCAAAATAGGACAACACTTTATCAGCATTACTGTCAGCATAGGTGGGAAGCTGTGTTGAGGTTTCAGATTAACTGAATGGCAAGGCCAATGAAGACTTTTTAACAAAAGATTGATTTGAAAGGGAATGCGAAAGATAATCGATCTTTGGGCACTCTGGAAATAGAAGAGAAGAACTCAGGCACTCTGAGTAAATTGTTTCTGTCTTGAAGGACATTGAGTGTACAAACTTCCTCGGCTTCTGAAGGCTGAATTTCCACTGCTTCTAAGTATAATTGGCAGCACAGTGGTTAGCACTGCTGCCTCACAGCACCAGGGACCTGAGTTCAATTCTGGTCTCGGGTGATTGTGTGGAGTTGCACATTCACCTCATCTCTGCATGAGTTTCCTTCGGGTCCTCAGGCTTCCTCCCACAGTCCAAAGATGTGCAGGTTAGGTGAATTGGTCACGCTAAATTGCCCTTAGTGTCCATAGATGTGCACCTTGGATCATAGATCATAGAATTTACAATGCAGAAGGAGGCCATTCGGCCCATCGAGTCTGCATTGATCCTTGGAAAGAGCACCCTACTTAAGCCCACACCTCCACCCAATCCCTGTAACCCCACCTAACCTTTTTGGACACTAAGGGAAATTTAGCATGGCCAATCCACCTAACCCACGCAGACATGGGGAGAACGCCAGCATTGATCACTAGCCGCTAATTTCCCTTGAGACAACTGCTGCAATCTATGTGGTGTAGGCACATCCAAAGTGCTGTTACGCAGAGAGTTCCAAGGTTTTTCCCAGCAACAGTGAAGAACAGCAATATAGTTCCAAGTCAGGATGGCAAGAAGGTAGGTATGTTCCCAACTGCCCTTGTCCTTCTAGGCGGTAGCAGTTGATCGTGGATTTGCAAGGTGCTAAGGCGCCTTGGTGCATCTTGTAGATGATACACACTGCTGCTACTGCAGCAGTGGCAATCAAGCAGGTTGGTTTGTCCTGGATGGTGTGCCAAGCTTCTTGAAGCTTCATTCATCCAGGCAAGTGGAGTGTATTCCATTATACTCCGACTTATGCCTTGTAGGTGATGGACAGGCATTGGAGAGTTACTCACCACAGGATTCCTAGCTTCGGACCTACTCTTACAGCACATCCCTAGGATGCTAATAGTGGTATATTATAAGCATTTTGAACAATAACACCTTTTTTGGGTAAGTGACAAGTCATTCAGTAGATCAGGGAACACAGCAAAATGGCAAATTAATTGCACAAACTCTGTGGAACAAAGTCAAATTTGTAGACGTTCTCCAGTGGGAAAAATGATAAGAAAACTACAGACCAGGGATGGAATAACCTCGGCTATGCAGCCCAATGGTAGATAAATCAATGGAAATCTTTTGAGTACAAAGAGGACTGTCACGGCACTTTTGAAAGCTCAGGTGAGAAAGGAATGGTGTTCCATCTGATGAACTGTCCTCAGTATTGTCAGCCCCTATAGCCCAGTTTTTAAAGGGGAAAAAAAAAGACTTCCAAAACGACACTATTCCATAAACATCTGGCATAGTGAGAAATGTTTAAAGCAACATAATGAAATACAGAGTCAATTAGAAGGAAAGTAGCAATGATTTTCTGTGGAACAAAAAAAATTTTGCTTCAGTCTTTATACAGCAAAAGCTTGAAAACATTACCAAAGGGCTTGATTCACATATTTCCTGGTTATTAATAATCAATTTTTGTACTTATGCTGGAATGTCAAAGTTGCATTTGAGCATCACAACAACTCTGAATTTCTTTTTAACACCAGACCATGTAGTCTCTTGCTTCCTGTAAAGAAATTAGGAATTGTTTTGGAAATCTTATTTATTCAAGAAGATTTATGCAGGAATAAATGTACTGAGATATTGAAACATCGTGGTATGTACTTCCTGATAACCATACGTTTTGAACCTGATTTTTGAGTAACGCTTATGCTAATACTTGCAATAGAAACTATATGCAAGCTTTTAAATTGGAAACGAATATTCAAGTATTTGGTGATCTTTGTGACCCTTCGGGCACTGGTTGAGTATGATGTGAGTCCCACAGCTTTGGCTACTATTTTGCATTTCCCTTTGTTATGGCTTCTCTTTGGGCAAGCTTAAGTTTTAACTTGCATCAATTCACCCTTTCACCATCAACTTCCCACAATAACTTCCCAGCAATTTTTCTCCCTTCAACCCCAGGGAGAAAACATGATTTGGTTCTTGGACTCACTCCCAGCTGGCCATTCTATAATTTCTTAAAAAGACAGCTTCATCCAAATCTGTTACTCATTCTTCCTGGCTCCAGCTAAAAAATAATTCTAAATGTAAGCTGTGTTCAGCAAATCCCAAATAAATTTAAATATAGAATCCTACTCTGTGCATCCATCTCAGTCTTCTCACCGGCTTGCCCAACACTACCATTTTGAAACAGCGATTCAAGTGCTACTTGAAATGGGAATTAGATATATAATTGAAAGGGGGGCTGAAAGTTATAGAATCTGCTTCCACCTTCTACATGGTGCATTCCCGATCACAGCGCACTGCATAATAACATTTCATTAACTTGTGAATTTTTTGCCAATTAGCTTAAGCTTGATATGATCCGGTTACTGACTCTGCTACTGGAAACAGTTTCTCCCCTTTTACGCTATCAAAATTTCTCTTAATCTTCTTCAAACAGAGAAGGGAAATTTTAACTCCAGCACGGTAGCATTGTGGATAGCACAATCGTTTCACAGCTCCAGGGTCCCAGGTTCGATTCCGGCTTGGGTCACTGTCTGTGCGGAGTCTGCACATCCTCCCCGTGTCTGCGTGGGTTTCCTCCGGGTGCTCCGGTTTCCTCCCTCAGTCCAAAGATGTGCAGGTTAGGTGGATTGGCCATGATAAATTGCCCTTAGTGTCCAAAATTGCCCTTAGTATTGGGTGGAGTTACTGGGTTGTGGGGATGGGGTGGAGGTGTTGACCTTGGGTAGGGTGCTCTTTCCAAGAGCCGGTGCAGACTCGATGGGCTGAATGGCCTCCTTCTGCACTGTAAATTCTATGATTCTATGATCTTCAAATTGCGCAATAACTGATGCCCCTCATCCATGTTACCCAAGGGGTTATTGGGATAAGGGGAAGAGAAGTGGGCTTGGGTGGAGTACTCTGTCAGAGCATTGGTGCAGTTTCGATAGGCTGAATGGCCTCCTTCTGCACTGTAGGCGTTCGATGAATCATTCAGATAATAAGCATACTCGATTTCTTCCAAGATTGCTAGGCGTATGCCAACATCACCATTCAGCGCGGATGTACGTTGACTGCAGGACATAGAGAGAATAATAAAAAGTAGGAGCAGGAGTTGGTCATTCAGCCCTTTGAACCTGCTCTGCCCTTCAACATGATCATGGTTGATCCTGCAGCATTCTCACAATACTCATTGATACCTTTAGTCTAGAATTCCATCTGTTTCCTTCTTCAATATATTTAGTGATTTGGCCTCCACAGCCCTCTGTGGTCGAGAATTCCACAGGTTCTTTATCCTCTGAGTGAAGCAATTTCTTCCAATCTAAGTCCTAAATCTCTCCTCATATGTCCATCCTGCCATCCCAAGAATCAGCCCATACCCTGAGATTGTGATCTTTTGTTTAAGCCAGAGGAAAACAACGGCCAGGATTCTCCAATTTGAGTTTGCCCTACTCCGCTGACAGCAAGAAGGTACAATTTAGCGCTCAGCCAAAACTCCATTCACTGCAGCGGGACACACCGGCATGAAGGGACAGAGAATTCCAGCCAATATCCCTGCATCCAGTCTGTCCAATTCGATCCCCTCTCATTCTTCTAAACTCCAGTGAGTCGAGGTCCTCATATGTCCGTTCTGCCATCCCAGGAATCAGTCTGGTGAACTTTCACTGCACTTTCCCTTTGTCAAGGATATCCTTTCTTAGATAAACAGACCAAAACTGCACACAATCCTCTAGGTGTGGTCTCAGCAACATCCTGTTCAGTTGCAAGTAAGACATACTTGCTCCTGTACTCAGGTCCTCTTACAATGAATGCCAGCATACTATTTGCCTTTCTAACTATGGCAGCACAGTAGCACAGTGATTAGCACTGTTGCTTCACAGCACCAGGGACCTGGGTTCGATTCCCAGCTTGGGTAACTGTGCGGAGTCTCCTCGTGTCTGCGTGTGTTTCCTCTGGGTGCTCCAGTTTCCTCCCACAAGTCCTGAAAGACTTACTTGTTCAGTGAATTAGGCACTCTGAATTCCCCCTCTGTGTACCCAAACAGGTGCCGAAGTGTGGTGACTAGGGGATTTTTACAATATCTTCGTTGAAGTGTTAATCTAGGCCTACTTGTGACACTAATAAAGATTATTGATTATCATAACTGTTTGCTCTATCTGCATGCATGCTTTCAGTGGCTGGCATACTAGGGCAGCCAGGTCCCTTTGTATGTAAACATTTCCCACCATTCTGTTTCTCCATTCCAAGTTGATATCATCACATGTTATAACATCCACGTTATACTCACCTGCCACATATTTTCCCATTCACTCAACTTGTCTAAATCTACCGTGTTATGCTTCTTGAAAGAATGCTCGAAGTCGTCTTTAAGTTAAAGGATGGTTTATTGTGCTCCACAATAAGTTACAGAATTGCACTTCAATGTTCTGCAACTAGGCCCAAAAGACTTGCAGCCTTGAGCTCAACTTCCACGTCCTGCCTCCTTAACCCTCCGGTCCAAGTGGGAGAGGGCGGGCCTTCGGCGTCCCTCTTATATGTCCCCGCGCTGCCCCCTGGTGGTACCTCCATTTCCCATCAGCCCCTTCTGTACACACTCAGGCGAGGATCACTACATACCGTAAGTCTTTTTTTTACAGTTAAGGGGCAATTTAGTGTGACCAATCTACCTACCCTGCACATCTTTGAGTTGTGGTGTTGAGACGCATGCAGACATGGGGGGAATATGCAAACTCCACATGGACAGTGATCTGGGGCCGTGAACAAACCCGGGTCCTTAGCGATGTGAGGCAGCAGTGCTAACCATTATGCCACCATGCCGGCACCTTGAAGCCTCTTAACATGCCCCGCACCACTCACACTCCCACAAAGTTTCATGACATCAGCAAACGTGGAAAAATTACTTTTGGTTCCCTCATTCAAATTATTGATGTACATTATGAACAGCCCAAACACTGATCCATGCAAGACCCTACTAGTCACCGCCTTTGAAAATGACCCATTTATTGCTACTCTCTGGGCCTATTCAACCAAACGTTTCTATGTCCACCAATATCTTTGCGTAACCCAATTTTGAATAACTGGAAATAACTGGGCACCGCGGTAACACAGTGGTTAGCACTGTTGCTGCACAGCACCAGGGTCCCAGGTTCGATTCCCGGCTTGGATCACTGTCTGTGTGGAGTCTGCACGTTCTCCCTGTATCTGCGTGGGTTTCCTCTGGGTGAACAAAGAACAAACAAAGAAAATTACAGCACAGGAACAGGCCCTTCGGCCCTCCCAGCCTGCGCCGATCCAGATCCTTTATCTAAACCTGTCTCCTATTTTCCAAGGTCTACTTCCCTCTGTTCCCGCCCATTCATATACCTGTCTAGATGCTTCTTAAATGATGCTATCGTGCCCACCTCTACCACCTCTGCTGGTAAAGCGTTCCAGGCACCCACCACCCTCTGCGTAAAGAACTTTCCAAGCACATCTCCCTTAAACTTTCTCCCTCTCATTTTGAAATTGTGGCCCCTTGTAACTGACACCCCCACTCTTGGGAAAAGCTTGTTGCCATCCACCCTGTCCATACCTCTCATAATTTTGTAAACTTCAATCAGGTCCCCCATCAACCTCCGTCTTTCCAACGAAAACAATCCTAATCTACTCAACCTTTCTTCATAGCTAGCACCCTCCATACCAGGCAACATCCTGGTGAACCTCCTCTGCACCCTCTCCAAGGCATCCACATCCTTCTGATAATGTGGTGACCAGAACTGCACGCAGTATTCCAAATGTGGCCGAACTAAAGTCCTAAATAACTGTAACATGACCTGCCAACTCTTGTACCCAATACCCCGTCCGATGAAGGCAAGCATGCTGTATGCCTTCTTGACCACTCTATCACCCTGCGTTACCACCTTCAGGGTACAATGGACCTGAACTCCCAGATCTCTCTGCACATCAATTTTCCCCAAGACCCTTCCATTGACCATATAGTCCGCTCTTGAATTTGATCTTCCAAAATGCATCACCTCGCATTTGCCTGGATTGAACTCCATCTGCCATTTCTCTGCCCAACTCTCCAATCTATCTATATTTTGTTGTATTCTCTGACAGTCCTCCTCGCTATCTGCAACTCCACCAATCTTAGTATCATCTACAAACTTGCTAATCAGACCACCTATACCTTCCTCCAGGTCATTTATGTAGATCACAAACAACAGTGGTCCGAGCACGGATCCCTGTGGAACACCACTAGTCCCCCTTCTCCATTTTGAGACACTCCCTTCCACCACTACTCTCTGTCTCCTGTTGCCCAGCCAGTTCTTTATCCATCTAGCTAGTACACCCTGAACCCCATACGACTTCACTTTTTCCATCAACCTGCCATGGGAAACCTTATCAAACGCCTTACTAAAGTCCATGTATACGACATCTACAGCCCTTCCCTCATCAATTAACTTTGTCACTTCCTCAAAGAATTCTATCCTTGTAAGACATGACCTTCCCTGCACAAAATCATGCTGCCTATCACTGATAAGTCTATTTTCTTCCAGATGTGAATAGATCCTATCCCTCAGTATCTTCTCCAACAGTTTGCCTACCACTGACGTCAAGCTCACAGGTCTATAATTCCCTGAATTATCCCTGCTACCCTTCTTAAACAAAGGGACAACATTAGCAATTCTCCAGTCCTCCGGGACCTCACCCGTGCTCAAGGATGCTGCAAAGATATCTGTTAAGGCCCCAGCTAATTCGACCCTCGCTTCCCTCAGTAACCTGGGATAGATCCCATCCAGTCCTGGGGACTTGTCCACCTTAATATCTTTTAAAATACCCAAAACTTCCCTCTTCCGTATGACAACTTGACCGAGAGTATTTAAACATCCATCCCTAGCCTCAACATCCGTCTTGTCCCTCTCCTTTGTGAATACCGATGCAAAGTACTCATTAAGAATCTCACCCATTTCCTCTGAGTCCACGCATAAAATTCCTCTTTTGTTTTTAAGTGGGCCAATCCTTTCTCTAGTTGCCCTCTTGCTCCTTACATACGAATAAAATGCTTTGGGATTTTCCTTAACCCTGTTAGCCAAAGATATTTCATGACCCCTTTTAGCCCTCTTTATTGCACGTTTGAGATTCATCCTACTTTTCCGATATTCCTCCAAAGCTTCATCAGTTTTGAGTTGCCTCAATCCTATGTATGCTTCCTTTTTCATCTTAGCTAGTTTCACAATTTTACCCGTCATCCATGGTTCCCTAATCTTGCCATTTCTATCTTTCATTTTCACAGGAACATGTCTGTCCTGCACTCTAATCAACCTTTCCTTAAAAGACTTCCACATTTCAAATGTGGATTTACCCTTAAACAGCTGCTCCCAATCCACATTCCCTAGCTCTTGCCGAATTTTGTTATACTCTGCGTTTCCCCAATTTAGCACTCTTCCTTTCGGACCCCTCCTGTCCTTGTCCATGAGTATTCTAAAACTTACGGAATTGTGATCGCTATTCCCAAAGTAATCACCGACTGAAACATCAACCACCTGGCCGGGATCATTCCCCAATACCAGGTGCAGTATGGCCCCTTCCCGAGTTGGACTATTTACATACTGCTCTAAAAATCTCCCCTGGATGCTCCTTACAAACTGTGCTCCATCTACGCCTCCAACACTACATGAATCCCATTCAATGTTGGGGAAGTTAAAATCTCCCATCACAACCACCCTATTGCTCCTACATTTTTCTATAATCTGTCTGCATATTTGTACCTCTACTTCACGCTCGCTTTTGGGAGGCCTGTAGTAAAGCCCCAACAATGTTACTGCACCCTTCCTATTTCTCTGCTTAACCCATATTGCCTCAATGCTCGAATCCTCCATCGTGCCCTCCTTAATCACAGCTGTGATATCATCTCTGATGAGTAATGCAACTCCTCCACCCCTTCTACCTCCCTCTCTATCCCTCCTGAAGCATCTATACCCTGGGATAGTCAGTTGCCAGTCCTGCCTTTCCCTCAACCAAGTCTCAGTCATACCAATAGCATCATATTCCCAGGTACTGATCCAAGCCCTAAGATCATCTGCCTTACCTGCTACACTTCTCGCATTAAAACAAATGCACCTCAGACCACCTTTGTGTTCATCATCTCTTCCCTGTCTACTCTTCCCCTTAGTCACATTGAGTTTATTGTCTCGTACCTTACCGGCTTTAGTTGCTGCTTCTTTACTGACCTCTAACTTCCTAATCTGGTTCCCATCCCCCTGCCACATTAGTTTAAAACCTCCCCAACAGTGTTAGCAAAAGCACCCCCTAGGACATTGGTTCCAGTCCTGCCCAGGTGTAGACCATCCGGTTTGTAATGATCCCACAGCCCCCAGAACCGGTTCCAATGTCCCAAAAATCTGAACCCCTCCCTCCTGCACCATCTCTCAACCTCCCTCCTGCACCATCTCTCAAGCCACGTATTCATTCTGACTATTCTTGAATTTCTACTCTGACTGTCCCGTGGCACTGGTAGCAATCCTGAGATTACAACCTTTGAGGTCCTACTTTTTAACTTATCTCCTAACTCCCTAAATTCTGATTGTAGGACCTCATCTCTTTTTTTACCTATATCGTTGGTGCCTATATGCACCACGACAACTGGCTGTTCCCCCTCCCCCTTCAGTATGTCCTGCAGCCGATCGGAGACATCCCTGACCCGAGCACCCGGGAGGCAACATACCATTCGGGAGTCTCTTTTGCGACCACAGAAACGCCTGTCTACTCCCCTTACAATTGAATCCCCTATGACTATAGCCCTGCCAGTCTTTTTCCCGCCCTTCTGTGCAGCAGAGCTAGCCACGGTGCCATGAGCCTGGCTACTACTGCCTTCCCCTGGTGAGTTATCTCCCCCAACAGTATCCAAAATGGTATACCTGTTTTGGAGGGAGATGACCGCACTGCCTTCCTGCTCTTTCTCTGCCTTTTGGTCACCCATTCCCTGTCTCTGTCACCAATCCTAATCTGCGGTGTGACCAACTCACTGAACGTGCTATCCACAACCTCCTCAGCATCGCAGATGCTCCAAAGTGAGTTCATCTGTAGCTCCACAGCTGTCATGCGGTCCAACAGGAGCGCTGCAGCTGGACACACTTCCCGCACATGAAGAAGCCAGGGGCATCGGCCACATCCCTGAACTCCCACATTGCGCACGAGGAGCATAACACGGGTCTGGGATCTCCTGCCATTTTTACCCTTTACCTTAACTGATTACAAATATAGTATCAAATAATTAATAAGTGAAAGGAATAAAGATTTTACTTACCAATCACAATACTCACCAACACACGAAGAGTTAAATTTCTCCCAGCAACTGCTAATTGGAGCACTTTCCTTGCCAGCCAATCAGGTCACTGCTTTGCTGTGATGTCACCCTTCAAGGTAAGTTTTTAAAGAGATAAACTTACCTTCCCGACAACCACGCTGTTTTTTTTTTTGGTTAGAGGAGGATATAGGAAGGGAAACACTGAGGAAGTGTTTCGAGTTTAATTGTCACTTGACAACAGCCCCTTCACAAACTACCTTCAAATTAGGCTGACCGCACTGCACATATGCAAATCTCCCTGGAACAGCCAATCAGTAGCTCCACTCTGCTGCCCTCTGCTGGATGCTTGCTTGCACTCGAACTCCTCAGGTCTCTTTCGCAGGTATACCTTCAAATTAGGCTGACCACACTGCACGTATGCAAATCTCCCTGGAACAGCCAATCAGTAGCTCCGCTCTGCTGCCCTCTGCTTGCACTCGAACTCCTCGGGTCTCTTTCGCAGGTACACCTTCAAATTAGGCTGACCACACTGCACGTATGCAAATCACCCTGGAACAGCCAATCAGTAGCTCCGCTCTACTGCCCTCTGCTGGATGCTTGCTTGCACTCGAACTCCTCGGCTCTCTTTCGCAGATACACCTTCAAATTAGGCTGACCGCAGTGCATGAATGCAAATCTCCCCGGAACAACCAATCAGTAGCTCCGCTCTGCTGCCCTCTGCTGGATGCTTGCTTGCACTCGAACTCCTCGGGTCTCTTTCACAGGTACACCTTCAAATTAGGCTGACCGCACTGCACGTATGCAAATCTCCCCGGAACAGCCAATCAGTAGCTCCGCTCTGCTGCCCTCTACTCCGGTTTCCTCCCACAAATCCCAAAAGATGTGCTGTTAGGTAATTTGGCCATTCTGAGTTCTGCCTCCGTGTACCTGGACAGGTGCCGGAATGTGGCGACGAGGGGCTTTTCACAGTAACTTCATTGCAGTGTTAATGTAAGGCTACTTGTGACAATAAAGATTTTTTTTTAAACTTTAAAAACTATCCAGAAACATTTAACATTTGGTTACACTGATGCTGTCACAAAGTAACATATTCAGTTTAAGTTCTCAGTTTTAAAGTATACCTATTAATGTTCTTGCATCCAAAAAAAACATAATTTTAAGAGCCTCCTTGAACAAGTGCAATTATTGGAAATTTGCAGTGAATTGATTCTGCAGGACATAGCCGGTTTTGTGACTGATATCGGTTTGTAGCAGATGTTTTATTAAGCTACTGTAAAAGATCACAGAAATCGACATGCACTTGACTTGGGCTGGCTTACAAACCTTTGGTAAATTTCAGTGATGAAATCAGTATAACCTGCAGGTTAACAGGGTAAACAGACGGGATATGCTAATGTATGACAATGGTGTAGGTGAGGATGTACTACTGATACGAGTCAGTCACGAGTTAGACTCTGAAGACACATGTTGGAAACATGTCTGAGAGCTATGTGCCTACTCTTAACTTATATAGAAGTATCAGTAAAGAAGTACTAAGCAGGTACCAGAGTATGTCTGCAGTCTATCTAAGAAACAAGTCCCATGCCCAGAGTCCAGGGCCAAAGGACTCGATCTCAGAACACCATTGGCGACTTTGATGTAAGAGACATATCATTGTTATCAGAGGAATCAGAATGAGGAAACCTTTGAAAACAGCTCAAGTAATTTCAAAAGTAGACAGAGATGCACGAGGGAGAGGTAGCGATTGCAGCAGTTATTGAGCAGTCCCAACCCTTGCCTCGAGAATGTGCAAAGAAGCCAGCAGTGGGAGCTATGGAAACACCATTTTCTCCGATACCGAACAGAGTCAGGTCTTCACGAAAAAGAGCCGAAGCTTCAAATTAGTTCATTTCGGTATGAACTAAGTCCAATAGCAGATGATATTCTCCTCAAGCAGGATGCGGGAGCGTTACTGTGGAATTTAGTTCCATTATTAAAGCCTTTGACATCTATTCCAGCACAAAGAAAAGTTTAATAATTGAACAAACACGTTTTAACCAGCGCCTGCAACCCTTAATTGGTCCCAAAACTGTCTAATCCCACTGATGATGGGCATTTACCCATTGCAGAAAGATCTACACCAAACATGCAGCTTGGAAGATGTCACTGTGCAAGATAGTTTTGGCAAAGGAGGGTTTACCTCTTTTACAGGCCTCCTGAGCTCATCAGAGCATCCGTTCAAGGTCCAAACCAACCTATGTCGCCAAGCGGGTTCTTGCACATATGGGGTGCTGAAGGATGAGCTAATCTGTGATTGTATAGTCGAGAGTGTCTAATAAAGTAACATCGTCACAGAATTACATAATTGTTATGGTGGTGAAGGAAGCCATTTGGCCCATCATGCCTGCACCAGCTCACCAAATGAGCATTATGGTACGTTATGCACCAATTTTTGTTTTATTTCTCATGTTGTTTTTTTCAGCCAAAACATACAATCCAGAACAATTTTCCACCTTCAGCATTAATTAATTGAAATTCTAACAAACAGATCTGATTGAACTTAATCTCGTCCATTTGTTGTCTCTAACTCCAGTCACATCTACAAGATTACTTTTATTAATCCAAAGTCGAACATAATGATCACTCCAATATTCTTTCTTGGAGACTGGATAAGGATTCTGAGATTTCATAAATTCCAAATTCAGTTTCTAAATTAAACACATTGGGCTCCATACCTTAACCTCATTCCGGTGGTGAATTGCAGGTGGGGGGGGGGGGGGGGGGGGTTGGCTGTAAGATACCATGAAATGAAATGAAAATTGCTTATTGTCACGAGTAGGCTTCAATGAAGTTACTGTGAAAAGCCCCTAGTCGCCACATTCCAGCGCCTGTCCGGGGAGGCTGGTACGGGAATCGAACCGTGCTGCTGGCCTGCTTGGTCTGCTTTAAAAGCCAGCGATTTAGCTCAGTGAGCTAAACCAGCCCCTTAGCTAAACCAGCCACCTGCATATGCAATGTGTCCACTGTCTATCCATGCCCACCCTCCCCCTGCCATAATTTTACCAAGGGCAGAAGAGTCATTGGTCCACTCTCCTACCTGCCGGCCAATTGAGACATTTAAGACCCTTAATTGGTCCCAAAACTGTCTAATCCCACTGATGATGGGCATTTACCCATTGCAGAAAGATCTACACCAAACATGCAGCTTGGAAGATGTCACTGTGCAAGATAGTTTTGGCAAAGGAGGGTTTACTTCTTTTACAGGCCTCCTGAGCTCATCAGAGCATCCGTTCAAGATCTTTTTACTTCCCGATTCTCCTCTTCCCCTGCCCTATCTACCTAGATCCTCATCTACCACATCACCCTTGTTGGGCATTGCTAGCCTGGACATCCTCAGCCCTGCAAGGCCTGGGCTCGGGTGCAGCACACCATTCTGCTGGCCTTGCTGCAGTACTGGCAGTGGCCAGTTCTTCCAGTGGTGCTGCAAGTATTGGAGACCTGCTGGCTTCTGAGGCCAATCAGCAATTAAATGGTTGTAGGTGAGCCCACCAGTCGGAACCACCAGCCTAATGTAAAATCCAGTCCATGTGGATAACTTTGACTTTAGGCAACAGTATCACATCATTGATATCAGATCAGCCGCCCATCACACATTTCTGCCAATTTTAATTTAAATTTGATTTCAGTAAAAATGAAAATTTTGAGATGTGTCTAATGGATACGCAGTCCAATATTGCCTGTTCTACATTATCGGCCAAAGCTTAAAATTACTCCCATCAGCATTTAATACATTCAATGCCAGGAGATCCTGGGCGAAATTCTCCGCAACGGCCGACGCCGGAATGAAACCCGGAGTGTTTCACTCCAGCGTTGGAGGCCGCTCCTCGTCCCCTATTCTCTCTATCCCCCCCCCCCCAGGGACTAGGAACGGCGTTAGGAACGGCGTTGCGGGAAACTTGGCCGCCGGGCCTTGACACTTGCATCAAAGCGGCGCACCGAGAATGACGCGGCCGGCATCGCCTAAGTGACGTCAGCCGCGCATGCGCAGGTTGGCCGGCTCCAACACGCGCATGCACGGTTGCCGTCTTCCCCTCCGCTGCCCCGCAAGACGTGGCGGCTTGACCTTGTGGGGCGGCGGAGGGGAAAGAATGCGTTGTTTGCAGTGGGCACCAATCGAGGGCCAGTCCCCTCCTGAGCACGCCCGTGGTGCTTGATCCCCTCTCCACCCCCCACAGGCCCCACACTTAACTGTCACGTGCTGTTCACGCCGGCAGCGACCAGGTGTGGTTGCCGCCGGCGTGAACCCGTCGGGGTCGTCAGGCCGCTCGGTCCATCTGGGCCGGAGAATCGCCGGTCGCCGGGAAAAACGGCATGCCATTTTGGGGGGGGGGGGGGGGGGGGGGGGGGTGGGAGAATTTGCAGGGGGTGACAGAGCGGCCCTCCCGCGATTCTCCAACCCGGCGTGGGGAGTGGAGAATCGTGCCCTCTAGGTTTAATGCCCACCCATAATTGCCCTTGAGAATGTGGTGGTGAGAATGACCTTTTTGAACCACCGCAGACCATTGTGTAGGTGCACCCTAAGCACTGTTATGGAGGGTGTTCAAGGATTTTGATCCAGAAACAGTGAAGGAAAGTTGGTTTGTTTACAAGTCAGGATGGTGAGTGGCTTGGAAGAGACCTTGCAGATGGTGCACCATTCATTCGAGGTGGGAGAGGCCGGAGGTTTGGAACCTGCTGCCGAAGGAGTCTTGGTTAGTTTCTGCACTGAATTAAGCGTACAATCTTCGGACTCCCCTGTGGGTGCCGTAATGTTCATAAAAGGAATTCCTGTGCTCTTAAAGTAAATTGTTCTCAGTAAGTCAAATTGTGATAGCTGTTGGCATTGCTGCTGGAAAAGAGCACTTCACATTATGAGAGTCCTTCATCTCCATAGGAAGAAACAAAGTACTCAGGAGCAGACCAATCTTGCACAAGTGTTTATCCTGCGGAAACACTTATGTTGCTGGAATGTCACACATACTGCAGTCCAACCTGCAATCCCTCTTAAAAAACTGAAATGAGATAACAGTTGGAATGTAATGAATCAAAACTGAATAAATACAATCAGCAAACAAATAAATCAGAATGTGGTGACAAATTCCTGCTGGTACAAAATAAAAGTGCAATGTAAAAATTTCGAGTGAAAGATCCAGCTATTTCTGTGATATATTCTTTCTGCAGGTGATGCTTCAAATCTTTTCCCATCTTTCTCAGAATTCCATGTTTGAATCCCTCCAAACAGGCTTCCACCCCTGACACAGAACTGAAACAGCTCTTGTCAAAGTTGCAAATGACATCAATATGACTGAGACAAAGGTAAACTACACATTGTCATCCTTCTCGACCTGCCTGTAGCCTTTGACATGGTTGACCACACCATCTTCTTCCCACAACACGGTTGTCCAGACTGCTGTTGCCCATCCAATCATAGCCACTTAAGGAAGAAAGTAGGTTAGCTCAGTTGACTACTCGGTTGGTTCGTGATACGGGTTGATGCCAACAGCGCGGGTTCAATTCCCATAATGGCTGAGGTTATCCATGAAGGCCCAGCCTTCTCAACCTTGCCCCTTGCCTGAGGTGTGCTGACCTCAGGTTAAAACACCGCCAGTCAGCTCTCTCTCAAAAGGGAGAGCAGCCTATGGTTCCTATGTGACTTTCAATACTTAAGGCAACGGCCTTTGTTCCTGCTCCTACGCCAAGTATTTGCCTCCTACTATTTCTCCTCTACATGAGCACCTTGGCAACATCACCCAATAGCACAACTTTTCATTTTCACCTGCACAGTGACAACACTCATCTCTACTTCATCACTACAGAATGAGCAGATTGCATAACTATCAACCTGTCGTGGATGAGCAGAAATTTCCAGAGTTTTTGACTTGAGTCAGTGACTTAGACACAAGGCTGACTCAAGTCACTTTTTCTTCAACTTGTGCCTTGACGTTAACAAAATTGACTCACCGACATTCATGTTAATTTGACTTTTATAATTTTTGTATCTGGATGATTTCTGGCATCTATACCTTTAAGATGGACTTCACGTTTATTTTACTTAAAAAAAAAGAAACCCCAGGCTTGATGTGCTATTTGCTCTGGCCTCAGGAAATGTCTGGTAAGATGTGCTGCCTGGTTTGGCTTCAGTGATGACACATTTTGATGGACTTGGCTGGCAGCCAACAAGCTACTTTAAATTCCTGGGTCTTACCTAACACTTGATACTGATTGGTGCTGATCGTTCTGGAATGCTCCTCACTTTCTTGGTTTGGGTGTTTGCTGTCAGTTTCATTTGATCATAAAACTAGCAGACTACAGCTCTGACTCTCTCTTACAGCCTCTGACTAAAGTCCTGAGGAAAAGAGCTTTCGCTCTGTACAGCCTGGGAGACTATTTCCAAGCTCTTAGGTTTTCGTTCTTGATCCAGAAGGCAGAGTGCCAGAGTTCTCATCTCTCTCCAAAGACCTGAGCAAAAGGCCTTTATCCCTTCACAGCCATGCTAAACCTGCAGGAACGTCCAATTTAACACCAGCTGCAATTCTGCTTGTTCAAAAACATTTTTAAACTCTCATGGGGAGAACACTAGTTTTATCTCAGTGAAGCTGATAGTTAAACTGCTGGAGAGGGAGGCAAGTCAGAATTAAACAGACCTGAGGTACATCTTCCGTGTGAAGGCCCAAGTCAATACAAATTAAAGTGACTTCCCAGAGGGGTTCCCGCAACCTGAATGTCCGGCCTGAATGTTCCAGCAATTCAACGGTGGTTTTAGCATTCAATGTCCTGGGAAGATAGCCGACTACAATAATTTCAATGTCAGTAACCGGGACACTCCTCTCTCCTTCTTCCATTTTACTCCCTATCATTTTATCCCTTTCCAGTCCTCTTGTGTGTATTTGGGTAGAAGGTGGGTCAATAAAAGGGAGGAGTTATAGTTAGTTGGCTGATATTCTGTTATAATTATTGCATGTCTTATCTCTCTTGTTGTTAGAAATAAAGATCTTTGGGTTTCACTTGCAAATCTGGTGCATTGGAGCAGCCAAAGGTCAAAGATCTCAGAAACTAGATACATATTGTTGGTTAATTTACTTATGTTGGGACTCTGGAGCCTGTGGGGCTGGAATTGACTCCCCACGCACCCAGGGTGTCACTCACTTATGGATGGTGAGGCGCGCATCCACCTGTTTTCCTTGTACTTCTAGAGAACGTGGGTCATGGATTTGGAAGATGCTGTCAAAAAAACCTTGGCAAATTGCTGCAATTATAAATGGCCCACACTGCAACCATAGTGCACCAATGGTGGAGGGAATGAAGGCTTGATGTGATGGGATAAGATGTTAGTTAAGTTGGCTACTTTATTTGGATAATGTTGAGTTTCCTGAGTGTTGTTGAGGCTGCGTTCACCCAAGAAAATGCAGAGTAATCCATCACACTGCTGGCCTGTCCCTAGTATATATTTCCACTTGGATGTCAGGTGTGTTACCTGCTGTAGAATACCCAGCCTCTGACCTTGGACAGAATTCTCCGGCCGTTTGCTAACTGCGGAATTCTCTTGTGTGGCAGGGGGATGGGAACCGATGCAGGAAGTCGGAAGGTAGTAAAACAGGGACAGAAACAAAAGGCATTAAGGGGGAAAGTGTAAGGCAGAGAAGACATAGTCAAAAATCAAAAACGGTGACAGTATAAGGTACAGTGACTGAGAGGAGCTCAGTGAATAGGCCCAGTAATACTAAAAGGAATAAAACGGGAAGTAAAAACATAAATGGTAAGCGACGCGGCAGGTTGTTACATGAAGATATGGGTTCAACGACAAGGAAAATTAGGAGAAACGTTAAGAGGAAATATAACTTAGTAGAGGTTACTGATCGAGGTGTTGAGATTCAAAACAGAGGTATAAAAGACAACATAAGTGCACTTAACCTGAAGACTCATAGTATTCGGAATAAGGTAAATGAGTTGATGGCACAAATCATCGTGAATGTCTGTGATTTAGTGGCAATTACAGAAACATGGTTAAAGGATGGTCACGACTGAGAGTTAAATATCCGAGGGTATCAAACTATTCGGAAGGACAGAGTGGATGGTAAGGGAGGTGGTGTAGCTCTGTTATTTAAGGATGACATCCGGGCAATAGTAAGGGATGACATTGGTGCTATGGGGGATAAGGTTGAATCCATTTGGGTGGAAATCAGGAATATTAAGGCAAAAAAGTCACTGATAGGAGTAATCTATAGGCCACCAAATAGTGACAATATAGTGGGGCAGGCAAAAAACAAAGAAATAACTGATGCATGTAGAAATGGTACAGCAGTTATCATGGGGGATTTTAATCCACATGTCGATTGGTTTAACCAGGTCAGTCAAGGCAGCTTTGAGGAGGAGTTTATAGAATGTATCCGCGATAGTTTCCTAGAACAGTATGTGATGGAATCTACGAGGGAACAAGCGGTCCTAGATCTGGTCCTGTGTAATGAGACAGGATTGATTAATAATCTCATAGTTAGAGATCCTTTCGGAAGGAGCGACCACAATATGGTGGAATTTAAAATACAAATGGAGGGTGAGAAGGTAAAATCAAACATTAGTGATTTGTGCTTAAACAAAGGAGATTACAATGGGATGAGAGAAGAACTAGCTAAGGTAGACTGGAAGCAAATACTTTATGGTGAAATAGTTGAGGAACAGTGGAGAACCTTCCAAGCAATTTTTCACAGTGCTCAGCAAAGGTTTATACCAACAAAAAGGAAGGACGGTAGAAAGAGGGAAAATCGATCGTGGATATCTAAGGAAATAAGGGGGAGTATTAAATTGAAGGAAAAAGCATACAAAGTGACAAAGATTAATGGGAGACTAGAGGACTGGGAATTCTTTAGGGGGCGACAGAAAGCTACTAAAAAAGCTATAAAGACGAGTAAGATAGATTATGAGAGTAAACGTGCTCAGAATATAAAAACAGATAGTAAAAGTTTCTACAAATATAAAAAAAAAGAGTGGCTAAGTTAAATATTGGTCCTTTAGACTAAGGATGAGAAGGGAGATTTAATAATGCGAGACGAGGAAACGGCTGAGGAATTGAACAGGTTTTTTGGGTCGGTCTTCACAGTGGAAGACACAAATAACATACCAGTGACTGATAGAAATGAGGCTATGACAGGTGAGGTCCTTGAGATGATTGTTATTACTAAAGAGGTAGTGATGGGCAAGCTAATGAGGCTAAAGGTAAACAAGTCTACTGGCCCTGATGGAATGCATCCCAGAGTGCTAAAAGAGATGGCTAGGGAAATTGCAAATGCACTAGTGATAATTTACCAAAATTCACTAGACTCTGGGGCAGTCCCGGCGGATTGGAAATTAGCAAACGTGACACCACTGTTTAAAAAAAGGAGGTAGGACGAAAGTGGGTAATTATAGGCCAGTGAGCTTAACTTCAGTAGTAGGGAAGATGCTGGAATCTATCATCAAGGAAGAAATAGCTAGGCATCTGGATGGAAATTGTCCCATTAGGCAGACGCAGCATGGGTTCATAAAGGGCAGGTCTTGCCTAACTAATTTAATGGAATTTTTTGAGGACTACCAGTGCGATAGATAACGGGGAGCCAATGGATGTGGTATATCTGGATTTCCAAAAAGCCTTTGACAAGGTGCCACACAAAAGGTTGCTGCATAAGATAAAGATGCATGGCATTAAGAGTAAAGTAGTAGCATGGATAGAGGATTGATTAATTAATAGAAAGCAAAGAGTGGGGATTAATGGGTGTTTCTCTGGTTGGCAATCAGCAGCTAGTGGTGTCCCTCAGGGATCAGTGTTGGGGGCCCACAATTGTTCACAATTTACATAGATGATTTGGAGTTGGGGACCAAGGGCAATGTGTCCAAGTTTGCAGATGACACTAAGATGACACTTAGGGGCCTCACGGTAGCATGGTGGTTAGCATCAATGCTTCACAGCTCCAGGGTCCCAGGTTCGATTCCCAGCTGGGTCACTGTCTGTGTGGAGTCTGCACGTCCTCCCCGTGTGTGCGTGGGTTTCCTCCGGGTGCTCCGGTTTCCTCCCACAGTCCAAAGATGTGCGAGGTAGGTGGATTGGCCATGCTAAATTGCCCGTAGTGTAAGGTTAATGGGGGGATTGTTGGGTTACGGGTATACGGGTTACGTGGGTTTGAGTAGGGTGATCATGGCTCGGCACAACATCGAGGGCTGAAGGGCCTGTTCTGTGCTGTACTGTTCTATGTTCTATGAGTGGTAAAGCAAAAAGTGCAGAGGATACTGAAAGTCTGCAGAGGGATTTGAATAGGTTAAGTGAATGGGCTAGGGTCTGGCAGATGGAATACAATGTTGACAAATGTGAGGTTATCGATTTTGGTAGGAATAACAGGAAAAGGGATTATTATTTAAACGGCAAAATATTAAAACATGCTGCTGTGCAGAGTGACCTGGGTGTGCTCGTGCATGAGTCGCAAAAAGTTGGTTCACAGGTGCAACAGACGATGAAGAAGGCAAATGGAATTTTGTCTTCATTGCTAGATGGATGGATTTTAAGACTAGGGAGGTTATGCTGCAATTGTATAAGGTGTTAGTGGGGCTACACCTGGAGTATTGTGTTCAGTTTTGGTCTCCTTACCTGAGAAAGGACGTACTGGCGCTGGAGGGTGTGCAGAGGAGATTCACGCGGTTAATCCCAGAGCTGAAGAGGTTGGATTAGAACATAGAACATAAAACATACAGCGCAGAAGGAGACCATTCGGCCCATCGAGTCTGCACCGATCCACTTAGCCCTCACTTCCGCCCTATCCCCATAACCCAATAACACCGCTTAACCCCTTTTGGTCACTAAGGGCAATTTAAGATGGCCAATCCACCTAAACTGCAGATCTTTGGGCTGTGGGAGGAAACCGGAGCACCCGGAGGAAACCCACACAGACATGGGAGAATGTGCAGGGAATCGAACCTAGGACCCTGGCGCTGTGAAGTCACAATGCTACCCACTTGTGCTACTGTTCTGCCCTAAAGGAGGAGAGGTTGAGTAGACTGGGACTGTACTCGTTGGAATTTAGAAGGATGAAGGGGGATCTTATAGAAACATATAAAATTATGAAGGAAATAAGATTGGATAGATGCGGGCAGATTGTTTCCATTGGTGGGTGAAAGCAGAACTAGGGGGCATAGCCTCAAAATAAGGGGAAGTAGATTTAGGACTGAGTTTAGGAGGAACTTCTTCACCCAAAGAGTTGTGAATCTGTGGAATTCCTTGCCCAGTGAACCAGTTGAGGCTCCTTCATGAAATGTTTTTAAGGATAAGATAGATAGTTTTTTGAAGAATAAAGGGATTAAGGGTTATGGTGTTCGGGCCGGAAAGTGGAGCTGAGTCCACAAAAGATCAGCCATGTTCTCATTGAATGGCGGAGCAGGTTCGAGGGGCCAGATGGCCTACTCCTGCTCCTAATTCTCGTGTGCTTGTGTTCTTGACCCGCTGGCAGCGCACTCCTGCCTGCATGCTTCCCAGTGGCATGGGGTGGCTTCAATGGGAATTCCTATTTACAGCGGTGGGAACAGAAAATCCCGCCACCATGAACGCCGTGCTGCCTCCTGCCACTGAGAAAGACACGGCTGGGAGGCCGGGGAATCCCGCTTCTACTCATCATATTCATGTGGCCAGTCCAACTGAACTTCTGGTATGAGGATGTGTGATTGGAATTAAACATGTCAATCAGCAAATGTCCCCACTTCTAATTAACGATTGGAGGCAAGTCTTGAATTCCAGGTTCGACTCCTGGCTGGCTCGCCAATTGTTGAAGTATCTTAAGGATTTGATCCAGTTTTATTTAAATTACGGTTGCCGGTTGTTGTTGAGACATTGCTGAAACTCAGTAGAAATTCAAGTTAAAAACTTGTCAGGTGCAAATAAGAATTGTTTTATTCAAGGTTCATTGGTTACAACTTGGAAATGATTTAAAAGGTAGTTTGTAGACAATTTGATTTTCTTCACAGAATCACAGGAATTATCTTCTGAGACAATAGCCTGAACACAACTTTAAAAGTCAGAGGCTGAAGTCAAAGTATGAAAATGAAATAGGAATACAGAACTCTTTTCTAATTCTCTCTCTCTCTCTCTCTCTTTCTGTCTTGTTCTCTTTGTCTCTCTGACTTGTCTGTCTTCTTGCCTTTCTGACTTGTCTGTCTTCTTGCCTCTAGTCTTCTGTCTCTAGTCTTCTGTCTCTCGTCTCTGTCTCTAGTCTTTCTGACTTGTCTTTCTGTCGTCTCTCGTCTCTTCACTAAAAATGGTGGTCAAATCATCCATGGATATACTATTTGATATCTGTCTTAAGCGATCTGATCACACCCCAATATAATCCTAATTGGTTTAAGCTATATTCAAAACACATTTGATTTGATAAAAAGCCGTCCATCATGACAATGTAACGCCACTTCTAATTGTTGCTTATTGGTATGTTTCTCATGGGATATTGTGCTTTATCAAAACCAGCAAAAACTGGTCTAATGCTGACCTACCTATTGCCACCATGGAGACCTCATGTTATCTCATTATGCTAGGCTAGGCATAATTCAGAACATACAACTCAAACTGTCTTTTATAAGATTGTTTCACTGAGAATGTTGGAATCAAATATATAAATATATATATATTATATTTGAGTCGATGTTTTAACTGTCCATTTATTAAAAACAAGGCAATATAGTTCAAGATATTTTTTTTAGCTTGTATAATTTATGGGATATGATTCAACCTAATCTCGAGCTGCGTGAGAACCGTACAATCCTCCATCCTTATCCCTCGTTGCTATGGATTCCGCCCTTGCCCTTGTAAAAATGTGATGTTTTTATCAGTGGTTCTGTTTTTCCCAAACACATGTCTGAGTTTGGAAGTTGTATATTTCTTTCATTTTAAAACTGGGATTTAATATTTCTGCCTTAAACAGTCTTCTTACCTATATCAAGTGTATTTAAGATACCTGACTTCTACACAAGTCTTGATGAAGAAACTGAAAATGTTTTGTCCTCGGACACTTTCCTTGGTTCCTGAAGAACCCCCACAGCAATATCCTGAGGCTGAAATAGTTGACCTCCAACAACAACAGCTATCTCCCTTTAAGAATAATAATAATCTTTATTAGTGTCACAAGTAGGCTCAGATTAAGACTGCAGTGAAGTTACTGTGAGAACCCCCTTGTCTCCACACTCTGGCAATTGTTCGGGTACACTGAGGAAGAATTCAGAATGTGTTAGGAAACCGGAGCGCCCGAAGGAAACCCACGCAGACACAGGGAGAACGTGCAAACACCGCACAGACAGTGACCCAAGCCGGGAATCGAATCTGGGATCCTGGTGCTGTGAAGCAAGAGTGCTAACCAATGTGCAACCATGCCGCCCATAACTTATGTCTGTATGAATCTAACAAGCGGAAAGATTTCCCCTGATTCCTATTGATTTCAGTTTTACTAGTGAGTCTTGGTGACCCGCTCTGTCAAATGCTGCCATGATGTCAAGAACTGCTGCTCTCATCTCACCTCTGGAATTTAACACTTTGTCTATGTTTAGACCAAGGATCCAACAAGGTCTGGAATTGAATGATCTTGGCAGAACCCAAATTAAGTATCAGCGAGCAGATTATTCGTAAGTGCCGCTTAATAACGCTGTCACCGACAACTTCCATCACCCTGATGATCTTTGAAAGTAGGCTATTGGGATAGTAATTGGTCAGAATGGATTTGTCTTTCATCTTGTAGTGTGTAAACTATTGGAGGTTATTTACTTAACTTTGTGTCAATCCAGTTAAATGTTGTCAATTAAATGTGTTCAGAATAACATGCGTTAGGAAGTAAAGAAGAAAGAGGTCTGTCAGAAAAGTATGAGATTAAAAAATATGGGAGTTTATATATGATGTAAAATAGCTAATTAAAATCATAGGCCCGAAACAATTGCCAACTTAATGCAAGTGTCTAACAAATTTACTTGTTTGGCCAACCAATGCCATAAATTGTCATTGCTACTTTTTGTTTGCATATTGTCATCAAGATAAAAATAACATGGCTCTTCTGTCTCTTTTGTGAGGGCCACGAAGAATCCAGCACAAGTTGAAGAACAGTAAGAAATAACATTTATTTACAATAACATGTATATATACACAAAACAGCTGCTTGCTGCTGAATCCTCTCTAGCTGGTTCTAAACTGGCCAGCTTTATTTATGCAGAGAATCTGCTAACGATTTCTCCGCCCCTCATTGGGGAAGCTCATGCTCCCAAAGGATTGTGGGATTGCCATTAGTCCCCAGCCAGTGGTAAGCAAGCAGGTTATAACATCCCTCACCCGCCCACTGTCCAAGGAAACCGGAGTCAGGGCAGCACGGTAGCACAAGTGGCTAGCACTGTTGCTTCACAGCGCCGGGGTCCAAGGTTCGATTCCCGGCTCGGGTCACTGTCTCTGGGGAGTTTCCACGCTTTCCCCATGTGTGCGAGGGTTTCTTCCGGGTGCTCTGGTTTCCTCCCACAGTCCAAAGATGTGTAGGTTAGGTGGATTGGCCATGATAAATTGTCATTAGTGTCCAAAGGGGTTAGGAGGGGTTATTAGGGGCAGCACGGTAGCATTGTGGATAGCACAAATTCTTCACAGCTCCAGTGTCCCAGGTTCGATTCTGGCTTCGGTCACTGTCTGTGCGGAGTCTGCACATCCTCCCCGTGTGTGCGTGGGTTTTCTCCGGGTGCTCCGGTTTCCTCCCACAGTCCAAAGATGTGCAGGTGGATTGGCCATGATAAATTCCCCTTAGTGTTGGGTGGGGTTGCTGGGTTATGGGGAGAGGGTGAAGGTGTTGACCTGGGGTAGGGTGCTCTTTCCAAGAGCCGGTGCAGACTCGATGGACCGAATGGCCTCCTTCTGCACTGTACATTCTATGATTCTATGATTCTATGTTTAGGTTGCAGGGATAAGGTGGAAGTGAGAGCTTAAGCAGTCGGTGCAGACTCGATGGGCCGAATCGTCTCCTTCTGCACTGTATGTTCTATGTTCTATGAATCCACCGAAGACGCGGCGAAGGAGGGCGTCGGACTCATTTTGCCGCAGGTCGGACACCATTTGCATGAGGCGTTGGATCGGGCGGCGTGTAATGAGACGGAGAACGGTGCTTCCGTGATGAACGGCGTAATGGTTGTACATTCACGGCCCGTGGGACTGAGGACTCCCCCTCTGAGGCATCCTGTGTCTTCATCTCGGAGTCGGAGTCTGCTGCCTCCGTCATCTCGGCGTCTCCATCTCCACGCGGTTCTACAACGACCTGCGCAGGCTTTGAGTGCAGCACCAGAGGAAGATTGTGAGGAATACTCTCCACTGTGTCTGGTCTCTGTGGCTGTAGAAACGAGCTCCGGGGGCAAGGAATCTTTTGAAGAGATGGTCTTCTGAACTGAACGTGGTCGACATGCTTGCACTGGAGATGACCCCGGGCTTGCACCTGGTAAGAGATAGGGGCTGTTCGTCAAAAGATAATGACAGGGACCCACTGGGCACCACCAGCAAAATTTCGAACGAACACTGGGTCACCGGGCGCAAACTGCCGAATCGGCCGATGCCGAGAAAAAACATTTCCCTGCCATTCTCGAGTGCAAAGTACTTTTGAACCAATGTCCAGGAAAACCATGCTAAGGCGCGTGCGAAGTCTCCGGCCCATTAGGAGTTCTGCGGGAGCTACCCGAGTTACCACATGTGGAGTGGTCCTATATGAGTGATGCACGATCAATTGCACAAAGACTTGAGTTGGATAAAACTGAGGCTTTATTGCTCTAAGGTGTGTCCCACAGCAGCTAGCGAAATGGCTGCAGCATGGAGGACACACATATTTATACTCAGGGACTACCAACGTACCTGTCGTACAGGTCCTACCATACATCCTCTAATAGAGGTGCAACAGTGGTTTACCACAATGAGAACAAAAAATGATCCAGTCTCGTGTCCACAGGCACGGGAGACTGCTTCTTTAGGCCTCATTTGAATGTCTGCCCTGTCTGCATTCCACCAACCCATTGGGAGCCGGGTGGTATGGAGCGGTGCAGATATGGCATATGCCGTTCATCTTCATGAACGTCGCAAATTCCTCACTTGTGAACGGAGTGCCGTTGTCCGTGACCAGCACCTCGGGGAGGCCATGCATACTGAAAGACAAACGCATCTCCTCGATTGTTGCGCAAGACGTTGTGCCTACCATCTTATGGGCCTCTAACCATTTAGACTGGGCATCGATTAATAGAAGGAATATGGATCCCTGAATAGGGCCAGCGAAATCCACTTGCAAGCACTGGCCATTCCCAGTGATGTAAGGACGCAGGCGGCGAAAGCTTCTGATGCTCCTGGTAAATGGAGCAGTTTTGGGACACCTTCTCAATGTCGGTGTCGAGGCCTGACCACCAGGCATAACTCCGGGCCAACATTTACCTTTTGGTCACACCGGATGCCGGGCCAACATTTTCATTTTGGTCACACCCGGATGCCCACTGTGCAAGTCCCTTAGTATCAGCTCCTGTCCTTTTTTCTGGGACAATCACACGCATCCCCCACAAGAGGATACCGTCTTCCACGCTAAATTTTGACAACTTGGAGGAAAATGCCCACAACTTGGCTGGGAGCTATCTATGCTGCCCACCATACAGGACTATGTGCCAAACCTTTGACAGGACTGGCTCCGTCTGGGTCCACTCACTGTGATGCCGTGACAGGCAAGGAGTCCATAAAATTTAGGGTTGCAATCACCTCACTGGTCGTGGAGGTCGACATGGGGCCGATCGATAAAGGCAATCGGCTCAGTGCATCAGCATTCCCTATCTGGGTTCCTGTTTTGTGCTCCAGAGAATACTCGTATGCAGCGAGCAACAAAGCCCAGCGCTGGATTCGTGCAGAAGCAATGGGCGGTATTGGCTTATCCTCTCAGAAAAGTCCCAGCAGAGGCTTATGATCAGTCATGATAGTGAAGTGGCGGCCATACACCTACTGGTGGAAGCGTTTCACCGCAAAGACCATCGCCAGGTCCTCCTTCTCGATCTGCGTGTACGTCTTTTCCGCTGCAGCCAATGTGCGGGAAACGAAAGCTATCGCTCGGCCCCGTTCTCCATCTTGTGGGACAGGACGGCCCCAATACCATACGGGGTTGCATCTCACGTGATGAGCAAAGGCTTTCCAGGATCATAGTTTGTTAGTAACCCAGACGACGGCAATTGTTGTTTTACCCGCTGGAAAGCGGTTTCTTGCGGCTGACCCCAAACCCAGGTGTGATTCTTCTTTCGCAGAAGGTGCAACGGGGCCAGTGTAGTTGCCAGATTAGGGAGGAACTTCCCGTAATAGTTTACGAGGCCGAGAAAAGAATGAAGAAGCGAAGTGTCAGTCGGGGCCTGTTGAATTGCGCGCACCTTCTCTGCGACGGGGTGCAAACCTTCCCGGTCCACCCTAAAACTCAGGTAGACTACTTCCTTCGCCTGAAAGATACACTTTGTGCGACGTAAACGGACTCCAGCCTCTGAAAAGTGCCTAAGGACAACCTCCAAATTTTCCAAATGTTCCTGCTCCAACGTCCCTGCAATCAAAATGTCGTCTAAGTAGACAGCGTCATGCAACCTCACAAGATGCCCTCCATGACGGGTTGAAAAACAGCGCAGGCAGAGGATACCCCAAAGGGTAACTGTGTATATTCATACAGGTCCCGGTGTGTGTTAATAGTTACATATGGCTGGGAGGCAGGGTCCAGCTCCAACTGTAGGTAGGCGTGACTCATATCTAATTTCGTGAATGAGAGTCCGCCTGCAAGCTTCATGTAGAGATCCTCTATGCGAAGCATTGGATATCGGTTGAGCCGGGAAGCCGTATTCACTACAAGTTTATAGTCCCGCACAAGCCTACTGTGGCATCTGGCTTCATTACAGGTACAATTGGTGCTGCCCAGTCAGCGAAAAGGACAGACCTGATAATACCCAAGGTCTCCAAACGAATGAGCTCCCCTTCTACCTTCTCGAGCAAGGCGTAAGTAACCGGGCACGCCTGGAAATAGCGCGGCATGGCTCTTGGTTCGACTTGGATATGGGCTACGGCCCCTTTTATTTTCCCCAAACTGGGCTGGAATACATCTGGGTACCATCCTAGCACCTCAGTCAACCCTCCAGAAACTGTTTGAAGGATGTACTGCCACTGCAGCCACAAATGGTGCAACCAGTCCCAACACAACAGGCTGGGCCCATGGTCGCGCACCACAATAAGTGGCAAACGTGACTCCTGGCGTCCACAAACAACAGGGGTCATCGTACTTCCCGCATTGTCCAATGGTTCCCCTGTGTAGGTGGCCAACCTGGCCTGTGTGTCGGTTAATGTAAGGGTCTGTATATCCTGATTGATGCGGTCGAATGTCCTCTGGGTGATCACGGAGACAGCTACGTCAATGTCCACCTCCATCTCAAGCAGGTGACCATTGACCCGTACTGCCACCTTAATGGGGGCCTCATGGGGAGCTGCCACACAATGCAGCTGCAGGCAGTCATCCTCCGTCTCCACGTCCTCGAGGGTAGTCACCGCAGGTTCATCCAAATGGAAGGTATGGCCCCTGGGCTGGCCCCAGTTTATGTCGGAACAACGGCGCACCTGGCGCCCCCAGGACCGCCGTCCGCGACGGGGTCGGCGCCCACAAGTCAGACACAGACATGGCTTCTCATCCATTGATTCTGGAGAAGGCTCCCTTCAGGGAGGAATGTCCGACGGCCACTGGCGTCGATCCAGACGTTGCCTCACCCAAGGTACCGCAGGGGTGCAGGGAGACGCTTTCGGATGGAAGGGGTTGCGCCCCAAGGCGTGCACCTCCATTCCCTGTAGCTCCTGCACTAACTGTTCTGCACTTTCACGGGACAATATTATTTGAATGGCCTGTTGAAAAGTCAATGTTGGCTCAGCTAACAACTTTCTCTGGGTGGCCACATTGTTAATACCGCAAACCAAACGGTCACGTAACATTTCTGACAAGGTCTCACCATAGTCACAGTACTCCGCAGTCCTGCGTAGCCTGGATAGAAACTCTGCAAGAAATTCTCCTGGGGTCTTCTCAGCGGTATTAAACCAATAATGCTGGACTATCGTGGACGGGGTTGGGTTAAATGTTGCCCCACTAAGTTCACAAGTTCATCAAACATTTTGGTGTCCGGCGCAGCTGGGTATGGAAGGCTCCTAATCACCCAAACGTATGCGGGCTGCAGGCGGTGAGCAAAATGACCACCTGGCTCTCATTTTCGGTGATGTTGTTTGCCCGGAAATAGTAATGCATCTGTTATGCGTACTGGTTCCAGCTTTCCAGCGCAGCATCAAAAACATCGAAACATCCATACAGAGGCATGGTGTAACAGAAAAACAACTTCCAACCTGTATCCAACAAAAATCCAGGGAGGTGGCTTCAGCAGCGTAGACAGCTATCCACTTTAACCCTCGTCGCCATGTGAGGGCCACGAAGAATCCAGCACGAGTTGAAGGATAGAAAGATAGAAAGATAGAAAGAAACAACATTTATTTACAATAACATCTATATACAACAGTAGCAGGAACTCCCTTGCTGCTCACTCCTCTCGAGTTGGTTCCAGACTGGCCAGCTTTAATTATGCAGGGAATCTGCTCATGACTTCTCGGCCCACCTCATTGGGGAAGCTCATACTCCCAAGGGATTGTGGGATTGCCATTAGTCACCAGCCAGTGGTAAGCAGGCAGGTTATAACAGTCTCCTTGCTGATGAGGAAGAACCCCTTGAAGGGCATTTAATTATATATATCATTCACCATGTTTGATCTCAGAGATGAAACCAATTAAACAGCATTTCAGTGCTGTTGTTTTAGAGCTGAGTCTTTTAGAGTGAATTTTAACATAATTAGCAAATATTAGTGTTTTTTTTTAACATAAGTTAATGAATATGTAAAAAACGCTTTATAACGTTTTACCTGAGATCTTTTTTCTTGCAACAGAAGCATTCATATAAAACCAATCAAATTATCATCAACGTGTTAATATGTCATGTTTCATTACATATGTTTTTGGAACAGGTATCTACAATGTTGAAACATTGAAATATATTGACTTTTGATCATGCTATCAAGTTGCGAAGTTATGGCTCTTGTGAGATATGATTCTACATTATTTTTAGATAGCAAGTGTTCAGTGAATCGATTATTGTTTCATGCAGCTAAGAGCTTTATCTCAATTTCATAATTTATATTCTTAAAGGCAGAGATGGTATCATGAGTATTAAGATGTTGCTAAGAGAGAAAAATGTATTTAACTTTATTCATGTAGAATTCATTTTTTTGCTCAGCCAAAATAATCCATGGCCTGTGTTATAACCCCCATGAGGACCATGGGGAAACGATCGGTGATCTCCCCATAGGACTCGTGGAGTACAAGATTCCCAGGCAGGGGGTGGAGGTCACCCAGCAGGAGCTTGTTACGGATGAACATAAAAGCTGGCCCAAAACAGGACATGGTGTGGTTAGTTCTCCCAGCAAGGACTGTACTGGGAACGAGGTGCTGCCTTGAACAGAACTATGTGTCTAGTTCAATCATCCTTTGTTCTCTTACTGCTGGTTTCTTCAAATTTACTAAAGACGGAAGTTTACCGCCTGTCACTGCAGGCCGGAACATGCAGCAGTCCATTCAAATCTCTATTGATTTTGGCAGGACCGGAGAATCCCACTGGCAAGAGGGACCGTAAAATTCCGTCCGATGTATTTCGTGTCTGTCTTGCGTAGAAACCAAATATTGTGTTGAAATTCCTTCAAACCGATGATTAAAAAATCCACGCAGGTCACCTTTCCATCAGGCCAAAACTGAGAGGAGACTCTCTCCTCACTGGCGCACGGCCCACCTTCGAAATTCAGGTATTTTACCTTCAGTAAGTATCCAACCACAAGTTGTAGGATAGAGAGGTCCCAGGATAGAGAGAAATACTGCTGGAGTTTAACCAACTAAAATCTACCCACCCGAGCACCGATAAGCTTCTCGATATCTATTCAACTGGGACTTCAAGGTTTCAAACTCTTGATGCTTCTTGATTTGTCCAATCTTGTCATTGTTTTCTTTTCCATCTCAGTGATATCCTGAATAGCAGCCCTTGGCCGTTACCTTGATTTTTCATCAAATAAAGTAATATTGTTCCACTTCTTATCTGTAATATTCAGTTCAAGTAACGTTTTAAAAGCTGCTTCTGGAAAACGAGCAGTGACTAACCACTCAGAACTTTGATAGTGCTATCAAGTTTCTCATCAGCCCTCGTGGGAAATAATAAAGAATGCGTCTTCAGATTCCTGATCACTGACATTTAGAAAAACAGAAGGTGAACAAGATTAGTTGCTCGTTAAATTGCCAAATGAGTAACTGCAAAATAAGCAACTCATTGGCAGTCAAACAAACAATAATGATAAGTAGATTGGAAGTTTAAGTAGTTGACAATTGATTGTGCTTTATTTTTAGATTTTCGAGTGGTCTTTTCGTCTTACGTTGAGCAGATCAATACTTGAACAAAATACGGATAAAAGTGCAATAATGTTGGTTGCAAAAAGATAGTTTCATTGACCAAGACTTTGCACCATAGACAGATGTGTTTAAAGGAATAGAAACTAGAAAGAAGAATGAGACGTGACAATTCAAATTTTGCATGTTCTATTGGAAGGAATAAGTCTTCACAGTTTTAAATGGACTTACTCTCCAGCAAAATGAATGATCAGTAAATTGGTAGGTTTGCAAGTTACTTGTTTATCAGTGAGTAATTTGGTAAATCATCTTTATATTAATTTCTTCTGATCTTTTTCCTATTGATTGCTGATGAAAATTATTTGGGGTGCTTCCTTCTGTCTTCTTTCCCATCATATCTATGTTTTACTTTTCTCTCATACCCTCATATTCTCTTTTTCCCTGAAGTTGATATTTACTGAAATATTTTTAGAGATGATAGGCGGCATTTAAAGGAGGCTGTGGGGCCCTCACCTGCTGGCTGGAGAGCCAGCTAGACAGCTGTGTTGTCTCCTTTCAGGAAGTCTGACCAATTTAAGTGTCAATTAACTGGGCAACTATGAGCCTTTCCCGGGGGCGAGGACCCCGGGGGGCAGAAATACTGCCCCAGCTTTGCATTGGTCCACACTGTCACTGCGGAAGCAGTGGCTGCTGCCCAGTAATGCACCCACCCGAGGGCCAGGATCACTGAGGGGCCCAGGCCGCAGGTGAGAGATGGCGGGGCAGTGGTGGTGGGAGGGGGTGGTAGGTTGCTGTGGTGGGTGGCGGTCTGCAACAAAGGGAGGGAGGTGGCTAACAACAGGAGGTGGACTAAAAGCAATGCCCTCAATTAGACACTGTGTATCTCTGAACAAGGGACCAGCACCCAGAAGCTGACAAGCATGCCCAACAAGGTCTACCTTTCAGGTTTCTTGCATGGTGTGTCCCCCATCTGCTGCTATGCGAACAACAGCAGCTGTACGGGGCCCTTAAATAGGCATGAATTGCTTCAGGGCCTGAATTTGTGGCAGAGTGTGAATCCCATCCCCAAGCTTTCCCGTGTATTTAATCGGCCAGAGATGAGATACAGCAGGATTCCTACAGGCCGTTCTCCCACTAGATTAATTGTCCCCCTCACCGCCAAACCCGGTGAGGGCATTAAATCCTGGCCAGTGATCCACCCAGATATCGCAGTAGCTTCGCTCATTCGGGGTGGAAAGTTGATACTCACAATTTCTGCAATTTCTTTATTTTAGGTTGCCTTTTCCAATGAGCTTAACATTCCATGTTGAAAGATAGCTATCAATGGAAGTCTACCAGTGGAGGGAAACTCAGCTCAGATTCAGCCAATGTGTCTTGTTGTGACTGAAATTTCCCCTTGTTGTGAATGTTGTTTTTTTTTGTCCTTTACTGAGCAGTACTGTTATGAATTTTCCATAAAGTCAGATTGCTGAGGGTTGCAGGGTGAACATTTGCAGAGCATAGATAATGACATCCTCACCATGGGAAATGGCCTGTTTCATATGATTACTTTTCTATTGAAAGGTTAATGGATGCTGTAACCAGGCAGGACATTACATTTAATTGTATATAATAAGATGTTGTGAGCGATGATGGATATACCTGTTAATATTATTTGCACTTGCACCTTTGAGGAAACAAGTAAAGGAACAGCCCAACATTGCAAGTGACAAAATCAATGGCAAAGATAGGTGTATTTTGTCCACTTGCACTGTCCTTCAGTTGATTATATTAATCATTCTATTCTTGATCCAATTTCTTCCAAGTGTTAGAAGAAAAATCTTGACTTATAGATTTTCTGAGAATGTGATTATTCCTGCAAATATATTTCCACCCCAGTTGAACATTCATGTTGCTTGGAATGATTTTTCTCCACTCACAGCAATATTAACTATCAGGACTTCTTACCCTCAACATCATTGTAAGTGCTTCCATTGTCTTTCATATAAAGTTTAGTAGAAAAACCTTGTCATATGTTTTCCATGTGTGCGAGATTACTTGCTGATGTAGAAAGCTTGAAGATTTTATCAATCAAGAATGATTATTCATAGAAAATCTGGCAGTGTCAAATGGAACCTTCTCAGGGAAATTATTTTATAAGAACTACACTCTAGACTTGACCTGTCAATGCTCATTTGACAAAGGAATGCTTAATAGACTTCCGAATACAAATACCAGACTCTACTTTTGGAAACAGAAAATGAGCCAATGTTTTTTAAAGGGACCAATAAGGCTGATGACAGCAATCGCAGCCCTGACTTCACAAATTTGAAAAATTATTTTCCACAGACTTAAATAATCTCTCACTCAGATTTCTGAACGATTTTGAATTAAGTTTCTTTGGATGGAAAATGCTTCAGCTACAAGGGTTAGTGAATGCTGTGTCCTTCCATCTGACTATAAAACTTCCCTGACAATTGGTTCCAACAAACATTTACTCTCATCCTAAAAGTTGCATCCAGATTCCATTTAGCACAGGAGATAAATATTTTTTCATTCTGCTCCAGCTCATAGTTCTGAAGTAGAGAATGGACTGGGGATGTCTGGATTTATGAAGGGAACTATGGTGTTCTACGGGCAGAAAATGCACTTCAAGAAATTCCTTATAACTGTTAGCCACCTGTGGGGATAAGATATTGGGTCATTCTGATATGAAGCCAGCATGATAAAATGCCTGGCGTAATGCATTTGCTGTTGCCTTCTGGATTAGAGAGATCTCCATATATATTCAGGACACATTCATCAAGCTGGCTACAATATCTGCTAACAGTCTAACAGTGTCGTAAAATAGGTGCATTTTATTTATGCTTCCCGTTACACCAGGTTGACCATTTTCATTGACGCAATTGACCTTGTATATATTAAAATAAGGGGCTAAGTATCTCTGCCCCTTGACACCAGAAATGTGAATCGCAATTGGGGGGAGAATCTGGTATCCGGCCAAAATCAAGGTTCACACCTGGTGCCGAACCGGATGCCATGCTCTGGTCCCTCGATGGTGGTGATAGCAAGGTTTGTGTCCCACGCTGGCGGCAACATTCAAAACCGACATTTAAATTCATATGCCCTTCATTAAAGCATTGGACCCGGTATGCTCCTGGCTTCCGCGATTTTCTGCCAATCTCAGCTGGGAGTCATGCGGGTGCAGTTTATTACAGGTATTTACAAACAGGGACTGGGTGCCATGGCTGGTGAGGGGGAGAGAAAGGGTCAGCAGAGTTTTTAAAAATTTTGAAAATTGTACCATTTGCTAGAGAGGAGTTGCCACTCGGGGGAGTAGCGGGGACCAACTCGGTGACAGCTCCGTCAGTTCAGGGTGTTCCCTCGGAATCAAATGTCTACATAGCCTCTGGTCATTTGGGAGTCCACCCAGGAACCCCCTATGGAAAGCCTTGTCCTCCAGGGGATGGGCGTGGCCAAGTGCAATCATGGCACACCAGGTGCTGACCATCATCAGAAGCGCAGCCCCACTGCAGGGGAAGCAGGGTGTGGTAGTATGACTAGGGGTATTACGGTACCTTGGAAGTGAGCTGCTATTGGTGCAGAGGACTCACTGTCCATTGGCCCGGGTAAGTCATGTGCCTCTCAGCCGATTGGCTGAGAGGTAGGTAGCAACGTCTACAAGGCGGGATATAAGAACCCGTGCTTCCCGGCAGTCGGCCTTTCTTCTGTACGTCTGCTGCCGGGCACACATCTTGTGCATTAAAGCCTATCGTTTGGATCTCATCTTTGTCTCGTGTCCATTGATGGTGCATCAATTTAATGCACAAGTTTTTAAAGGATGGAGCTTCGTATCAAGCCGGAGTGCCTTCGACTCAGCCCGCACGCAGCAAATGCAACAGCAGCATTTAAACACTGGCTGGCGTGTTTCAATAGTTGCTTGAGCACAGCCGAAAACCGCCCGACGAGGGAATAAAAACTGCATATCCTCCACTCGTGCGTTAGTACCACCGTGTATACGCTCATAGAGGACACAACAGACTATGATGCAGCCATGGACTTGCTTAAGCGACATTTCATCCGGCCGGTGAACCAGGTCTGCGCTCGGCACTTATTGGCCACGAGACAGCAATTCCCCGGTGAATCTTTAGACGAATTCTACCGGGCCCTTCTTGTTCTGGGGTGAAACTGCGCCTGCCCACAAGTTTCTGCGGCCGAGCACACCGAACCTTTAATCAGAGACGCTTTCGTTGCGGGTATGTAATCTTCCCAGATCCGCCAGAGACTCTTAGAGAAAGAAACTTTAAGCCTTGCTGAAGCACGGGCCCTCCCCTCCTCTCTAGATGTCGCTAATCGCAACGCCCGCGCGTACGCTCTCGACCGCGCGGCGGCCCCCTGGGCAGCATGGAACGCGACCCCCCACACCTCCGCGGACTCGGACCCCCCTCAGGCCTGCGCCGCAGGGTGCCCCGATAAACCCACGGGGCCCCGCTGCTACTTTTGCGGCCAGGCCAAGCACCGCAGCCAGCGCAGCCCGGCCCGCGCCGCAACCTGTAAAGGCTGCGGCAGGAAGGGCCATTTTGCGGCCGTTTGCCAGTCCAAGGCGGTCGCTGCAGTCCCGAGCAGTGACCGCGGGTTCCCCCCCACGCTCCTCATGGGCTCAGCGCGGCTGCCCCCACCCCCCCACCGCCACGATTGATTCCCGGGTGCTGCCATTTTGGTCCCCCGACGCCACGTGCAATCCACGGGCGCCGCCATTTTGGGCCCCCGACTCCACGTGCGACCCCCGGGAGCCGCCATTTTGTTCACCCCCCACCATGCGCGGCCGACGGGCGCCGTCATCTTTGATCGGCACTAAGGACCCTGCAAGTGACCACTCGCTGCCGGATGACAACTCGGAGTTCCTGCCACGACTCGCCTCAGTAACATTGGATCAGTCACGGCCCCACGCGCTGTCCACGGCAACTACGAAGATCCTTCTCAACGGCCATGAGACGAGCTGCCTGCTGGACTCCGGGAGCACAGAAAGTTTTATCCACCCCGCCACGGTAAGACGCTGCGCACTTCCCGTTTACCCGGTGAAACAAAGGATCGCTCTGACCTCCGGTTTGCACTCGGTCCAGATCACAGGCTGCTGCATAGCGGACCTCACGGTCCAGGGGAGGGAGTTTAAAAACTATAAGCTCTTCGTCCTTCCCCACCTCTGCGCGGCAGCACTCCTCGGGTTAGATTTCCAGTGCAACCTCCAGAGTTTAACGTTCAAATTCGGTGGCCCTATGCCTCCCCTCACTGTCTGCAGCCTCACGTCCCTCAAGGTCGATCCCCCATCCTTGTTTGCAAACATCACCCCGGATTGCAAACCCGTCGCCACCAGGAACAGATGGTACAGTGCCCTTGACCGGACCTTCATCAGGTCCAAAGTCCAAAGGCTTCTGAAGGAAGGGGTTATCGAGGCTAGCAACAGCCCCTGGCGAGCACAAGTGCTGGTGGTTAAGACCGGGGAGAAAAATAGGATGGTCATAGACTAAAGTCAGACCGTCAACAGGTTTACGCAGCTGGACGCGTATCCTCTCCCACGTATCTCCGACCTGGTCAACAGGATCGCCCAGTACAAGGTCTTTTCCACGGTGGACCTTAAGTCCGCCTACAACCAGCTCCCCATCCGCGCGAGTGACCAAAAGTACACTGCGTTCGAAGCGGATGGGCAACTCTACCACTTTTTAAGGGTTCCTTTCGGTGTCACAAATGGGGTCTCGGTCATCCAAAGGGAGATGGACCGAATGGTCGACCAACACGGTTTATGGGAAACCTTCCCGTATCTCAACAATGTCACTATCTGCGGCCACGATCAGCAGGACCACGACTCCAACCTCCGAAAATTCCTCCGTACCACAAAACTCCTTAACCTGACCTACAATAAGGATAAGTGCGTGTTTAGCACCGACCGTCTAGCCATCCTCGGCTACGTAGTGCGTAACGGAGTGATAGGCCCTGACCCCGAACGCATGCGCCCCCTGATGGAACTCCCTCTCCCCAATACCCTCAAATCCCTCAAACGCTGCCTGGGCTTCTTCTCCTATTACGCCCAGTGGGTCCCCAATTACGCTGACAAAGCCCGCCCACTCATCCAGTCCACCATGTTTCCCCTGTCGATGGAGGCCCGCCAGGCCTTTAGCCGCATCAAAGCAGACATTGCAATGGCCACGATGCGCGCTATCGACGAGTCCCTCCCCTTTCAAGTCGAGAACGACGCGTCGGATGTTGCTCTGGCGGCCACCCTCAACCAAGCGGGCAGACCCGTGTCCTTCTTCTCCCGTACCCTCCACGCTTCCGAAATCCGCCATTCCTCGGTCGAAAAGGAAGCACAGGCCATAGTCGAAACTGTGCAACATTGGAGGCACTATCTGGCCGGCAGGAGGTTTACCCTCCTCACAGACCAAAGGTCAGTGGCTTTCATGTTTGATAATGCACAGAGGGGCAAGATAAAGAACGATAAGATCTTGCGGTGGAGGATCAAGTTGTCCACGTATAACTACGACATCTTGTATCGTCCTGGGAAGCTAAACAAGCCTCCCGATGCCCTGTCCCGCGGCACCTGTGCCAACGCACAAGTGGACCGCCTCCGAACCCTCCACACGGACCTCAGCCACCCAGGGGTCACCCGCTTTTTCCATTTCATAAAGACCCGCAACCTGCCCTACTCCATCGAGGAGGTCAGGACAGTGACCAGGGAATGCCACATCTGCGTGGAGTGCAAACCGCGCTTCTAGCGCCCTGAACAAGCGCATCTGATAAAGGCATCCCGCCCCTTTGAACGTCTCAGCATGGACTTCAAACGTCCCCCCTCCAACAACCGCAACACGTACTTCCTCAACGTGATTGACGAGCACTCCCGTTTCCCTTTCACCAACCCCTGCCCCGACATGACCACGACCACCATTATCAAAGCCCTGCACACCATCTTCTCCCTGTTCAGTTACTCCGCATACATTCATAGCGATCGGGGGTCCTCATTTATGAGTGACGAGCTGCGTCAATTCCTGCTCAGCAGGGGCATCGCCTCCAGCAGGACGACCAGTTATAACCCCCGGGGTAACGGACAGGTCGAGAGGGAGAACGGTATGGTCTGGAAGACCGTCCTACTGGCCCTACGGTCCAGAAATCTCCCAGTCTCCCACTGGCAAGAGGTCCTCCCAGACGCCCTCCATTCTATCCGGTCACTTCTCTGTACCGCCACTAACCAAACGCCTCACGAACGACTTCTTGTTTTTCCCAGGAAGTCTTCCTCAGGGACCCCACTCCCGACCTGGCTTACTACCCCCGGGCCCATTCTGCTCCGGAAACACGTGCGGGTGCACAATTCGAACCCGTTTGTCGAAAGAGTCCAGCTACTCCACGCAAATCCGCAATACGCGAATGTGGAGTATCCTGACGGCCGACAGGACACGGTCTCCCTCCGGGACCTGGCACCCGCCGGATCTTGGCCACACCCCCCAACACCAGCCCCCCCCCCCCCCCCCCCCCCCCCGATCCCAACTGCCCCAAGCACCGATGCCCCCTCGGCCCAGCAGATAGGAACCCCCTCCCCCAGCCTGGCCCCCGCAGCTCCGACCAGGGTACAGACACAGGAACAGGATCGTCGCTCCCGGAGTCACGGACGACCACCGCTCCGACGTCGCCGGCACCGCTGCAGGACATCGAAGGCGCCCACTTGACTGATTGAATCGATGTGACCTACTGGTGGACTTCTGCCTGCGGATGGACTGTTGTGTTTTTTCTTCTTTTGTTCCTTACCTGTTCCCCCATTCCCCCCCCCCCCCCTAATTTTATACACTGTATATAGTTGTTGTTTTATTTCCTTTTGCACATAAGTTGCAGGTCAGTGGGCAGCCATCGATGCAACGGTACGACCTAAATATCTCCAGTCATATTACCAGTCTCACGTACTCACGTCCCCCGCACTCATGCCCGCGTCCCCCCCCCCCCCCCCCGCTTATTTTTCAACAAGGGGTGAATATGGTAGTATGACTAGAGGTATTACGGTACCTTGGAAGTGAGCTGCTATTGGTGCAGAGGACTCGCTGCCCATTGGCCCGGGTAAGTCATGTGCCTCTCAGCCGATTGACGGGATATAAGAACCCTGCTTCCCGGCAGTCGGCCTTTCTTCTGTACGTCTGCTGCCAGGCACACATCTTGTGCATTAAAGCCTATCGTTTGGATCTCATCTTCGTCTCATGTCCATTGATGGTGCATCACAGGGGAATAGCAGAGCTGACACCAAACAAAAGATACATGCACCGCAGCCTTTGGCACCCTCTCTACCACACTGGCCCTTTCAGGGCAGAGGCCTCATCAATGACACTTTCAGCTAACCCACCAGTTGCCCTCCCTGCACACTGTGCCCCTGCTCCATCCATCCTGTCCTCAGGCAGGTTGTCAGAACCAGGATGCACTATTCCCTGCCTCACCCCCATCTGTAGGATTTGCCCACATACAAGCGTCTAAGCATGTGGGCAGCGGTAGCAGACAGTGACGATCTCCCCCACATGACCAGGTGCAAACCTGCTGTCGGGATAACATGTGACCCACCCAATGAGGACACCCATGGTGGACCCCACTGGGGAGACAGAACAGAGGTCGCAGAGGCCATTGTGGCCATTGGTTGTGGCAGCCACTGGTAGCCCTGTTGCCAGGGGTGGGCGGTGAGGATAGGGGCTCCCTGGAGCCACTCAGTGATGGGGACAGCGGTGCAGTATGGAAGGCAACGTATCAGGGGAAACGGGTGAGGGATGGGTTTGGGTTTGGAGGGAACATGATGGAAGGCGGAGCTGATGTGCAATTCAGAGTCACCATCTAGCCTGTTGGATCTGGATGGGCAAGGGAAAACTCAGCTTGCTAACATGTCTTCTCTTCTCCCACCCTGCAGCAAATGGATTTTGGATTTCAGCCAGGAATGTTCACCGTCTACTTGGCCGCAGCTGCTGTTGTGGATGCACGGAAGCGAGAGGCACAGGGACTACTTGAGGAGGACCCTGCACAGGAGGAGCCTGCCCCAGAATAGCAGGAGGGGCCGACTGTTGAGCATGGAGAGGTGGCCGCTCAACAGACCGAGGGAGAGGTGGTGCTACATCAGGCCACGTTTGTACCGTCAACGCCTGTCATTCGAGGACCTGCTGGACTGTATGTGTCGCCAGAGACCCCATTTATCCAAAGAGATCTTGTGCTAGCAGTGCCAGATGCTGATGCACCTGGCACCGCGGAGGCATGGAGGAGGACACCTGTTCCCATTGGCCCACAAGGTGATGGTCGCCCTTAGCGTCTATGCCTCTGGGTCCTTCCAGGCACTGAGCGGCGATCTTTCTGGTGTTTCACAAACATCCATTCACAGGTGTATCCGTGCTGTCATGGATGCCCTATTTGCTCAGGCAGTGGACCATTTCACCTTCAATCTGGACCAAGCTTACCTGGAGGCCTGGGCGGTGGCATTCACTGCTAATGCTGGCATGCCCCGGGTCCAGTGGGTGATAGACTGGACACATATCTACCTGTGGCCACCGGCTCATTGGGTGGCGTCCTTCATAAATAGGAAAGGCTCCACTCCCTGAATGTGCAGTTGGTGTGTGACCACCAGCTGCACATAATGAACATTTGCGCCCGATACCCGGAGAGGACCCGTACATCCTGACGCACTCGTCAGTTCCCAGCACCTTAGAGGCGCTCCCTCAGGTAAAGGGTTGCCTATTGAATAATAAAGGTTCCCCACTGAGGTTGTAGCTAATGACGCCAGACCGGAGGCCCCAGATCAATGTGGAGAACTGCTATAACGACGCCCATGCAGTGACCAGGTGTGTCCTTGCATGATGCACTGCCGTTACAAATGTGGTTCTGGTGCCTGGACCGCTCCAGTGAGGCTATCCAACATTGTGGTGGCCAGCTGCACCCTTCATAACATCACAGCAGAGGGAGACATGTTGGATGAGGAAGAAGAATAGCAGGCTTCCTCTGATGAGGAGGATGAGGACAATGTGGGCATGAAGCCCGAATTGGCGTGGCAGGCAGCCTAAAGTGTGCTCCAGGGCAGCCTCCTGATTGTCACACTAAGAGGCCTGTCCACCAGCAGCTCCTTCCCCATAGCTGCTCACATCCTACTCTATACCTCCTCACCACTCTATCCTACCATCCCAGCTATCCCTCCCCCTCTGAGTGCCCTACCAGCATCACCACTGGGTGTTGATCCTGGGTAGGCAGTATTAGCGGTTCTTGTCTACGGGATGGAGGATGATGATGTTGTTCTGTTGTTCTGTGAGATGAGCTCTGGTGCTCCTCATCATTTGACTAAGTTTGACTCTTACCTTTAGGATCACAATGCATTAGCCTCCAATGTGATCCCTGCATGTTTGATGGCTATTGCATCTCACGGGCCCATATATTCCTTTAGGTGGGGGTGGGGGGGGGGGGGGGGGGGGGGGGGGGGGTCAGGGTAGGGGGAAAGGGGTAAGCAGTTATGGAGATGGTGAGCGTTGATGAGTCACTCATTGGGTAAGCTATCCATAAAGACTACCTCACGCTTCTAGCCTCATACTCTTGCCATCTCTGAGGGTGACCCCTGGTGTATCGTTCAATTATCCTGGGGATCCTGCCCAGTGCCATCCTCCAGAATGCACACCCCACGTAACCAACCTCCCCCCCCCCCCCCCACCCCCCCCACTCCTGTGCTGGGTTTGTGGCCGTGGTGATGGAGCCCAGACGGGCCGGCTTCACCTGCTGGCAATTCTGCAAGTGGTGAGAACTTGGGAAGGAGTGATCTGGGGGACAGGGGTGACTCACTTACTATAGGGTCATCACTTCACATTAGAAGCTCACTTGGTTATCACATTCCTTCCTCCACCTGGGAGATAGCCCTCTCCTACACCTCCCCGGCTAGCTCCACCACCATCTGCTCAGCAGGGATGAGCGCCCTAAGGTCTGGCTCGCCCCTTCCAATCTTGTCCCACCCCCGGCGAATGGGCAGTCTTTTCCTCGGCAACACATAAAGGATATGGTGGGACGCATGGAGGCGAGTGACATGGGGGGGGTGGGATCTGTAGCTGGTGGCATGTGCGTTTAAGTCACCTGTCCAAAGAAGTCAATGCAGGTGTTGGGGTTTGGTGCAGGGTGGGATGTTCGGGAGATGCAGGCATCTGGGTTTTGATTAGTCTCTAGGGGGTGGGGGAGGGGTGGGGGATGAGAAATGTGTGAGGGGCAGGAAGTGATGCCAGGGGCACAGAGGTGGTTACTCATCCGAACTGACCTAAGGAGGTGATTCACATTTTTGCGACACTGCAAGCCAGTCCACCTGGTAAGGCCCACAGCGCTTGCCGCCTTTATCACCTCTACCCAGACCCGGTTTACATCTTCCGGCGGTAGCCTCTTGCCCACCCTTGGGAAGAGGGTGCCCCACCTCTCCTCCACCACATCTGACATTGTGTCCAGCTCACCATCCATGAACCTCGGAGCATGCCTTCATGGAGCCATTTTCTTGGCTGGAATGAAAGTGTGTGGGGAGTGGAGTGCTTATTTGCGGCTCCAGCTTGTCAAGCTCTCCAGCGCCAAATCTGGCCCCAGCGAATCCGACGCCAGCAGGAGTGAGAATTGCTCTAGATTCACGTGGGCAGAGTGCTGGCACATTAACTTGTTCTGAATCGCTCTGGAACTGACGCCCCCAACAGGAACGGAAATCCCATGCAATTCAGTTCCAGCGTTAGTCTCTCAAACAGAGAATTTCACCCAAGGTGTGGGGCATGGCAAGCGTTCTCAAATTTATTCAAGTAAAATATTTATTTTACAAGTGAAACAGCACAAAAACTGGTTCAGTGGCTTTGGGGTCGAAAATTACCTAAATACATTACATGGCACGGAGTCAGCACTGTGCAAGTGGCATGTCTCTCATTTCTGAACTCATCTAATTGAATGAGTTTGGGGTAGGGGCAATACTGCTGCCACTTCCATGGGACACACTATTGTGATTTGCTTAATATGAAGCCCAGGACTTTGTTCCCATCCAGGCAAAGGCCCAGAGCCAACATGCTGAATCTGCCTTGATTTTATTGCACGGTGAGGATTTGGATTTTCCTCTCAACAATGTTTTTACTGTGCACTGAAGTGTAAAGCATAAATACTCAGTGCCTTTTTGACACGGTTTTCAGTTCTGTATTCATTGCAGAAAAAGTTGCATCTGCATTGTGGGCGGTAGGAGTCTATAATTACACTCAATTGCTTGAGTTCATTTTTTCATCGAAAGGCAGAATTGTTCCAGTTTAATTATCCAAAATTGCACAACAAAACATTCAATTCAGGAGCTTGAGGAAACCTTTTCAATCAAGGGGGGCATTCCAATAAGTTATCAATTAGTATGTGGTTTTATTTTAATTTAAAAAAGCTTCACTAATGAGTGAATGAATAACATAGATTATTTGACTTCAGGATGTATCGATGCACATGGGGTGAAATCATAGCATATGGGCATGTTAATGCATCATTTGCATAGTCCTATTTCCATTACTTTTACTAAGGGATAACCCATTAAAAGTATGTAGGTTAATACCCTGTGTCATAGTTCATGGTCAGAGTAGCTTCAAATGGATAAATTGATACATATGCACGAGCATCATACATGGCAGAGCTTTAACTCAGAACCTCTGACCCAAAATGGTCCACATTAAGCAAGAGAGAATGATGTCCTTCAATGAAGTGCGATGATTTGGCTTTCTCCACCAAATGCTTCAATGTATTTGCCAAAGTATGAAGTTTGACTCCATACTAGATATGTCGATATTGCTGTTGCAGTCCACTGTAAATAATGAGATGGAACCCTATGGCTGACTTTCATCCATATTCCCTCAGAGTAATTAGCATGAACAATATGCTATCAAATATTACTGTAACTTTTCATGAAAGTTAATTAGGTGTAGCTTACGGTTCCAAATGTGACTCATAGGGGAAGCTCGTGCATTTTGCTTTATCTCAAGAGGGAAGCTAAATTCATTATTTGCATCTACCTCACACTGCTACCTGTCCTTGATCTGCTGCACACATCACTAACATTGACAAATGAGAGCATTACCCAGGAAGAGTCCTATTTTACTGGAGGATTACACCTGTCATGATACGAGATTTAACGTCACTAAGAAACAACATACAAAAGGATTGTGTTTTATTCCAATGTGGGTGTGAATTGGGTTGGTGAAATCAGTCAAGTTTATGTTTGTAGTTGGCTCAAGAGCTTTTGACATATATTTCTGCCAATTTAAAGTCATAATGGATTATTTTTAAAATATAAAAGCTTCTTACTCATCCCCATAATTTTATTCCCTTCTTCTCTGAGAGCACTGACTCTTACTTAAGGTATAGTTCCATGACTAATGGATACTCTCCTGTATTCCATCCAAGTGGTTATTCTTCATATGTGAACTGATGAAGTGAGCTGAATGTTGGTCGGTTTCTCAGTCAGGGCTGAGTTGGATAGGGTCATAACCAAACTATTATATTTTCATCTAAAATTCACAAACACACACTTTGCAACAGGAATCATTCAATGACAATCTAGCTGGAACCATGGTTGATTGATCATTCACCAGCTCAAAGGTCAATTTTAATGTCACAACTCTTACCCCAGCTGAGTTTGGCTGAGTCAACTGAAGGGAGATCAAACTTTGGATGATGTGTTTTTGTTTTGTTTGCTCCTTGAAACAGCAAGAACAACCATTAAAAACAAAGCTCTAAATATATCTTGTTTCTTATAACCACTGTTCTTATTGAGAGTTCTCCATCTACGCAAGCCACTTCCCATTTATTGATCAAACTCTTATTTTGTTAGAGGAATGAAAATGCTGCAAAATTCACTGCACATGTTTTGTTTTCACAGAAAACTCAATTTATTTTGTTTAATTTAAAATTTGTTTAAATGCAGAAAGGGATGAGATGCAACAGCTTTGACCCTGTTGAATTCCCTTTTACAATTTACAAGATATAGATATGATCTCGGCTTTGCTTTTTGAAAACTTAATTGGATAGTTATCAGCAATAGTAAGTCAGTGATTTCCCTTGATGGTATTCCAGCTCTGCCACTGCTGTCAAATTTACAATCTCCCCTATCTTCTAGTATCTCCAAAATTGTGTGGAGGTGAATTCCAAGGTAGATTGGTGATTATTACAAGCTGCTCTGAGATCTTCCTCTATTGTTGGCACTGTCAGTCATTGCTGCAAAATAACGCCGCTGCACACTGGGATTGTCTTCCAATCAGTTTAGATGTCCCAGTCTTATCTTTAAAAAGTGGTTTGGGGGGGGGGGGGGGGGGGGGGGGGGTGGAGGCAGTGGCACTTTATGCATTTACTAATTTGAAGCTATGTTGTTTGATTATTAAATTCAAACTTTTCTCAATAAGGAAAAGTTTCTCGATCACGTGTTCCGATGAAGCCAAATTTAGCCACAATAATCTTTGAAAATGTATTTGCAATTACAGTTTCCATGTCTGAAAGGAATCCTGCTGGGCGAGCATGGTAGCAATTAGCTTTGCCGAGATTACATTTGTCAACATTGTAATCTATGGAAGTCCTTTTTAAAGCTGTTTTGATGCTTTTCTCTTTACCTTCAAAATCCTCTTTAAGAGCTTGGAAGGTGTTCTCAAACCTCTTTAATTTTCCTATCTCTGGTTTGAGATCCTCTATTTTTACTGCACTAAGGAGATCATGGTCAATTTTCAAGAACTCAACAGCATAAAAATATTCTGAGCCATATTCCCTGTCCAGGGACAGCTGTCATGACCAATTATGTATGCTCTGATCTTTAGTAGTATACAGTAGATTTCCAAAAGCATATGGAAGTACAAAAGGCTTTCTATACATTGTGTTAAAAAAACCGGAGGAAGCAATAATCATGCTTTGCTTGATACCTTGTCGGAACAATGTTACAGGAAACCTCAGGGATTTTTTTTCTTGAAAATCAAATGCATATGAAATGTTGTTTGACAGGTTGGTACATGCATTTATGTAAACATATAAAGCAAAATATCATCTTTGAACTATTCAGTGTGATTAGAAATGTCATTGGGGAACTGCAGTACATTTTTAACAGTCAAAGGCGTACGGTGTGTTAGCTTTTATTGGTAGAGGAATTGAGTTTCGGAGCCATGAGGTCATGTTGCAGTTGTACAAAACTCTGGTGCGGCCGCATTTGGAGTATTGTGTGCAGTTCTGGTCGCCACATTATAGGAAGGATGTGGAAGCATTGGAAAGGGTACAGAGGAGATTTACAAGAATGTTGCCTGGTATGGAGGGAAGATCATATGAGGAAAGGCTGAAGGACTTGAGGCTGTTTTCGTTAGAGAGAAGAAGGTTAAGAGGTGACTTAATTGAGGCATACAAGATGATCAGAGGATTAGATAGGGTGGACAGTGAGAGCCTTTTTCCTCGGATGGTGATGCCCAGCACGAGGGGACATAGCTTTAAATTGAGGGGAGATAGATATAGGACAGATGTCAGAGGTAGGTTCTTTACTCAGAGAGTAGTAAGGGCGTGGAATGCCCTGCCTGCAACAGTAGTGGACTCGCCAACACTAAACGCATTCAAATGGTCATTGGATAGGCATATGGACGAAAAAAGAATAGTGTAGAGGGACTTTAGAGGGGTTTCACAGGACGGCGCAACATCGTGGGCCGAAGGGCCTGTACTGTGCTGTAATGTTCTATGTTCTATGTTCTATGATGTGGGTAGACCTACGTACATTGAAATTTATTGTGCATTGTTTCTGACACATTTGAACAAAGATTCAAAATAAACAACTTTATTTATACAATTCATAATTTTCTTGTGTCCCCTTTTATCCAGAAGACATTGACATCTTGTAGTTCCCCAGGCTCTGGTAAACCTAGGCTATCTCATCCAAGTGGCCAAAACAATTCATATACAGGGGTATTGCAGCTGAGTATGATGCTGTTGAAATCTGCTTCCCACACACATATTCGCATGAGTCAATAGTATAATGATTGGACATGGCAACCCTACATAATATTGTAATATGCCTTTTAGGGATTGCTGCATGACATCACTAGAAAGAAGCGTGTCATGTGATCCAATATTAGTTTCACTTTTGCTTTGAGCAGAGCGCGCAGCAGTCAGCTTGGCTAATGATGTCATCAAGCTTTCTATCCCTATATATGTTCTCATGCCTATTCTAAATAAATGAAACCCACAACCCGTTTACCAAATATGTTAGGAGTGATTTGTGCTTTTATGTCATTATAACACATATGGCATTGTGTGCAGCAGTGATCGTGCTCAACCTGGCAGAAAGGTACAGAAAAGGTAAAACATGTGGAACAGTCTTTGATCATGCTACTTGGCATGTGGTGGTCTTGGATATTCTGGTCAGACCACAGTGGATTTGCAACATTGTAGAAGTGACTGAACGGAAAAGCTTTGAAGACATAGTGCGAGGATTGTGCTTAAATAAAGAGCTGGTAGGCAGACAGATCCCTCATGGTGAGATTGCAGTGCATAGCCTGTCAGTTGACTGAGTGGGACAGTGCGTCGAGAGGACCTGTGACCAGGGCTTGGTCGATAACAAGCGAGGGAGAGCCAAGCAAAAAGAAAAACAAAACAAAGCAACCTTAAAATAAGGGCCAGGGATGGTTGCAATTATAATGGAAAGAACGTCAAAGACCAGCTACTGCGACACTCATCCCAGGTACTACAGAAGAAGGAAGATCAAAGGAATATTTTTAGGTTGTCAACAAAATTCCCAGTTTGAATTGGGATGCATCTGACCCACTATCCAAAATTCAAAATGTTGAAACAACATACAGTGCAATGGGGCTGCATTCACGGTTGCCCGACGCCGATATCGTAATTGTCGATCAGGCAGATAATCCCTTCCGACGCCCAAATCGGGGGCGGCGGCAGTTTTATGCTGGTTTTTTATGCTCTGCCCCTTCCAAAATGGCATCATAGCGTTGCGTGGCGCACGCCATTGGAATGCTGTCAGAATGTCACTTGAAGGCCCTCCCTCTATAATCTGCCCCCGATGGGCTGAGTTCCCGATTGTGCGGTTGACGTGTGGTCTCAGAAGTCAGGAACCCGGCGCGGTGGCTGTGGACTGTGTCCAGCACCACAACAGTCGGCAAGGGACGTGCTCCTGGCTGGGGGGCTTCCGTGAAGGCTGGGGCGACTGGTGGGGGGTGGCCAGGTGGTGGCCAAGGGGACAGTATATGGGAGGTTGGGTCCGCGCACAGCTGGCGGCATTTTTTATGGCGCGATCGCTGCAGGTCATCACCGTGCACATGCACGGCCATGGAACCAGCCATTCTCCAAACATTTTTGTCATGGCACCCGGGAGTTGCTTGCTTGCCCCTCACCGGTCGCAGGAACGCTGAGGGTTCCTCGCTGATTTTTGCATCATAAAACGCCACGGTTCTCATGCCGGAATCTGCACTTAGTCTCCAAATCGGTGAATCCAGCCCATGATTTCTTGATTTCACAAGAAAGCCATAACATTTTGCCCAGCAATTGGCAATGAAGGTCTACTCAGGGTCATCACGGTTAGCCGTAAAAGATATAAAGATATGGAAGACATTGGAAGACCAGTTTAGAATTAAGTTAAACTTCCATACTCATTGACTAGAGTTCATGCTATTTCAACAAGAGCCGGCTGAATTCATAGACCACTTCATCAACAGATGTAGAGAAAACGGTATGTGCTGTGATTTTGCACCCGGAGAGCTCACAGTGTTGATGATTGCATCCACTCCCATGGATGTATTCCAGAACGACTTGCTAGACAAGCCCAAAATGCTTGTCTGAAGCATCAAAGACTTTCTCATGGATGGACGTACATTTGAAGCGATCCTGGCCAGTCAACCAATTGGTCGTACAACCTCAAGTGTTGACACACTCATGAAAACACCTAAATTTAGCAAGACATGTGAAAGTTGTGGCCTTCTGCTTGCACCAAGTACCTGCCCCATTTCCCAGCGTGAAGGGTCATAGGGCATTGGTGGGGGCATACCTTGGCATGGGAGGGTATCAGGAGCCATAGGTGCTAATTGGAGGCATATCTTGGCATGGGTGTATAGGAGGTTTGGGGGGCATCCAAATCATGGGGATATTTGAGGGTGTGCTAAACTTATCCTTTAAAAGATCCACTCATGCAGATTATTATGGTTCCCAACACTTCTCAGGTGTCATGAAGCATGACTCATTGAAAACATAGCCTGAATCCATGAAAATTGCGAAGGGCCAAGACATGCTTATTAATGCAATTGGAGCATGTGACCCAAACCAGCTCACACCTTTACGCACTCCCGAAAATCAGAATTGCTGGAATTGGGGTTGGGAATCCAGGAAGCAAGTCCTGGCTGCCATTTTTAAAAGGCTTTCGAGTCATTGCGAACTGGTGAAAATCCAGGCCCAGCTGTAGTTTGCCGAATACCACCCTGGTTTAGATGAGCTAAATGAGCAGAGACAAGACATTAAACTTGGAAGCACCCTGGGGAGTATGCTCAGCCTTAACCAGCTGAGCCATCATGTGACCTGAGAGATAAAATTATTTTAGGATGTCAGCTCGTGGAAAAATAACTATCCCAGGTGGCATATTTTACAAATCCTATTAAAAATGAATGTTTCGCTTGAATGTGATCTTAAGATTACTCAGTATAATTTATAAATGCCACTAGAGAGCTGTAGTACATATTTGGCAGTCAAAGGCACCTGCTGTGGAATCGACCTTTAAGTTATACATACAGATTATTTGCATCCAAATGCCCCAGGGATCCCATGGATTATTTTTATTCTGTCAAAATTATATTATTTTTAGTTATGGTTATGTTGCATTGTGTAATCTCCATATATATTGCTCATAAATTTCAGTAGATATTCCACTTAAACTTTACTTAAAAAATCATGGAATGGGTTGCACGATACATGTGATATCAGGTTTGAATCCAAGCCAGAAGTGGGGATAAGCATGGTCTCTATTGATTGTCAGGGCAGTGGATCTGTGAGCCCATGGGACAATTAAGGTTCAAGTTGATAATCATAGATGGTCAACAAGGATGACTGGTGTGGGAAATGGAAAACAAATCACATCAGTGGGTTGCCTGGTTTCCATCGAGAGGATTGTCAGCTAATAACCTCCAGAGTGATAAAATGGAGATCACAGTTACAGAATGGTGAACAGGAAGGTACTCGATCCCACAAAAAAACTAGCGTCCACCAGGGAGAGGTTAAACACCAGCTTAAAAGTCCAGACCAATTTGGTGGAAAAGTCTTGGACATTGCTCATTGACATTTTCCTCTCCCTCGCCCCACCCACCCCTGTCACATTACCCCAAACCCCCAATCCCCACTCACCCCCCCCCCCATTATCCCCCCCCCCCCCCCACACCCCACCCACACACACATACACTAACATCACTGTGACCCCAATAATTCCTTGCAATACCAAACTTTGGTAAGGGGTGATGTCTACCTCAGTTGGAAGAAATTGCAGCTTTACCTTGAAATGATTTAGCAAATTGACATCCACTGCATGAGCCAACAGACTGTTCCAGAAGTCCACTGTTCTCTGAGAAGAGAAACACTCCATGACACCTAGAACATAGAACAGTACAGCACAGAACAGGCCCTTCGGCCCTCAATGTTGTGCCGAGCCATGATCACCCTACTCAAACCCACGTATCCACCCTATACCCGTAACCCAACAACCCCCCGTTAACCTTACTTTTATTAGGACACTACGGGCAATTTAGCATGACCAATCCACCTAACCTGCACATCTTTGGACTGTGGGAGGAAACCGGAGCACCCGGAGGAAATCTAGCCTGGTGCAACTAAAATTATGACCCCCTGGTTCTTTTTAACATAGTTAAATAGAAAAAGAGAACTGGCAACTCTTGTACGACCTATTTCCTTCAGCATCGTATAAACCTCAGAAAGGTCACTCCTCAGCCATTGCTTCTGTAAATTGGAGAGACCCAATCTTTTAGCCCACCTCGATAACTGAGGTGATTTAAATTGCTGATGAGTCGAGTGACCCTTCCTTGCATACTTTCCAAAGCTTCAGTCTCACTCTTGTGAGGGAACCGTAACAGGACACTATATTCCAAGTGAGATCTAACCAAGGTCTTGTATAAGTATGAAAGTATATTGCTTTGGCTTAAAGACAATTGTCTGATGGCTCACTATCACACACCATTCACTCTAATTATATCGATTTGGCATTGCTCATGAAATCTTACAGACCTGTGCACCAGAATAGTGAGATCTTTTTCTTTATCAACTTTCTTTAATGCTTTGCTCTGATGTGTGTAAGTATGTTGAGCATTCATCCAAGCCCACATATATAACACTACACTTAACATAATTAATCCAAATAGATTATGAATTGTGCTTCTATAATCAAACATGTAACTAAATTATTCCCACAGCTGCTTTATAGGCAGAACATCAATGGGCGACAGATTGTGGAAAAGATCTTCATCATGACACCCATATTTCCTCTCTTGAGACCCTCCCAGAACACCTTTTCCCACACATCTCGTAATTAGTAGGAGGCGTGCCCATGAGGCTCAATGATTAACCTCTTATAGCTGTTGGGAAGGTCAGAAGCAGAGACTAATGATTTTCATGCCAGAAATTCACTGGTAATTAAAATTGACCTCAAGAAGAAAACCCATGAATGTTGGAAATACAAAATTAAAACAGAAATCGCTGAAAAACAACGCAGTCAGCATCTGAAAGACCAAAAATCCTTAACCAAATGAGAGCAGAAAGGGGAAGCAACAATGGGAGGGCATGAGCAATGCTGACTTCTTTCACAAAGGCACAATTGACAAGTTAACAGCCTCTAAATGTATATTTCAGATTCTGGAAAGAGCTGTAGAGTGCTTAACGTGAGATAAAGACCATCTCGATCAGGCATTTGTAAATGTATTGGAATAAACTGAGGTTTCCATTGTTCTCGATTCTCTATCTATTATATATTTAATAACAGAAATTTAGCTATCAGTCTGAGACATTTCTTTGCAGATTGTTTCTTCTGCACGGCGTCTCATGTGATGGTAACTCGAAGCAATGGATTGCGTAAAGCCTTCCAAAGTAAATCAACTGATTTGAATTCCCTGATGTTATCCCTGTGCTGGAGTACTGATCAGTGCAAGTAGAGACTGGGAAAGCATGGTGGTAAATGTTATTTTTAGAGTTCATTTCATCTCTACAACATCATGATCCATAATCAGTAATTGAGTTGTGGAGGAAGCATAGAAGCTGCATATTAATAAAATGGCACGAGTTGACTGAGAATAATTTGTCATATTTTGTGTGACAATCACAGCATTGCTAACATGCAGCCATGTTCCAAATGTATTAATTTTATACTTGTGTATTAATGGGATGGAAGGAGGAGAGGAGATTGTTGCCACGTAAAAACTTACTTTCAACTGTTGAACATACATTTATACATAATAGGGATCAATGACGGCAATGTTAGAACTACATAATATTGCAATGAAAGTGAATAAAAAAGAATAGTCTTCCTCAGGAAGAGGACCTCAGTTTTCCAGGCTTTTCATAAAAGGTCCATTTTCTTATATGTTTCAGAGGAAGTGAGTGAGTGCACACACAAGTGTCATGCTGGAGCTCAATGATTGAGGTTAGAATGATTTTGGCTTTGGATTGAAGGTGACATGTGTTGCACAGTTTCCCATCTGTTCTGTAAATGATCTTCATGCCTGTGAGTAGATTGCTGTGAGGAAGTTGGAGAAGAGATTGGGTGCAATGACACAGCCTTGCTTGACCCCAGTCTTCATTGCCATAGACTGTGGTTGTTACATTTGTGAGGATTATAGTTTGAAGTGCAAAGTCGGCAGAGGCTGGTGACAAAAGTCTGAGAGCAGCCAAATTTAAGGAAACTACCCAATAAAACTTGATAGCTGACTGAGACAAAGGGTGCAATTCTCCCATTTTGAGACTAAGTGTGGTGGCGGGCGGCTCTGGCGACTCTTGTCCTGCCGCAGAATGACCTGATCGAGCATTAGATTCTGTGCTTGGAACCTCACTGCCAATTTCCCCTCCAACACTGCTGGAGGGCCGGCAGCCGATTCATTCCATCCGCACTCAGCTCATCATTTGAAGATCCTGGCACCATATTTAAATATCAGTCCAGCACACTGCTGGTTTAGCTCACTGGGTTAAATCACTGGCTTTTAAAGCAGACCAAGCAGGACAGCAGCACGGTTTGATTCCCGTACCAGCCTCCCCGGACAGGCGCCGGAATGTGGCGACTAGGGGCTTTTCACAGTAACTTCATTGAAGCCTACTCGTGACAATAAGCAATTTTCATTTCACACCCATATCACCCTCTCCAGCACAGCTGTCTTCACAAGATTATACTGGGTGTCAGCAACCCAGAGGGAAAAGGCTAGCAGCCTCAAGAAAAAGCCTGTCCATCAATTCAACTACCCTCCCCTGAAGCACATCACCAGTGATGTGTCCATGTCCCACTTGAACCTCTACCCACTGCATCTGGAGTCTTCATCTAACCCCCTTCAGGAAATGAAGTGGTATACCTCTGACCTTCTTATTTGTTAACTTTCCATGCAGGCTTGTCAGTGTTCAGCTTCCCTCCCCTCAGTCTTCCCTCTGCCTTCCATTATTCGTCTCCTTCATCCACCTCCTAGCCCCTTTGTCTGCCATTGTGAGCCTTCTCCCTCGCGCTTTGCATTGCCTTCTCTCCACATTGCCTGCTTGTCTTCGTCGGGCCATTCCCCCGCCTCGCACTCTGGTTAAAATTCGGATCTCTGTGACATTGCGCATGTGTCCCACAGCATAGGGCTGTCCAGATCGACACTGGTGTGTGGCATTATGGAAGAAGGAGACCCATGTACTCCCTAACACCAGATGCAGTACGGTGATCCGAAATGATGACAGCACGGTGCCGTCCATGAAGACCAGTTCAGCGTGGCGATGGAAGGCAGGAGCCGATCTGCTTGGCAGAGCGGTGAGCAGTGCATCAGCAACAATGTAGCAGTATGGCAGAAAGGCTTTGTTGCATTCACCTCAAAGTTTCTTGTTAATGGAGGACTGCCTTGTGCATGTCACTCTTTAGCAATCGGGGCTGACGGCGACATGATTTACCACTGGCATGACGCAAGATTGAAAGGTCTGACTGGAAACCAGCAGGCAGCTAGTTTATTGAGCATTCATGAGATGCAAGTAAATGCAAATGGTGGTTTGCACTGCCTGCTAGTGGGTGACCAACCTGTCATTAACCCACCATTTGGAGAATTGCAATGTTGTTTTATGCCGTCAGGTTTTCGACTTTTTTGGCTCTCTCCAGATTCTCCTTTCCACTAAACCTGCTATTGGTGGGTTGGCAGAATTCCACCCAAAAGCTTTTCTGAAGTCGAAGAAGGCCAGTGTTTGGTGCTGTTCCTTGAATTTCTCTTGGATTTGCCATGCAGTGAAGATTATGCCCGTGGTGTCTCACGCGGGGCAAAAACTGCACTGCATCCCTGGAAGGAGTTCTTCGGCCTTTATCTTCCAAATGGCAGTTAGCTGGGAGACTCCTCTGCAGTTAGCACAATTGGACTTATCTTCTTACTTGAACACAGCCATGATCGCAGTGGTCCTCATTTCGTATTAGTCAGCGTTAAATTGTATGTTCCTTCTGATGCCTCCATTCCTGACCCAACATTGGAACAAAAGGAGGAGGAAGCTGCAGTCAGATCAATTTGGGTTTGTGCTGGAAATCCAGGAAAACTAAAGGACCTTGTGGTCTTGTGTCCTTCTGCTGGGTTACTGACAAACACTACATGGATATTAAAAGATACAGGGGTATTACCACAGAAATCCTGCCTGCCAGTTTTCTTCACTGATCATCCCACTTTATTCTTAAATGACTACTAAAGCATTTCATCAGTGGCATTGCACCAGAGGTTAACTTTCTTTTGGCATTGAGGTAGAAGCCTTAATGTTTTAGAGGCGCATTAATAGTTATGTCTAATTGTCTCCCTTGCTATTTATTATGAGGGCGTTCAAACCAGATAAAAAGACAATGCCTTATTAAGACTAAAGTTTTATTATACATTTATATCTAATAATTATTTATTGTATATTTATACCCCCAACATGTCTTTATTTTTGGCAAAACAAACTGTGATATCACCTTTATGAATGTGTGTAGGTCACAAATATGATACCTCATTATAAAATCTGATTGTCTGCTTGCATTATGTGTCGAACTGCTTTCACTTTCAAAAGATGGGAAGCTGGCTGGATGAGTGTTGTTTTGATTCATGAAGTGACCCTATTGTCTAAGGTTATTTCATTGATGCAAACCCTGATATTGGCATTCCCACTCCTTGTCACAAAGAAAATACATCAAGCTCCAGCTCTGTGAAAACCCAACACATTTTCTGTCAATTGTTGCCTCTGATCAACTGGTCAGAGACCATTTGGTGGACAGATATCATAAAGAGTCTGTTCCTCATTCCTGAACTGCATTTGGGGTTGTAAGTTTAACAGCAAAGTAATAGCTCCAACACTGAGAGCTGACAAACCGCTTTGGACATAGTTAATGTTGCAATTCAGCCCACAGCAGAGCAAGAACCCAAGTGTGTACCATAATATTTCATGTATTATTACTGACACATTGAAAAGGATACATACGAGTTTAGCGTCATTATAGTTTTTGTGCCTGTTTCCTGAATCTGAACTGCAAACAAAATAAATTGCCATCAATCTGGCAATCCCACACTTACAGGGCTTGCAGGTTAGAGACAGGGGGCAGAATATTTCCCAAAAATGACAGTGTCACTTTTGGGAAGAAGATCAGTGCGATTCCTGACGGCCGCAGCAGTGAGATCCGGATCGCAATCTTCAGGAACGAACATTGAAAAAAACATTCCCCCATGTCAACAATGCCATGTCTGAGATGCCAAGTGTTTGATTCACTCGCCCCGGGCGTCATTCGAGCACTTCAGCGAAGGAGGCGTTGCATTTAAGCGACTCCACACCATTTGATCTGCTCAAACCAGAAGGATGGCAACGAGGAATTCAACTCCTAGATTTATAGAGTGACTTTAAGGCGTTTGCTGGATGCTGTGGAGAAAAGGTTGGTCATAACATACTCTGGGGCCGGCAGGGGACCCTCTTTCAAGGTCACAAATCCTGCCTGCATGACGGTGGCAACACTGGTCAGTGCCAGTAGCCTGACCAAGAGGACATGTGTGCAACATTGGACTAAAATAAATGACCTACTCCGATAAGCAAGGGTAAATGCTCCTGGTATCCGCTTGGCACTTCACCCTTTCCTCACCCCCCCAGAATGTCACCTGGTAAACATTGCCACCAACACACAGGTCCCCAGCATTCGACCTCCCAGCAGCATCCTCCATCCCACCCCCCACCACTCCTCATCCAAACGCCTCCCTGCTCAGGCGCAGGGCCACACATGCCAGTTGTCATTAACCTTTGACCCACCAGCCGTCCAGCTCACATTACCCCCATTTATGTTCCTGCAGGAGAAGATTGCCCACAACCGTCGAAGGAGAGGGAAATGCGGTGAAATGGCTGAGCTGAGGATCCTGACACTGGACGAGGGAAGGGTCATGGAGCTCGCGGGGGAGGAGCAACAGTGGGCCTGCACAGAGAAAGAGGTGGGCCTGTGAGACAACGGTGAGGAGCCACTTCATCGTCATCCAGATGGCCAGTCTCAAGTGAATTCTTTGTTGTTGAAACTCTTGACCAGGCCATGTGATGAAGCCGTGACCTTTGCCTCTAGTTAACGCTCCTCCCAGTGGAATAGCTCTTCTCACAGGCCCTCAATGTCAAGTTAATAATTAGGCCCACTCAAAGCGCAAGTTGCATAAATCCTGAAAGGACTCCGAAAGTAATAAGTGAGTTCCAGTCCCTCACACCTAATCTCCCTTCAGTGAGAAGGGACAAGGAGATTTAGGGAAAAACCTCAGTCGCACATGAGCTGGGAAGTCAGCGTGCTGGCAAAAGACGGACAGGAGTCAGACATGAGCAATAACAGAGGAGCATCAGAGCTTTCCTCGCTGCGAGTCTTCACCGCCATCCTGCATTGATTGATTGGCAGGCACAAGGATACCCCAGGCCCAGCATCCTGATAACTAAAGTTTCCTGTGACCCTCCTCCAATCGTCGTGGAGGGGTCACAACATTCTTGGGGCAGGGGGACTTGTTGCGCTGTCGGAAAACATGCTGGTCTTAGAGCATGAAGCGGGAAACACAAGGGGAACTATAGTCCTCCTGTCCATGCAAACCATCACCAGCAGCTGGCCTCCATCCTTCTCTATCCGCCTCTTCCTCTACATCCTGATTTCCTGCTTATCCGGGGAGATGTTCCGCTCCTCAAAGGCTTCAGCAGTAAGGTCATCCCCACACTGCTGAGCCAGATTATGCAGAGCACAGCAGACCACCATGATGCAGTTGACCCTCTGGGAAGAGGACTGTCGGGCCCCACTGGCCTGTCAACGCAGCAAAATGCACCATACTATCACAGATCAGGTGGTACTGTGAACCTCGTTGTATCGGGCCTCTGCTTCGGTCTCAGGCCTCTACTCTGATGTCATCAGTCAAGACCTCAGTAGATAACCTTTGTCCCCAGAAAGCCATCTTGCAGCCTGGGGTGACCCAGGGGTTTGTGATTGACCAAACATGAAGCTGTCATGCACATCCCCTGGAAGATGTGCACACACGTTTGTGAACCCCATCTGGTGGTCACACACCAGCTGGACATTGAGTGGACTCCCTGATGCAACCGGATACTTAGAGTGACATGGGTGCAGTTGATCACCCATTGCATCTGTGGCAGACCAGCTATAGTGCTGAATCCCACAGCCCTCTCATCCTGCTAGACCAGGTCCAGATTGAAATGCATGATGTCTGATGCCTTTGCACAGAGTGCATCTGCGTCTTTACGGATGGACTTACGGGCGGATGACTGCAAAATGCCACACAGGTCACCCGTAGAGCCCTGGAATGGACCCGTCACAGATGTTGAGGGCTGATATGACCTTCACGACCCTGGTTCCCTCCACCTCCACATGGCTCCAAGTCGGAAACAATGTGGCACAGATACTGCACTGCCTCGCTGGTGAGGTGGAGTCTCCTGCAGCACATGTTGTCTGACGGCTCCATGAAGAGCCCCCAGGATCTGCAAAACCTCAGTCGCCTTCTTCACCTTTGAAACTCCTGTTCAGCTGGTGCGGCCTCCAGCCCTTCAGCCTACCCTGTGGCCCCCTGGTCTCCTGCCGCTGGCTGTTCCCTGAGTGTTGCCACACATTGCTGCTGGAGTCTTGCTCCTCCAGCGCGGTAATAAGCAGAATCTTCAGCTCCACTGGCTCCAGACTGATATCTCTTGGTTAGCTCTGAGGGTGATAGAGAGAGAGGCAGTCAGGTTGGTGACATAGCCCCTTATCTTCAGTACCGCCCTCACCCATTGGCCTCCTGGTGCTGGAAGCAACCAGTCTTACATATTACCCGATGGCTACCACTTACTCATATCTCAGATGTTCTCCCATCTCCATCGCATGACCCGATCCGATCAATGCCCTCATCCCATCGGAGTCACCTCTGGCCTCCCACATGGGTGCCCCATCCCTTAATTTCTGCATCACTGGAGGTTCTGACAGGAAGTTTTTATTATTGTCCATCCCTCATGAGCAGGGTCAATTGGACAGTGATGCCCTTCTTGGGCACTAGAGAATACTCTATGGCAGGTTCTGGGTTCCGGCACACATGCAGACACAGTTCCTCTTGATCGCTTGTACACAAGCAATTAGAACATAGAACATACAGTACAGAAGGAGGCCATTTGGCCCATTGAATCTGCATTAACCCACTTATGCCCTCACTTCCACCCTATCCCCGTAACCCAATAACCCCTCCCATCCTTTTTTGGTCACTTAGGGCAATTTATCATGGCCAATCACCTAACCTCCACGTCTTTGGACTGTGAGAGGAAACTGGAGCACCCGGAGGAAACCCACACAGACACGGGGATAACGTGCAGACTCCGCACAGACAGGGACCCAGCAGGGATTTGAACCTGGGACTCTGGAGCTGTGAAGCCCCTCTTCACACTGGCTGCCCATAGGTCAGGAGCATGGGACAAAAGTGTGAACAAAACTGCAACTAAAGGTTTGAAATTGTGGGCAGGTGATATTGTTAAGCCATTGTTGCCTTTTTATATTTCTATGTGAACCACAAGCTGTTCCTTATATTGACCAAATATCCACACAACCAGTATGTTAGCTCAAAAACACAGTTTATTAATAACATAGGACTTGTATCTCTGTGTAATAATACAGGCAGCTCCGTACTAAACTACACCTAACAACTAAGATGACCTTTACTTAACTACGAGAGACTGGCACTGTGCAAGATAAGTACTTTATCCGGGTCCACGTGGTCGGTTGGAAGTTGCTGGGTTCGTCTCAGCTGGGCTCATCCTTCAGGAATGGTAATTGGTCCTTGAACTTGGCTGTTCTGCTGCAGTTGGTTGCACACAGGCCTGTCCCAAAAGAGACAGATCCCGAGTGCGCAGGGCTTTTTGTCCTTCGTCTCTTTTGCGCCCTTTTGGGCGGTCCTTGCTCCAAGTTCAATGGAACGATAGGGTTTCGATCACCCTCATTGATGTTAGCCAATTCGGGGGCAGATGCCTCGAAGGCTGGGTGGGACCCAGCCATCATTGTTCCAGGCATGTAGGCCCTTCCAAATAAGGGGGGGGAGGGGTGGCGCCAGTTAGTCTGCTATCGTTGATGGTCCTCAATGCGAATGCTATTGTCTTGGGGAAAATGGTGATCGATCTTTAATGAACTGGGAGTTTCATACCAGGTCTGGTTTCTTTGCACAATACACAGAGGCTGTGTACCTGTCTGTGTCCCAAATTTACCATAATTCCCATAATCCTTTGCAGGTGGCCATTTTAAATGGCTACACCATGATGTGGAGATGCCGGTGTTGGACTGGGATGAGCACAGTAAGAAGTCTCACAACACCTTGAAGGAGCAGTGCTCCGAAAGCTAGTGATTCAAAACAAACCTGTTGGACTTTAACCTTGTGTTGTAAGACTCCTTACGATCTTGTTAAAGGTTAACTCTTGATGGCCAATTAGTTCGATGAGCATGAGTCTCAGGAATTTTAGAGGTCACAATTGCTTTCTGCTTCAGGGATAAGCAAGCCTAATAGGCACCCTTCTTACTCAACTGCATAATTCCGAGATATCATTGCTGTCAGGCCTTTAAGCATTAGGTCCAGAAAGGCCACTCCATTAATTCTTTACGCATCAATGTTTTAAACAATACAGGCAAAAGACTGGAACTGCGCTCTAAATACTTTCAATGCAACACAGGCAGCAGGCTTCTGAACCACACATATCGGGCGCGATTCTCCGCTCCCCACGCCTGGTGGGAGAATCGCAGGAGGGCCGGGCGACTCATTTCACGCCCCCTTGGCGCCCCCCCGTGATTCTCCCAGCCCCCACTCAGAAGAATCGGCGCTCGCCGTTTTTCACGGCGACCGGCATTTCTCCGACCCGGATGGGCCGAGCGGCCTGCCATTCGTGACCATTTCACGCCGGCCGCAACCACACCAGGTCACTGCCTTTGTGAACATGGGTGCCAAAGGCCCGTTTGAAGCTTGTGGTGGGCTGAAAGGGGAGTGAGCACCACGGCCGTGCTCGGGAGGGGACTAGCCCGCGATCGGTGCCCACCGATCGTCAGGTCGGCGTCTCAAAGTGACGCACTCTTTCCCCTCCGCTGCCCCACAAAATCAAGCCGCCAAGTCTTGTGGGGCAGCGGAGGGGAAGATGGCCACAGCGCATGCGGGGGTTTGAGCCGTCAGCCGTCGTGACGTCAGCCGCGCATGCGCGGGTTGGAGCCAGCCAACCTGCGCATGCGCGGCTGACGTCACATAGGCGCCGCCGTTGCGTCATTCGCGGCGTGCCGCCTTGACACAAGCGTCAAGGCCCGGCGGCCGAGAATAACGGAGCGCCGCTCCGAGCCCCCCGGGTGGGGGTGAATATGGTGAGAGGAGCAGCCTCTGAGGCCGTCGTGAAACTCGGCCAAGTTCACGACGGCCTTCCCGCTTTTTCCCGGGAGCGGTGAATTCCGCCCATCAGCTATGAACCCTATCCCGGAATCATAGAATCATAGAATTTACAATGCAGAAGGAGGCCAATCGACCCACAGAGTCTGCAACGGCCCTTGGAAAGAGGACCCTACCCAAGCCCACACCATCACTCTATCCCCGTAAACCCACCCAACCTTTCTGGACATTAAGGGAAATTTAGCATGGCCAATCCACCTAACCTGCACATCTTTGGACTGTGGGAGGAAACCGGAGCACCCGGAGGAAACCCACGCAGCCACGTGGAGAACGTGTAGACTCCGCACAGGCAGTGACCCAAGCCGGGTATCGAACCTGGGACCCTGGAACTGTGAAGCAACTGTGCTAACCACTATGCTACCGTGCTGCTCCTTCTGGAACTGGTCAGCAACCTCTGTCTCCTTTGCCTCCCTGGTGCCCACCTCCTTCCTCTGAGCACTGCTTCCCGTTTTAAAAAGCAATAGTAATTCGCATCCGCGTGGCGTCACACCTGATGGATCAGAAGATCAAAATGGCGCCTGAAGATTCGACTTTAATCTCACTAAGTACATTAGAATGCATTCAAATTGTTCCAAGTCAGGTTCACGCGCTTCCTGGGCGTGAAGCTGCTGAGGTCATCAGAGAGAGCCTGGGAAGATTGCATTTTGAAATCTCACCAGCGTAAATCTATTTTGACCTCGCGCGATATTTTGCTGCCAGTATGGGATTTGCGCCCATGGCTAACGGATCTGCTAAATCTCAACCAGGGTTCCAAAACTGGAGCCTCAACATCTTTTTTTGTACCTTTCCTGCAGGAGTGTGGGGTCAGTAAATCAACCCGACTATCAATGTATAATAATCACTGATATATTCTGTTGTTTTCCTCTGCCAAAGTGAAACTGTTCAAACAGTGGTTGGTTTGTGTATCTTTGGCATAATAAAATGCAAATAATGCAAAAGCAACATAACTTTTAAATTAATATATTTAAATAAGTCAAAAGCTTCAATGTATCTGGTTTAGTCAAGTAATTCAAAATTCATGAGACATCAGTTAATCGTGAAAGATGCATCTTTTAGATCAGATGAAAATTGATAAATTGATTTGACACAGTCAGAGTTCCATGAAGTAGATCGATTAATGGCATTCGGTACAGAACCAGAGGAGAGTACTGACTTGCTTGGATCTATTTGTTGCTTATCAATGAAAAACTGCGTGTAAATTTTCTGTGAAAGGTTCTCTCAATTATATTTTAATTTATGTAGCATTGTGGGAAATGTTGCATTTTATCTCAAACATATTTGCTCAATATTTGTTGCAGAAAATTGTAATTTGTACTGAAAAGATTCGAGACATAAAAGCCAAACCTGTCAAACCATCAAAATACAGCTGAGCTCTCTGAGTTTAGAGATTCTTTCATTTCCAACAAATCATGCAGCCCCAGGCCTGAGAAAATGGGGACAGCATACTCCCATCTCTCTCCTGTCTGTAACATTCCTTCTCTCGCATTTCTTAAAAATAATGCATAATTTTCCAATCTAAAAGAACAGTTCCCGAATTAAAACATCTTTAAAATAATACCAAGCAAATAGGATGAATATACGGTGGCCAGGAGACTTAAACTGAACAAACATGACACTCAATAGATTAAGAAATGAATTAGAATTGAAATAGAAATTAAATTAAATAATCTGTGCAAATGTTGCAAGACAAGAGGTAAAACTATTCGGTGGAAAGAATATAAGAAGTGACAGAAACATGTTAAAAACGAAAATTAGAAAGGGTTAGAACAATACATAGCTGCAGACAAAATAGGTGTAAAATGAAAAAAATGTTTTCAATAAATAGTAGAATAAGGTCAGATATAGACATGATGAGGGGCGCCAGCAATGCCGATGTGCGTGGTGCGGAGCAAGGCAAATGGATAAATCGCACGCAAGCCCCAAATTGGGCTTCACATCGGGGATGAAACCTCACGCAAGTCACCCAACTCGCTCCACCTTTGTGATCTAGATATCCACCTTTCTGGATGAAATACATCTGAAAATTTAAATGAGCATAACGGCTCGTTTAAATACCTGGACGCTGGATTTATCCGACATTTGGGATTCACCGGCTGTGCCTGGGAGACTTTGCCAGGAAGGCTTTTAGTACAGATCCACATAAATATGGATCAGTCATAATGGCACCTGGCGGGGGAAGGTGTCTCGCAGGCAATTGGAGACCCCTGGTGGTCGGAGACAGGGCAGGGTGGGTAGGCTTGCACTCCCCCTGGCTGCTGAGCACCTTGGCATCGTCAGGAGTTGGGCACTGGGAGGAGGGGAGTGGGAGGCTTGTCAGGTAGAGGGGGTGTTGAGGGAGGTTCCCGGGGCCTGTCCAAGATTTGGGGGGGGGGGTCAAAAAATTGTTGTGGACCTGAAAGTGGGGGGTGGAAAGATCGGGGCTGCCGGACTGAATGGTGCCCTGATACGGCAAAGTGCCAAAAGCTCACCAATAGGAAATCCCTCTAAGTGCCATGATGTGGAGGTGCCGGCGTTGGACTGGGGTGAGCACAGTAAGAAGTCTTACAACACCAGGTCAAAGCCCAACAGGTTTGTTTCAAACACGAGCTTTCGGAGCACTGCTCCTTCCTCATTCATCTGATCATCATCTGAGGAAGGAGCAGTGCTCCGAAAGCTTGTGTTTGAAACAAACCTGTTGGACTTTAACCTGGTGTTGTAAGACTTCTTACTGCCCTCTAAGTGCGGCCTCAGCGGAGAGAATCTCTCTGCGACCAATAAAACAACAAAGTGCCATTGGATTGCAGGGTATTTCTCGGTGCGGCAGCCGCCGAAAAACGTCCCGTTAACCGCGCTGTTCAGCGGACTTTAACTTAAGTCTGCTGAATCAAGCCCGAGAACTCCAGAAGATACTCATGAAACTGACATTGATATGAGTATAATGTTCTGAACACTTAGTTACACCTTTCAAGTGTTGACTTTGCAAGAATCGGTCGAGATGTTTTGGGTATCGAGGGTGGAACCAAGTCAGGGAATCCTATTTTGGACACAGGCAAGGTGGGAAATGCAGTGCCTATCTCCACTAAGGTCAGGGGACAGCACTTGGGAGGTTAATAGAGCATTGCCACAATAATAGAGAATTTTGGCTGGGGCAACTTTGATGCTGCGGAAAGGGCAAAAATACTGAGGAATTCAAGCTTGGGATATCGATCTGGAAGGCAATACGACATTGAACGACTTTAGGAAGGATAAGAGATTGCAAATGAAACAGTAGTTTGCAGACAAACATTATCAAGAGAGGCTTTAGATGGAAGATCTAGCAATGGATGGCTAAGTCAGTAAATACGCACCTCTGACTGAACAAAATCATAGAATCATAGAATTTACAGTGCAGAAGAAGGCCATTCAGCCCATCGAATTTGCACTGGCTCTTGGAAAGAGCACCCTACCCAAGCCCACACCTCCACCCTGTCCCCATTACCCAGTAACCCAACCAACACGAAGGGCAATTTTGGGCACTAAGGACAATTTAGCATGGCCAATCCACCTAACCTGCACATCTTTGGACTGTGGGAGGAAACCGGAGCACCCGGAGGAAACCCACGCACACACGGGGAGAACGTGCAGCTCCGCACAGACAGTGACCCAAGCCAGGAATCGAACCTGGGACCCTGGAGCTGTGAAGCAATTGTGCTAACCACAATGCTACCATGATGTGAGTCGCCACATTAGGGAAATCATAAGGAAGGAAAATGTTGCTTGCGAAATTAATTTGAATGTAGAGCTGCTTTGGTAAGACTTGTGTTAACGGTTTTATCAACATCAATGTCAATGTAGCCCTGCAGCACTTTTCTGAACATCATTCGTTTACATCTTTTCCTCCCCACTTTACACTCATTCAATCAAAGCAACACCCTTTGGTGCCCCTCTTCCTGCTGTTATTTCCAGACTGTCTCAGGTCATACACATGGTGGCCTGTCATATAATAATCTGATAGAGAGCTGCCAGATTACATGGCCCACCTCCATTTACTGGAACACAGTCTAGTTGTAATGATATTTCTCAGGGCCAGAAGATGCTCATGAAACTGACATTGATATGAGTATAATGTTCTGAATGTGCCCACTGGTTACACCTTCCAAATGTTGACTATGTAAGAATCGGTAGAGATGTTTTGGGTATGGAGAGGGAAAAGTGGATCCAAGTAAGGGAATTCCATTTTTGACACAGGCAACGTGGGAAATGTCTCACCCTGGCTCAGTCCTCACCCATTCCGTATCCCCAATACCCCCTAAATGCCCCCCGACATGCCCCTTCATACCCCCTAGCCAGGCCTCCTTATACCAGCCGTGCTCCATTGTTCCCCCTCATAATTCCGGGGCGGCACAGTGGCGGAGTGGTTAACACTGTTGCCTCAGGGCATCAAGAACCTGAGTTCGATCTCGGCCCCGGGTCACTGTCCATGTGGAATTTGCACATTCTGAGTGTCTGCATGGGTCTCACCCCCACAACGTAAAGTTCTGCAAGTTAGGTGGATTTGCCATGCTAAAATTGCCCCTTAAATTGGAAAAACTAAAAGAAATAATCACAATGATTCCCTTTCCCCGTAGATTCCTATGCCCGCACCTATCCCTAATAGACACTCTTCCAATATGGAAGTGAAAAGATTCAACTTAAAACAATTTAATCAAAGCACTTAAACACACAACCATTCATACTGAAAAAATCTCCAGGACCATTAATACATTTTCCTCATGTGTGCATTTAGTTTTATAAACGAACAACCATCTCTTCACATCAAAATCAGATAACTTTGATAACTTTCTAAAACTATCAATTGAACTGTGTGCAGCACCTACTGCTAAGCTAATAATAATAATACTCTTTTATTGTCAGAAGTATGAAGTTACTGTGAAAAGCCCCTAGTCGGCACATTCCGGCGCCTGTTCGGGTAAGGCTGGTACTAAATGATTAACCAGTTTTCAAAACACAGCCAAACATTAATGATGGGCTCAGCTGTCAAAACAAACCATTATAGATCTGAATAATTGAGCCTATTGAAATTAAAAGAATGGATTGCTTTTATATTTCAGAGCAAATGGCTTATCAGTTGAAGAATTTCAGGAGCATATCTTTTTGTTTTGCTTCACCACTCAAGGCTAGTGTTCCCTTTCGTTCATGACCCCTCGGAGGGGGTGTGAACTATGTCTACATACAGAACAGACCTGATTCCATCCAGATCACAGGGTGGGTTGAACTGTCCACCCCACAAAAGAGCCAGCAAGGGTGGGAAAGCTTTGTGCGAGCTCGCCCCTTCAACCTTATCCTATGCTGTCAAAAATTGCCAGAAATGGGATTGGGGGAGAAATTCTGGAATCTGGTCTAGTCCACCATTTTTAAAGGCATCTCAGGTTAGCCTGCAGAAAGCCGGCCATTTTGTATATTATAGGCAATAAAAACAGACATTCCAAAAGGAGAAAATCCTGCCTCACCAAACTTGTTGATTTTATTTGACATAACAATTATACTGTGTAAAGTTCTATCATGGTGTCTCTCAATGCCACAATAGATTTCATTATTATTTAATCTTAGATAGCTGTCAATTTAGGTTACGACTGTGAATAAAAATTTAAAAATGGTTGAAGGTAGAAAGCAACAGGAGCTTGAGAGGTCTGTTAAGTCAGGATGGGGACAAATGTTGAAGTGTCCACCAGTTAGAACCCAATTATCCTCATTTTAGCAAGCCTCTTGTGAATAATGTTTTCTCACTGGAACGAAGGAGTTTGAGGGGCCGACCTGATAGCGGTCTACAAAATTATGAGGGGCAGAGACAAAGTGGATAGTCAGAGACTTTTTCCCCAGGGTAGAGGGGTCAATTACTAGGGGGCATAGGTTTAAGGTGCAAGGGGCAAGGTTTAGAGGAGATGTACGAGGCGGGTTTTTTTACACAGAGGGTAGTGGGTGCCTGGAACTCGCTGCCGGAGGAGGTGGTGGAAGCAGGGACGATAGTGACGTTTAAGGGGCATCTTGACAAATATATGAATAGGATGGGAATAGAGGGATACGGATCCTGGAAGTGTAGAAGATTTTAGTTTAGACGGGCAGCATGGTCGGCGCAGGCTTGGAGGGCTGAAGGGCCTGTTCCTGTGCTGTACTTTTCTTTGGTCTTTGATTCAATGTACCGAACCCTCTGAAAATCTACATTTGCAGCATGTGCATGCCATTATTGCATCAACACACTCTGTTAAATTTGTGAGATGTGACTTACTTTTTATAACTCAAATAACAAAAAACAAAAACATAGGGTGTGTATATTTTTCTGTTTATCTTCAGTTATATCTTTGCTGCTTTGTGACTTCCTTTATATTTCAGTTTCCCCATTCATTATTATGCAGAGATTATGCTGGTACTTAGAAGGTAACTACCGTTATTACATTGTATTAATTCTTTCATCATTACATCACTACTTTTTTCTTCCTTAAACATACAATTGGCAACGTTGGCTGTAATAGGTTTTTATCAACTCTATTGGCTTGGCACATAACGCTTGGTTAAAGATT